>NC_133619.1:314113911-314468360 GCF_048593235.1 Sminthopsis crassicaudata | reverse complement strand
GCCCCGCCCCCTTCCTCAATCAGCTTCCCAAGAAACTTTTATTCTCCTTCAACTGGCATCAGAGACACGGAGATCTAGGTGAGAGCAGGTATGCCCTTTGAACTCTTCTTAGAACTCTTCTGTTAACTGCTTCTCTAAACTGCTGAACTGACTTGAACTCCTCTGGATTTCTCAATATAACGGTGACCCAGCTTATAATCAGAATATCTTTAATCTTAAATATCATTTCTTAGCTGTGTGATTTAACTCTGATTGCCTTGCCCCCAAAATTAGTATTAGGTCTGAGATTTTGTTACACCTTCCTACCGAAGTAAATCTCCAGGCTCTACTCAATCAGAAAAGGAAATAAGAGAAATTGTGGTGGAAAAAATAATAAGGTTCATCTCTATTATGCAAAATAGCAATGTCTAAACTGATTAGACAATTCTAAAAGGTCAGTGACTTTTATATCACTTTCTCCATAGCAATATATCCCTAAGCCAACTTTATTTCTTTGACTTCTTTGTATTTTCAAAATAGGAGTGATAATACCAAGTACTAACTCTCTCACAGTGACTGTGAAGAAGGCACTTTATAGAGCTATATAAATGTTAAGGGGAAAAGGAGAAAAAAGGGGGATCTTTCCTTTAACATCAAGAATGTCCGGAAAGAGTTGCCATTGCCTTTTAGAGGCTTAATAAAACTTCAGGGCCATTTTGATTACAGGGATTGTGGAGAAGAAAAATTATGATTAATTGCATTAGGAACCCACAAAATAATCACATACTATTGCTTTGAATTTTGCTTTTTTTTCCTTAATTTTCAGCTTCTAGCTTATGAAACCTTCCCTTCCTCCATAGAGATCAAATAAATCCATACCTACTTGGCCTAGCCTCTGCTTCTACCCTGAAGATGTTTTTATACAAGGCTACCTCGAGAAAGATAAATCATATACTCAGGCTGGAAATAGATTTATTGGCACCCATGTCCAGCTTATTTCTTTTGGGGATGATAAATGGTGTGATATCAATGGTTTCCTTTTCTTAAATAGAGCCTTCAACTTATCAATTAGTAATAGAAAGATTTGTTGATTTATATACACTTCCGCCTACCCAGAATAAGTTAGAAAAGTAACCCACTTCTCCTCATTGACCTAGGGATTATTACAAGTGCCGGATATAGGACTAATATGGAGTCAACACCCCAGGATATTCAACTTGGGATAGGATTTTCTTGAAGCCTGAACCAGCACCACTACAACAAGCAATTTATCTAGCATTTATCCTTGTACACACTTTTTTCTCCAGTGAGAGTCTAAGTGGAATGGTAAGCAAACATGAGTGGTTCTGCTTAGTATTTGGAATACTACACTGCAAACTCCTACCACATTTGAAATCGGTGGGCCTATGACATACCTCAGAGTGCAAGAAGCTGAGACTCAGGACTGGCTATGCTCAAGAAGAGGGACTGCACTACATTGAGACTATCCCAGAGTTCCTGCTTTCTACCTGATCCTATATATCCTTCAAAAAACTCTATAGGCTTGAAAGTCTCTCTCATATAGTCATTTCCTGTACCTTGTAATTTCAACCTGAGCACTTATCAATCCATTGAGTTAATGTAGAGAATATGATGGGAATTGGATGAACAAAAGGAAAGGTCTGTGAGTATTTTTCCTCACCCTCAGAAAGAAAGAACCTGCCTTAAACCTCAGTTAAGGCTGAGAAGTGGTCAATAGAGTTCACTCATGGTAGCTCTCCTAGAGCTAAGGCCTGGGGGACCTTCCTTGAAGAATAATGAATAAAAGTCTCCTAAGTAGCCAGAGAGGCCCCTTTTGGAAGCCAGCTGGTCAAGAGACTTATGAGTAACAGTCAAAAGACTGATAATTATCAACAGAGTTGAAAACGTGCTGACTAGTAGGTGCATGGCAGTGGTGATTCTTCTCTAAAAGAAAAACATTTCCCTAGTGGGAAGAATTATGGGAAGAAGATAGCAATGGCGACAGATTGGTTAAATGGAGAGCTTCTCAGTTTTGACAAGAGCCTATGCAAGGCAAAGCCAAGACTCGGCAAAATTCTGGGATTCCCACAGGGTGCAACAAAAAACAGACTTTAAGCTGAAGGGGTTTCCAAGTCGCATTGAGAGACAAATAACCCTAAGGCCAAAACTATATGAGACTTTTAAGGCCATATCATGTGAGAGTCTTGAGTTGAAAAAAAGAATGCTTCCCTTATTCCCACAAATGTGGGAGTCTACGGAGGTGACAGACGTTTGTGCCCAGAGGGAAGGAGGGAAGAAGAAGGGAAAAGGTCTGAGAAGGATTCTACTGCATAATTTTATCTTGTTTCCTTCTCTACCTTATTCCAATTAAATAAACCATTATTTCTTTTCTGGTCCCTGTCTGGTCTATTGGTGAATAATATATTGGATAGTGTATAAGAACAATATGAGCCACCACATTAAAACCAAATAGTTGTGTAATTTCAGAAATGAGTAAGATGAATGAGATTTGTGTGTCTGTGTGCTTATAAAACATATACATTCATGAATACATATGTCATGTGTGTATGCTACATGTATACATATATACTTATGCATATATATAAATATTTGTATAATATTTCCTGATATATACACACACCTAATATTTTGGATTGAATCTACCTGTGAATTCATCCACATAGGGAACTGCAGATAAAGAAACTCTCTCTGCTGATGTAGATCAACACCCAACTTCTTCTCCAACTTGCAGTCTTAGAAAATTGTCCCAGACACTGAGAAGGTGACTTGCCCAGGGTCACATAGTGTCAAAGCCAGACTCTTGTTTTATTTCTTCCTGACTTGGAAGGTTGCTGACTCTTCACACACTATCTATCCCTCAGCTTTTCAGCTTCTCAGCTTATTATGCTATTCTTATTCTAGGGTAAAAATACAAAATGATGCTAATTATTTTATTTCTGTGTTTTTATATTTGTATTTTTTGTATATGATTTTATGCCTTTTATATGTTTTATATTTTTAATAGGAAAATACAACTTACCTCAGCTTTGGCATGTCTAAAATGGGATTTTTCCAGACTTAAAACCAAACCAGGGAGAGGTGCTAAAGTATTCTAACCACACAGAACATTGTGTTTACCAACTTTTAGTAGTCGGTGGCAGACTCATGTGAATAGGCCTTGATTTTTTTTCATCTTCCAGTCCCTGAGATGTTTAACTTGCCTGTAGTAAATTGAACAAAATCTCTTCAAAATCTGAAAATTTGAAAATAGTTCTATGTAGACATATGTGTATACACACACACACACATGTTTGTGTGAGAGAAACTCTTTAACATATCTAAATGTTGAACAGGAAAAAAATTATTTTATCTAAATGGTGAACACTTTTTACTTTTCCTTTTTTGCATTATTTTTCCTCTTTTCTGAAGAATGAAAACTGGCAGGCTCATTAAACCTGAGGAATCACAGGCAGTAAATGCAGAAGCAACAGAAAAGAGCTGTTATCCACGCAGTAAACTGAAATAACGTTCTCTCGGAGAGTTACATTAAGCAGCAAAGAATGCTCACTTCTGGTAGCTTTTATGCTCTGTCAGCTTCCAGACAAGCCATTAAAAGATGGGGAGGGGGAGTGGGGAAACAGAGTGAGGGAAGAATCGTAGATGAGCACTTTGTCTAGGTTATACTTAATGAGTAATTCTTGTTTCCTGTGCAAATTTTTAACAAAGCCAAGGAGAGTGGTCCTTCGGATGGAATTTCTGATTCCTGACCTACAAGTTTTGATACAAAGGAAGGGAGACATTAAGGACCAAAAAGATGACACTGATGTACCTGAATGGAGCAATCTTTTTAAGAACATGAGACTTTGAGGATACCAGACAGATATCTTCTGGTATTCATTTTGTTGATGTTTGGAGAACAGGGCTACTAATCTGGGGCCAGAGAAGTATTGAACATCTGTCGACCTTCCACAGCCTTGCAGCATGTTAAAGGACAGGATTTCCCAAAATTTAAAACATTTTGAAGTTTTAATAACTTAAAATTTCACTAAGGATTTTGGTAAATCCTGTATAGCCTCTTGAGCAACTCATTGCTAAACAAAGCTTATTGAAAGATAAAACCCAGATTCAAATGTAACTTAGTAACATAAAGCAGAAACAAAGAATATGATGGTTAATATTTGGCAAGCCAGTAAAAGTATCTTAACATATATGTGTTTATATACAGGTTAGCTAATATCTTTTATTTGACCCTTCCTACATAGGACATACTTGTAGTTACTTGATGCCTTTAATACAGCTTGACAAATTGAAGTATGTCCTTGTAAGGGTCTCAAATGTATTTTCCTCCTCACCATTGCTGTGCTTAGTGACTGGCATCTATTAGGCACTTAACTTGACTCCTACCTAGACAGTCTCTAATATAAGTACAGAAAGAAACTCACAGGCATCAAGTTACAGAAGTCTGGCTCGGCACTTTTATAAATAAGACTTCATAAGATCCCCTGCCCTACCAATGGCTTTTTTTTTTTCATTTTTGTTTTAGTATTTTTTATGCTTCAGTCTGTATTCAGACACAATTCTTGTTATGTACAGGACTTTTCATAAGTCCTTCATAGTCTTGGATCATTATATTGCTTTTTCCTCCTAATTTCATTTTAATACACATTGCTTTATGAATCATGTTGGGAGAGAAAAATCAGAACAAAAAGGAAAAACCATAGGGAAAAAAACAGCATGTATTGATTTACATTTACATTCAATCTCCATTCTTTTTCTGAATGCAGATGGCATTTTCTACCCAAAGTTATTGGGACTGCCATGGATCACGGAAACATTAAGAACCAAGTCCTTAATAATCATCACACAATCTTAAAGTTACTGTGCACAATGTATTCCTGATTCTGCTTGTTTCCCCATCAATGTTAAATAAGCTACCTCCTTTAAGCTACCACTAGAAGGAAAGAAGTTCATCACATCTAGAAAATCACACAACTTTTTTGTTTTGCATTTGTCCTTCACATAAACAGCTATGGAAGGTTTCCTTTCCTTCTTAGATTGTTCAGCCAAGTTTTCTCACTTTCTGGACCATTATCATGTTCTACTAGACAGATGTCTCAGTGAATAGAGCATGGGTCTGGAATCAAGAAGATGAGAGTTCAAATCAATCTTCAAACACTCTATCTAGCTAGACAAATTTTTTTAATTTATTTAGAATTTTTTTCACAGTATATATGCATGAGTAATGTTTTTTTAATATTATCCCTTGTATTCATTTTTCCAAATTATCCCCCCTCCCTCCATTCCCTCCCCCCGATGACAGACATTTTACATATGTTACAATATAACCTAGTTACAATATATGTGTGTGTAAATACCATTTTCTTGTTTCACATTAAGTATTAGATTCCGAAGGTATAAGTAACCTGGGTAGATAAGGCAGTAGTGCTAACAATTTATATTCACTTCCCAGTGTTCCTTCTCTGGGTATAGTTATTTCTGTCCATCATTGATCAGCTGGAAGTGGGTTGAATCTTCTTTATGTTGAAGATATCTACTATCAGAATACATCTTCATACAGCATTGAAGTATGCAGCAATCTTCTGGTTCTATTCATTTCACTCAGCATCAGTTGATGTAAGTCTCTCCAAACCTCTCTGTATTCATCCTGCTGGTCATTTCTTACAGAGCAATAATATTCCATAACCTTCATATACCATAATTTACCCAACCATTCTCCAATTGATGGACATCCATTCATCTTCCAGTTTCTAGCCACAACAAAAAGAGCTGTCACAAACATTTTGGCACACACAGGTCCCTTTCCGCTCTTTAGTATTTCTTTGGGATATAAGCCCAATTAGCTAGACAAATTTAGCTGTGTGATCCTAGGTAAGTCACTTAATCTCAGGCTCCTTTTCCACTGGAGAAGGAAATGACAAACCACTCCAGCGTCTTTATCAAGAAAACCCAATATGGAATCACAAAGAGTGAAACATGACTCAACGGAATATTGTCCTACTAATAGTCTTACTCCTGTTAAGCTTCTGTGAAAGTGTCAGTCTACACATTCACTCTGATAAGATGAAGGCTGGCAGTGCTCTGGAATCTGTCCCTGACTATTAGCTATGCCAAGCCAGATCCTCAGGACTGTCCCAGCTGACTAGGGCTTTGATCAGTTTTCAGCATTCTCCTTAGCTTACCTCTATAAGGAAGGAGATTCATTTGCATCACAATGCTTTAGAGTTTATTTTGGCTTCCAGGGAAGGAGGAAGGGAACAAAAGGGATGAAGGAAAGGGAATAAAGGAAGGAAGCAAAAAGGTGGGAAATAGGAAAGAAGGAACAGAAACACAAAAGAAAAAGTTAACTGAAAATGGGAATACCCGTGTTTAGCAGCATCAAGAATCACAGACAAAAATGATCTTTATCTGTCAGGTTCTCCGGTCACAATATTAAAGTTTAAAGTGATACTCAAAGGAGGAAAATACTCTTAACCATTTCTTCCAAGGTTTATATATAATTTAAATGTAATTTTTCTGACCCACAGGCCTAGTTTTTGAGGCCTCTTAATAGTTGTTCTTCTCAAGTCCAACCTTGACCCTGAACATAAAAAAAAAAAAAAAATCATTGGAAGTTTAGTCCCTCTCTCCATCTTCTTGCTATTCTTATTTCTCCCATCACTTCTACAGAACAGCCATTCAATTCAGTCCATGTAAACAAAAGTAGATTGTAGCAGGAATACTTGATCAGACATCAAATGGGTTAGATAGCCTCTAAGTTTCATTCCAAAGCTAATATTTAATTAAATTAATGTTTAATTGATATTTTAATAAATTGATTTAATAAGTGGATTTAAAAATAAATATTTAAATTAAATAATATTTAATGATTCATGTAAGCCCTCAAGTCATTATGCCATTCTTCTAAATTAATGGGAGAGAGAGAAGAGATTCCAACAAACTATAGCTACAGTAAAGTTTGGCCTGTATTTAAAAAAAGGAAAAAAGTGCTAAACTTGATGGGTAATTTCACTGGTATGGGGAGTTCGTGGTATGAAACTCCCTTTGTGGATGCAGGTTAGCAACTCATGGATAAGTTATGGTCTTAAGAGTGTTTTCTGGGACACTAAGAGATGATGTGACTTGCCCATGAAACACAGCTGGAGTGGAACAAAAGCAGAGCTTGTACCTGAGTTTTCTTGACTCCAAGATGCATCCTCTCTGTTCATAATGGCACTATACCAGATCAATAATCCATTTTTTGAGAGCTTTTCTTTGATCCCAGATATGAAAGGTTCATTCTCTGCATAACAATTATTGCTATTTGCTAACTTGCTATTTACCACTCACCATTAATGAAGTTAGTAAATTATCAAAATGGGGAGAGTAGGTTTTCTTCCAAAGCAGCCACATGTGCAGATAATCTTACCAACCTGCTCCCATATCACTTCCTATCACAGAGAAGATGAGGAAGTTGAGTTGGGACCACCAACTCTATGACCTCCTGTGAGGCAGTCTTTTTTAAGGCATCAACCAATTCTGCAGAGAATTAGCATTCCATACCAGCTAAAAGTAAACAAACACAGAAAAAAATGTGACAATACCAGGTTGGTGCTAAAGACAATTCATATGGGATTGACTCAAGGAATGATTGTTAAATTTTCAATGGGATTAAATATATCTTGGAAATTGTCAAATACTACAAATCAGTGCTTGATTTATCATTTTGTTCATCATCCAGATCTATCTAGACTCAATAAGAAAAGTATGAACAAAATATTAATTTTGCAGATTAACCTAAAATTGTCATGAGTCTGTGTGTGTGTGCATGTGCATGTATTTAGAGAGCTAGTGGTTGCACATTTCCCACTACACCTGTAAATGGTACCTTTATTTCAACTAGAAACACATGGGTCTCACTAAGAAATTAAGCTAGGTAGTGTAATAGATAAAGATTGAGAAGACCTGAATTCAACTATGGTTTCACATACTTGCTAGTTATGTGACCCTGGACAAATCATTTACTCTCTTCAATTTTCTCCACAGTTTTTGATGAAATTGAAAAAGAGGCAAATCAGTAAGATAGGGATAGGAGAGATAGGTGACATAGTGGAAAGCCTGAAGTCAGGAAAACTCACCTACTAATTGTGACCCTGAGCAAGTCATTGAATCCTGTTTGCCTCAGTTCCTTAACTGTAACATGAGCTGGAGAAGACAATGGCAAACCAGAGTCACTCCAGTATTTCTTCCAAGAAAACTCCAAATGGAATCACAAAGAGTCAGATAGACTGAAATGCCTGAACACACACACACATATGCACACACTCATATAAATGGGAAAAAATAATAGCATCTATCTCTGAGAATTCATTGTTGGGAGAATAAAATGAGATAATATTTGCAAATATTTTTGAAAATGTTAAAGCATTTTGTAAATGTTAGTATTATTACTCAAAACAATCTGTAAATTCATTGATTTTTAAAATCCCAACAGTATCACAGTGTCGCATGACTCATACCTTGCCATGAGACTCTTCTCTATGTCTTCTCATAAGTTCACTGTAAAGAAGGCATTCAATGTACAGAAAAACCTTTCTTCTTTCTCCTGCCCTTATGTGACAGTTCCAGTCAAGCGGTCTTCATTGTATACCTAGTCATTCATATAATTCCTTAAATACATCTTTTACTTTTAGTCTTTTTCAAAGTTCCTCACTGGTATTGAAGGAAAATCCAATGGCCTTGTAATTCAATCCTTTTATTTTACTGAGGAGATATCCAAGAATGTAAGTGACATGACAAGGCAAAGCCAAGTTTCAAACTGTATGTCCAAATCCAATGTTCTGTTCACTGCACCATACTGTCTTCCCTAAGTAAAGGTATAGTTCCACAAAGAAAAAAAAAGTTACCAATAGAAATCCAGGTAATTGCAGAATTTCTCTTCCCATTAATGTAGGTCCGCAATGTATTTATCCTCTTCCTTCTAATCAAGGGGACAATCTCCTGAAAATAGAGCATGCATGAATGAATGGAAGGACATTTCTTGAAGGATCCTGGGCTGCTCTCATGTTAGAGAAATATTTGCATTTTTAAGCAGCATGAATAATTAAGCACTTGCCACCTGCAGAGAATAGATGGCAAAGAGAGTTGAGATCAAGTGCTGTCCCATTTGACAATGTGAAAAGCCAAAAGCCCCAGAGCTAAAGTTTAATGGATACTCCTTAGTAAATTGAGTAGAAACTTCTTTGTGCATTTTCCACCTTTCCAGGTGTCTTTTGGGAAAGTGATCCACTTCTTTCTTTGGATCAAGTTACATTTTTCTCCATACCTTTCTCTCTTTCATATATGCAGACATACCCAAGGACTTTTCAAACCTGTTAAGTGATTATGGAAAATAGATTGGGAGTCAAGAGACCTGGGTTCTCTCTTCAAATTTGCCTCTGACCACACTGCCTTAGGCAAGCTTCTTTTTTTTCATTTAATTTGATTTTCCTTTTTTTTTTTTTCAAATATGTCTAATGGCACAAGGAATGACTGTATCATGCTAATATAAAACGTAAACACCTGCCAAAATAGCCTTTGCTCATAGATATTCTTCTATAAATGATATACGTTTTGCCCAATTCTTCATTAACATGATGTGAAGATGACCACATGCTTAAAGAGTTCAGTGCTGACTGAGATCCAATGTATATGTACCAAATGCTGGGAGGGTTGTGTGGTAGAAAGAATACAGGCCCTATTTAGAGACTGGAGATGGAGAACACTGACCCAGTCTTTTTTTATAGAGCATAGAGAAGAAAATGGACTTCAGAAATGACATATTTTTTTATAAAAGGAAGTTGGAACTCAAGGAAATGAAATAATGTATATGTATCACATATTTATTAAGGATTATGGCTCTTTGGGGGGATTATATTTGTGAGAAATAATACTCTGAACTCAAAAAGTGCACAGTGAGTGAACAAACTCAGAATAAGTGAAGCAATTTAACTTTTTAAATACACAGAAGCTGGTGTGAAAACTCCATAGTTTGCCCATAAAGCCCTCAGGTATCAGAGCCTACAGTTATACCTTCTAATCCCACTCTAAGGCCACCTCCTCCTCCTCCCCAGAATTTCCACTGGAGGAGACCTTTCACAAGTCTCACATGTCATTCCACTCCCACTACATACACTCTTAATATGTTCTCCCTTGATCATTCAACCCACATTCAAAGATAGTTCCCACCCTTAGGATATGTCAGTTAATATGCATGAGGTCCATTATGCCTGCGTTCTTGCAAAAAGCTCCTGTTGTGTCATTGACCCCAGTTTTAATCAGTTTTAGACCTGAGCCCCCTTAGCAGAAACTTTGTTTAGCTAGCTTCCTATTTCACAAGGCAATTGGATAGAGATGTCTTAATGGAATGTTTTATATCTTTCCTTCATCCTGTCTTTGTGTTTGAATAAATTATTTTTGACTATAAGCACTTCTGCTTATCTTCAGAGCCAAGTCACAATATCTGTGCAAACAGAACATTCTTCCATCAATTTACACATATTAAACACCCTTTCCTTCGCACCAACAATCTTTAACCAATCACATAGTATATGTACTAATCTAGGAAAGTGGCAAAAGTATATAGAGGGCTGAGCCTGGATTCAGGAAAACTAGAGTTCAAAACCAACTATATGATCCTGAATAAGTCACTCATCTATATGCTTTGGTTTCATCATCTTTAAAATGGGGATAATGATAGCGCCCATCTAGTTATAAGAATCAGATGAGACCATATTTTCAAAACACTTAGTACAGTGTCTGACAGAGGTACTTAATAAATATTCATTCACTTCTTCCTTCCCTCTTCTATTATGTACTTTAAAGGGGCAGGTGTTTTAAGTAAAATTTCTTGTCCTTAGTGTAGGGAGCTCTAGGGTAAAAAAATGTCCTTCATCCTCTACTCTAAACTTTAACATCTAAAAGAGTCTCCTTAGGGTTATTGAAAGGTGCAATGATTTGACCAAAGTTACTCAGCCAGTAGTTATCAAAGGCAGGTCTTTAATTTGCATTTTCCTGACTAAATTCAGCTCTTTGTCCACTAAACCAGGACTGTTGCTATGTAAAGTCACATTGTGAAAACAAAATCATGTGTGTACATATATGTGTATATTTATGATGTGTGTATATATGTGTGCACACAATTATGTCACACTTGTACACATGTGCACACAGTGTTTGCATGTATGAGTGTAGTTCTGGGTGTTTGTTGTATGTATGTATGTATTTTCATGGAATTGCACATGTGTACATTCATACATGCACATGTGTTGTGTATTGTATTGTATTGTGTTGCAAGCATGTGTGTGTGCAGTATAATATTTATCATACCTATGTGTAAGTTATAGAGGTAGATAATGCTTTGGTACCATAAAGTCCTCTAATACAGTGCTACTTGTACTTACAACTCATTAAGTGTGTGTAAAAGGATCCTATATTCTTAAACACTATCAAATATGTGATCAAAAATCCTGACTGAGTAGCTGGGAGTCTTCTCATCATAAGGCTGGCCATAAGATGATGGTTATTCTTTGCCACTGTAACTTATGAAGTTATTTGACAAAACATGGAGAGATTGTGGCCAGTAACATAGGAAACCCATGAGTATTAAATTATTAATTATTATTAATCTTCAGAAATGAGGTAGCCCCAGAAGGAGCTCCAGGAAAACAGCAATATCTCCCTTTCCTTCTCCTGAAAGGAGACTCTCTCTGAGGGTAAGTAGTAGGCAAGGAGGAAGAAAGGGAATACTTTTCAACCAATCTCTGGTCTTGGGGCTGTGTGGGCATTCTTCCCAGGTAGCCACCCCATGTGGCTCATTGAGCAAGGGCTAAAGCTTGGCGCTCACTAAATTCATGCTTTATATTCTTGCCAAAGAAAATCTGAAAAATAATCAAGATGAAGATGCTGTCCTCTCCTACCTCCCCTCTCACCGTCCAATTGTAAATTCCTATCCTGCTCCAGTTTTTCTTTTACTCCACTATCATACCCTTTCCCTCTTTTATTTCCTTGTTCAAGACAATGAAATCATTTGTTAGTCTGCCCTTTAAATTTCCTTAACCTGGAACAGTTATCCACTCTTGGACAATTCCCTGGTCTGTGATAAAGGAGATAGATAGATAGATAGATAGATAGATAGATAGATAGATAGATAGATAGATAGATAGATATTCATGGATGGATGGATAAATGGATGTACAGATGAATAGATAAATAAACAAATGGATGGATGGATAAATGGATGGATAGATGGGTAGACACAGACATACAGACCTGCAGTTGCTTAAATACATAGATAGATGATATCATATTTTAAGGCTTATCAAGCCCCAACCATTGTGCTAAATTCTAGTGATACAAATACAATCAAGACAGAAACTTCCCTCAAGGATCTTACATTTTAATAAGGTAACTCTTAGGATGATGGAAATCTGTGAGGGAGGAATGAAAAGGGGAAAAAACCTTCATAAGAACAAGTCAGCTGATAAATATTTTGAGAAGCTGGGAAATGGGATAAGCCCACATGGGAATAAAGTAAGTGTGTCAAAGAGTCCTCCTGAAGTGATGGCCTAGGCTATGAAGTTACTAATCCAGAGAACAGGGCCTCAGGATGTGTTCCAAAAATGTTCTTCAAGCAGCCTAAACAAGTTAGTACATCTAATACAGGAAGTAGCCTTGAAAGTAGACAGAGTTTTTAATTAGGTGCTTCTATTTATTTTTCTAATGATTAAAAAAAAAATTAGAAAACATAGAAATACATTCAAAGAAAATTAAAATTCATAATTTTTACATTGCATGTCTTAAATTAGTAATAGGTAATTTTAATAAATTGATAGATAATTTGAAGAAAAGGGCCAGATTGAATTGCAATTCAGTTGAACCAGAATTTGAGAAGTAGGGAACAAGGAGGAGATAGAATTCCTACTGATTACTTTATCAATAGATAATTTAGCATTTAAAGCTAATTCATTTCTAAAGGGCAACCATGCACAGCAAGTATATCCTTCATCCCAGAGTTCAGCATTTGAAAAGGATCTGCTATAGAATCAAATCTTCTTCTGAATTGATCTTGCAGTCCTTCAATCAACCTTTTAGAAACACATAGGCAGACAAGCCATACTTCCCTTCCTCTGTCAAGTAAAACTCTTGAATTTTTCTAAGCATAGCTCTGTTTCCGTCCTAGCTTTTTTTTACATACATACAAAACTTTCCCATTCTGCAATTTAAGGTAGATGATGAATATGGTGACATCATTTTTCCAAAAAATGAACTGCTACAACCAGATGAAGGAAGGAAGGAAGGAAGGAAGGAAGGAAGGAAGGAAGGAAGGAAGGAAGGAAGGAAGGAAGGAAGGAAGGAAGGAAGGAAGGAAGGAAGGAAGGAAGAAAGGAAGGAAGGAAGGAAGGAAGGAAGGAGGGAAGAGAGAGGGAGAGGAGGAGAGAAGAAGGAAGGAAGGAAGGGAGGAAAGACTGCTGAAATATTCCCCCAGTTCTCCAAATTTTTCTTCTTCAAAAAAAGACAAAAATTCCCCTCCCCATCCCTTTCAAGATTAATGTCTTCTCAGAGTCTTTGGAAAATGGCAGGCATACATTGCAATGAAGGTGTTTTCAAAGTTTGGTCTCCAAAAGAAATTTATTTTTCTTTTATAACACAAGGAAGTTAAATTATCCATTCTGTGGTAATAGTAGCTGGAACTTGCCAGCTGAGATTGCCACCCTTCCACAAGCCAGACATTTTTTATGCTGCATTATTCATAGCACACAGCATAAATTCCATCACTAATTATATTTGTTTGTTTACTGCAGACCTGAAGAAAAAAAAGCATTTAAGATTGTTGCCTTTTGTGAAGAGCTTCCCACTGCAGGCTGTTCCTTTTGATGGATCTTCAGTTTCAATAAGAAATGAATTTGTCTGTTGATGTGTTCATAGGTCATTACTTCCTTTATTTCTATTGTACATTCCAAAAGGAAACCTTGGGCTTTCAATTAAATCATTCCAGAAGCTATAGAAGTATGAACTTACAGGGTGAGAGAAAATGCATATCATGTAGGGATTGGAGGGTTGAATACTAACAAACTCAAGGCATCATTTTACTGGAACTTCTTGCCAATCCTATTACTCCAAAATTAACCTTGAAGTTTGCATTGCATTTGGTCACTCTCTGGGAGCCTTCACCTTTGTTAAGGGGAGCTATACAACTTTTTAGTTAGCAGCAGCATTAATCCTTAAAGACTAAAATTAAACAGTCCAGGCCAAGCAACAGCTTTGTAAATATGCTAAGTTTTCCCAGCAGTGCATATATTTTTGGCCTGGCACAGTTTTCCTTCTTAATTTCTGTTCTTTATTAATGTATTCTGAGGCTACATCTATATTCAGCTTTTTAAAAGAAAAGGTGTTATATAGATTCCCCAAACAGCACTTTAATTGTACCATGTTTTCATTTGCCCTTTGAAATCCCTTATTTTGTCACATTAACTAAATAGCTATGGCAGCCTCACATTACAGTTGAATCTGGCAGCAGCAGTCTTGGATAAGATTTCTTAATCATATTCAAAATTTGGCAGTTTAGACAAAATCGGACTCTCACATTTATAATTTGAATCTCTCTCTCTCTCTCTCTCTCTCTCTCTCTCTCTCTCTCTCTCTCTCTCTGTGTGTGTGTGTGTGTGTGTGTGTGTGTGTGTGTGTGTGTGTGTCTTTTTCTCTCTCTCTCCTCCATTAAAATGTGCATTATTTTTCAGCTTACCTTAAAAGTATTAATAGGAGAAAGATAGTAAGCTCCCCTAAGCTCCAGGTAGCATTCCTAGATTTTAATAATAGCTTGCTTGAGACTACCTACATCTGCTTTTGTTGTTTTGAACAAAGGAAAGCTTTTAATGGAAAACCTTTTCAGCCAGGTGTGCTGTGTGCTGTGGAAGGCTGATAGAAGAGTTATTTTGAGGAAAGAAAGTGCCACATGAAAAAGGCAGTAAGTCTGGAAGCAAAGGCCCTGAGTTTTAGTCTTCTGTCTCTCATACTATCTGGGTGATCTTAGCTAAATTACTTAATTTTTCTAATCCTTAGCTTCCTCAGTAGAATATACAACAAATATCAATTTATCTATTATGTGCAGAAATCTATGTTACAGAATAAATTAAGTGCTCTTACCACTAACAGCATGGGCAACCCACTCTTCACACAATACATATACTCACACACATCCATGTTATATTTTGTGGACTTATATGGAATCAATTATGTTATCTTGTATGTGAAATTGTTTGCATATTGTCTCCCACATTAGACTGGGAAAGTCTTTAATAACAGGAGTTGTCTTGCCTCTCTTTGTATCTGCACTCACACAGTGCCTCGATACATAGTGGGTGTCTAATACCTGCTAATCAATGTTTGACACTAAGAATGACTGAGTTTGAATAGAACTCTAAAAACACCAAAGCAGTCATGACCCTAGGAAAATACTGCATCATCATGAATGGAAATGAATATAAAAACTATTTTCCTTAGTCTGTCAGTAAAGTTCTAGGACAAAGTGTAAAGGAATTGAGAGGTTCCTATTTTATCTGGAAAAGGGTGTCAAGTTCACTGAAAGATCAACAAATTACTCTTACAAAGAGCCCAGCAACTCATGCGAGTTACAAACTAAGTGGAAAATGTATTACATACTGATGGAAAAAATATAAGCTGTGCCCTCAGGGAGGTTATAGTTTAGTAGGGAGATAAGGGATGTATTAACATAACTAACTATAATGTGAATTAGAAGATTAAAAAGCTTATAAGAAAGATCAGAAAGGAATAAGGGATTGAGGAGGGATTAGGAAAATCATTAAATTTTTCCCACTCATGCATGACTCTTTTACCCCTGAGAAATTTGTATGCAATCTTAAGTTTTTAAGTAAATATAAAAGACATACAAATCAAACATTTGCTGAGAACAAATCATAATTTCATGACCCCCACATTCAATTATGTTATCAAAGGACTCCATGGAACTCAGCAGGATTGGGGAGTAAACTTGTGACAAGTGCTGCTGCCCACTGCTTCCCTAGTTACAAATTGGTCCAAGAGTAGTGTTACAACCAGTGTTTTTTAGAGTGAGAGAAGAATCCTTTATTCAGTGGTTCTCATGTCTAATCTCATAGATTAGACACACTGAGTACTTCAAGGGAGCAAAGGTTGGATCCACCATCCATAGCAATTTAGATTGGATTACAATCCCCTCAAAAAGTCTTATAACTTTTCACTGACCATAGCTGATTTGGGTCCTTTTAAACTAAACTCCCCTTGTGAGGAACTAGTTGTCTAATCAGTTCCTCAACTCACAGATCATTGGAAATATCCTAACAAGATATTTCATCTCTCCCTCCCTTTATCCTGTTCTAACAATTTCTGTGGAAAACCAACTTCTCATACTTTTCCCAATTTTCCCAATTTATTTTCCGCATTTTTATAAAAGGTATAACCTTTTCTGACTCCTCTTCAAACTTTTTAGCATCAGTTCACATTCATCATAACTAGGAGATCAGTCAAGTACCCTTTTAACCACTATCTTGACATGATCTGGCCCTGACATTTGCACCTTTGTCAGGGAAATTTCTAGTCTTTGAACTAATCCTCTAATACAAGGCATTATATAACATCCCACAACCATTAGGATTCCTACAACTACTGTTAGAGAGGTGAAGATTGATGCTGCAATTCCTTCCCATCTACCAAACCAGGATCCCAATCAGTCAGTGACAGGATTATCTATTCCTGAATTCCAACACAGTCCCTCAGACAGAGAGGAAAGCCCCAGAAAAACCTTTGTAATGGTAGTATTGGGGGCAGTATTATTTGGTATAAAAGTACAACTCTCTGCTATCATTTTGCAAATTCCCCCCTTCTCTGCCAAAAGCATATCCAGAGTTAGTCTGTTTTCCCATGCTCTCCTACTGGTGGCATCCAGTTTTCTGGCAATTCCTTTTACTGCATCTTTGGTGTAATTTATAAATCTTTGTTGGTTATAATATATGTAATTTATCCAATCTGCATTTTTGTTTATGGTTAGCCACCAGAACAAAAAAGCCCCTTGAACTTTGAACTCATCAGGTACCTCTCATGGGACTCCTATATTAAGTAGATTTCATCATCAAATGATCCTTGCAGAACTTTAATTTCTCTCTTCTGTCTAGCATACATAGCAGTTCCTGGAGATGAAGATGTCAATGTGAATGGTATAGCCAATTGCACCAGGGCACAGGTCCTAGCCAAATCCTTAGGCAAGATTAGTTTGAGGATTTTTCCTCCACAGAACCACCAAATGTCTGCCCAAGGAATATTCATGTGAGAGAAAATGCCAGTATTGTCCTCCTGGGTTATGTTCCAGGCCTTGGTAAAAGTCATGTTGCCAAGGAAAGGCAGAGAGGCTTTCAGGTTCAGGTGGAAAAGTTACAGACATCCCTTTGGTGTTCCTGACCTCAGGGGATAAGCAGGACTGAGCACTACAATATTCTGTGGGAGTGCTGTTTAGAAATAGCCAGACTATGCATTTAAATTCTCACTTTTATCCATACCCAAGGGGATGGGAACAACTTGTGCCGTTGGTCTGCCAGAAGCACAGGCATAGCAATTGCTTTTGTTCAGACTTTGAACTGTATATTTTATCCATTCAACTCACTCATTCATATCTCCATATCCTAACTCCACTTTTATGGTCTGCTTCATATTCTTTATTTCAGTGATTTTCACTGTCTTGGGTAATATAAAGGAAAGCGGGGCTCTATCCTATTCTCAAGACTGGTTGAGTCCAATTTAAAAGGGTTAATCAGCCTTTTCCTTTTCTCCTTAACTATTATCCTAAATCTCCCCAGCATTTTTCTTCCAGTTACATCTACTCCAAAACCATAGGAGATGTGCATGTTGACATCTGCATTGGCAATGCTTAATATCAAGAGTTTAACTTTCAAGTTCTCACAATGTGATCCTGGAGCTGGACCTCTGATCAGACTGACTTTCTGCTGTATTTCTCTATCAGCAGTGGGGGAAGTCCATCAATTAAACTGGGAAGTGATCCAGATGTTACTCCGAGCTCCTCACTGGTTCCCTCTACTCATGATCAGGGGGTCCTATCTCAGGGCACACATACTTATCATAATAGATCAGTCTCCTCTGATTTTCTACAACTCCACAAGCATCAAAACTGACTGACTAGGGAGTATCTTCTGGAGTTATGTTTATCCAGAGTTTGAAAGGATAGTCCTCATCCCTTAGCTCCAATTCATCATCTCTGTCTACATCTAATCCCTCAGCCATAAAGATTAAGGTCAGAAAGATAACAAACTGGGCAATCACCCAAGAGGCTATGGTAAAGTCAAATTTTTCAATATCATCCCCTTCTATAATGGCACTTGGTCTCTGCTTATATATTTTCCAAAACCAGGCCCTGAGCCTTTGTACAGGTAAATCTAACAGGGACGTCTGGGTCCTGGAAAGTTTCTATGAGACATATCCTGTTGCCATGATTTCATATATATATATATATATACACATATATTTCATATATATATATATATATATATATATATATATATATATATATATATATATTTATATTTACCATACAAGCACCAAAGGTCAAACAAGTAAGCTAAAAGTCAATCCCAAGTATCCTTGCTTGAGAGTCCAGTTAGAATAATCAAGAGGTAATACAACCAATAATAAGGTACTTTACAGCCTTAAAAAAAGTTCACAATTCAAAATATAGGATTATGAGAGTTTCTGTTTTGAATTCCTTGTATTCAATTTTATCTATAGGGGATTTTCCATAGGAATTATTTTGCAGTCTTGTTCTGCCTTTGCAGTCTTCTCCAGCTTCTCTGGTTCTTTCAGCTCAGGAACCAGTCCTTTCACTTTGGTATAATGTGTCCAAGCTCTCCCAAGAGCAATCTTTGTAGTCAACAATATTTGATAAGGTCTGTCCCAATTGGGATGTAACTTCTCCTCTTTCCAAGTCTTATCAGTCTCCTGGCTTGAACAAGTCAACAGCAAACCCAAGTAGTGGAGTTTGTGCCAGCAAGCCTCTGTGATGGAGCTCTAAAAAGGAGGATGATAATGTCAGTATATAATCCCTTTAAAAAGTGGGAAGTTTTATTTTTATCTTTATTCTCAAAAGTGGGAAGTTTAGTGTTTGTATCTAGGTATGGAAACCGATATAGGATCTCTTAAGGGGACAGCCCTGTATCTTTCCTGGGGGCAGTCCTTATCATTAATAGGGCTATTGGAAGATATTTGGTCCAAGGCAGTCTGGTTTATAATTCTAGTTTTGATAATTGTTTTTTAAGGATAGGATTCATTCTCTCCACCTTTCCAGAGGAGGAATGCCATGGAATACAAAATTCTCAATTGACGTCCATTATGGACATAATATTTTGTAAAATTCGGAACATAAAGTGAGTCCCATTATTTGAGTCAATTCTTTCTGAAAATCCAAATCTAGGAATTATTTGTTCTAAAATTACCTTGCTCAGATTATTGTATAAGTATGTATACATGTATTGGCTTTAATATATATTTTAACAGGTTTAACATATTTTGGATTATTTGCCAATTAGAAGAGGGGTGGAGGAAAGGATTGGAAAATTTGGAACACAAGGTTTTGGCTCCAATGCCCTAGGTGCTGTTGCTGTTAGAGGGCAGTGGAGATGCAGCAGGAGGTTAAGAGGTAGTAGGAGATCTATAAAAAAAGGGGGTACATTTGAAAGAGGGTCCCATTTATTATTTCTTTCCTCTGGTTTTTCTCCCTCTTTTTTTCTTTTCAGGAAATGCAAAGAGGGGAAATAACTTGTCCTCTTTAAATGGCCTTTTACTTAATAAAGTAGTCATCATCACCAAACTTTCCACCCTACAGGCTGCATAATCTACTTCTTCCTTACTTGCTGGAAGCTTATCATTTACATATTAATTTAGGAATTGGCAAATCCAAACTTCATCTGCTCCAAATTCTGACCAAAACACTAATGGTTATAGATTGGGTTTCTTTGGCCACTTATAATAACAATATTTAATCATTATCTTTTTATCCTTTCCCTGGGTAACTTCACTACCCTGTTAGCTAACATCTTTCCCAGTGGACTATACTGAGGGATTTCAGGGAAGGAACCTTACCCTCCCCAGGCACCTTTGTCTCAGAGGTATTCCCTCCCATCCTAAAGACTCTCCCTTGGCTCTTAACTAGGCTGGCTTAGTCTAGATGGGATCCTGGACTAACAAGGACTAATTATTGCCACTTTCGATAATTTGTTCAATATACTCATTTGTATTTTCTTCCAGCCAACTTCCTCTTCCCTGGATTTGTTCAGTCACTCTGCTCAATCAATAGTGATGTCTCAGCTCCCATGTACAGCCCCAAAAGAGCCAGAGAACTGAGGACTACCAAAAAAGTTGCCAGGAACCCTCTTCCTCTACTCACCCTTAAGGCAGCCACCTGGGGGTATCAGAGGATTCTGGACAAGCCCCCAAGTTGTTATCAAAGGACTCCTTAGAACTCAGCAGCATTGGGGAGTAAGCTTGAGACAAGCTGCTGTTGCCCACTGCTTCCCTAGCTGCAAGCTGGTTCAGGAATAGTGTTACAACCTGTGTTTTATAGAGTGGAAGAAGAATCCTTTATTCAGCAATTCTCAGGAGAAGTGTGTGTATTTATAAATGAGGCACACAGAGTACTTCGAGGGACCAAACTGTATACTAGTAGTTCAATTCTTTACCCCTTCCCTCCAAGGTTTAGATTGGTCAGATTTACAGTCAGGGTTGGTTACAACTGATCATATTTACTATCTGAATAGTAATTAGGTTGGATACAATTGGTTGGATTTACTATCTGAACAGTAATTTGGTTGGTTTACAATCAAAGTTACAGTTGGTCAGATACATAAATCAGATACAAATAGCAATTAGGTTGGATTACGATACCCTCAAAAAGTCTTTTGCCTTGTCACTGACCATAGTTAGTTTGGGTTGGCTTACCCCCATGTTAGAAACTTAGTTATCTAACCAGTTCCTCAACTCACAGACAACCGGAGACATCCTAACAAGATATTTCATCTCTCCCTCCTCTTATCCTGTTTCAGCAATATCTGTGGAACCAACTTTTCATACTTCTCACAATTATATGATCCCATATGGGTTATGACACACAGCTTAAGAAGCTTTGACACAGACAACTCTCAAGGATATGGTTTCTACCAGTACAGTTTGTCATCTTTGTAAAAAAACAAAATATCTTACCAAGAACTCCACTGACTCATTGATGACTGCAGGGATTTATTTATATTCTTGCAAGAATGGGATGAATAGTTGTATAGATACACCTTTGAAACGCCATAGGCATTTTATTTCCTATTCTGAAGCACTATTCCCTCCTCTGATTCCCGATTAATTGGAAGGTACAGAAGTTACAAGACATGAGTCTGCATCTCTCACTACATAGCCAGTCCCTGCCCCAAAGGGGAAGGTAAAAGGAGGGCTAAGGGCTAAGGGCAAAGAACAGAAGATTCTTTTCAAATCTCAAGCCACCATCCCTGATTACAAAAGTCAGTCCTTGCCCCCAAGGAGTTTACATTTTTTGGGGGGGAAATAATTTCTACCTTTGATTATTCTTTTATGTTCTTGTGGATTTCAGTTTTCCAATTCATTTCATTGCTATAGTTTAATTTTTCTTACTCTGGGAAAAAAATGCCCATTGATTTCTCACAATTTCCCTTTTTTTCCTTTTTTTAAAAATAATTTGGTTTCCACATCCTTTTCAAACCCCTCAAATTTGGCTAATTTTTACATTCTATTTCATAAAAATCTATTAATCTCTACACATCTCCTTGTACAGGATGGATAATCAATCCCTGAATTCTTTGTTAATTCTTCTGATAAGGCTGGACTAGGGGTGAAACTTCTAGTTATACCACATATTCCTCCTCTTCCTGCCAATAACCTTTCTACAATCATTCTATTTTCCTATGCCATTCTGTTAGTGGCATTTAACTATTCTGTTATTTCCTTCACTGCCACTCTAGTGTAACTAATCCAATAATATTTATTCACCAGAGGAGTAATAACCAAAAGCCAGAACTAGATTCCTAATCTTGAACTCATCAGTTACTATCTTTGACTTAATTCTTCCTATTTTAATCTTACTTTCTTTATTGAATGCCAGGGTAAAAAAAATAAGACAATGGGGTCAGTGCACAGGTGCCCACTTAGTTTCCAGGCAAAATAGGTTTGAGAATGCTGCCTCCACAATACCACCCAAAGTTTGTTTTGGATATGCTCATCCCTGAAAAATTGCCAGAGCTCCCCTCAGTTACATTCCTGACTCCAAATTACCCAGTGTCTGAGTGAGACACCTGTGAGATGTCCATTAATCCTATGAAGGGGGAGGTTATTAATGCTACTCCCGTACTACTATAGTATCTGGGGAACATTGGGTTAAGATTTGAGTTAATTTCACTGGGAAAGAAAGAAACCCTACAAACAATTCTGTTTGATGCTTATCAAATTATAGAATTATAGAGAGTATAACACTGCAATCCCTAGATTTCGGAATCTTTTATCCTGCCTTGAGAGGCAAGCTGATTGATCTCCAGAGCTAATGGGTTAGTATAAAACATTGTAATTCTGCCCAGGAATATCATTTTAGGAACAGGAGGAATTCACTCTCATGTTTTTCCATACCCAAAGGCAACGACACTATATTGACATAGAACAACCCATAGCACAAACATAGAAATTGCTTTTTTTCAGACTGTTTACAGAATACTTTACCAATTCTACCCAAACATTGGTATCTATCACTTGCCTTAAGTCCTTGATTCCAAGTCTTCCTAAGAGATATATACATATTATCAAATTACTCTTTGATCTGTATTTTCTAAATGTCCAGCCCTTATAAGTAAACCAAATTAGACCATCTGTTCCATAAATCCTCTTTTTCTCTATCAGGACAAACATTTATTATACCTACTTATCTAAGGCTACTCTTTACAATTCTATAATTTGATAAGCATCAAACAGAATTGTTCATAGGGTTTCTTTTCCAGTGAAATTAACTCAAATCTTAACCCAATGTCCCCCAGATACTACAGTAGCAGGGGAGTAGCGAATAACCTCCCCCTTCATAGGATTAATGGACATCTTACAGGTGTCCCACTCAGACACTGGGTAATTTGGAGTCCATTCACCAATCAGTTCTAGTTCCTCCTTCCCAAATAAATGGGCCCAAAGTCCTTAGAGGTAAGAGGTGATTGATTATCTCATGACACTACTTCCTGCTGAGCATAGGCATCCTACAGGGTCTCATTTGGAGGAGCTTGAGCTGATTAAGATTCAGTGGGTTGAGTCAGACGCCTGAAGATGGTCAATACAACCATCTAATGCTGGTCATTTAAAGGTGAATTTCTCAAACCCTAGAGGAAAACAAACCTAAGAGAACTAGAAAGAAAGCGCAAGTACAAAGAGCAGAATCCTCATTCTTGGGAGGTGTGCTTATATTTTCCCTGAAGATTCTGCAAATAGCTAGTTAAGCATCATCTCTTTTAATACGATTACATTATAATCTAAAGGCAATTTTGAGGAAAGGGGGACTCCCATCAGAATAACAGAAGTATTTACAAAATTCTTCATTAATAGATCTCATTTATCTGTCAAAAGCAGAATACTGCTTTTGTAAAGCCTCTCTGCCAGGTATTTTTTTAAATGCTCTTTCCTCTTTTTGCCAAGGTCTGTTGTAGGACAGATCAGGAAAAGCCAAAATACATTGACCTGCAGCTTTTCAATATACATTTTTCAAAAGAAAATGCTATACATTCTATACAAACAAATGTTATTTCCACATTACTAACAAACTTAAATAAAAGTGACTTTCCCATTGACATAACAAAATACTCCAAAAGTCACATTCCTCTAAAAAAATAAGTACACTAAAATCCTCTTCTCTAAATCATATGAAAGATGTTTCACCTCCAGTTTCAATAATCAATAAAATAGCAGGTCCGATAGACGGTTGTATCAATTGTTTTCATATTTACATAAGGCCCTTAGTGGACCTTATTTCAAACAGACACATACACCTAGTAACAGATAGATGACCTGGCCAAATATTATTTACCTAATTTTAAGGTGCATTGACTACATATACATAAAATATACTAAATATGTTCAGATTGAAAACAGCAAGATATTATATACTTGAACTGTGGTTATGGTTTCTACTGACCACTTACTCTGATTATAGAAATTTGCTATAAGATGAAAAAGCAGGGGCATGATTATAATAGCATCAAAACTGATTCTTCAGGGCCTCAGAAGGAGAGCACAGTTGACAGCCAATCATGTAGTAACAATCCCACTTTAGACAATTTAGCTCTCAAATAATGGGTTATTAACTTAATAATTCATTAGATAATCATTCCCAAATTAAAAACTCAAAACAAAAACAATTATAATCCTAAGAGATTTCAACACAATAGCAAGTTTCATTAATCAGGTTTTAAATCCTAAACTATCTATCCCATGTGCCTGTAAAGCAAGAAAGCTAGAGATCATATGCATTAAACAATGTGTACTTAATAATATAATAAGAATTACATAATAAATAATTTGCTGAATAAGTTTTGAAATAACTGCTTTCAGAGAATTTGCAGTTAACCAGAAACCTAACAAACTTCTCTTAGAAGCTCCTTGCATTGCTAAGTGGTAGAACCTTTGACATAGTCTACCAGACTTAAAAAATAAAAATATTCAGTCATTAGCACTATATAAATGTAAGCTAGTCTTTAAAACAAGAAATTAAAGTAAAATTAATTTCATTTAACTAGCAAGGGAGTGGGGAGCAGATACTGGGGTGTGAGTTCTAGTAAATGTTTTCTTTTCTCACTTTTAAGGGAGCAGCCACACCCTGTGAGGAAAGAGTGGACTAAACCTTCACTTACCTAAATCAATAGATTATGCAAATAACTAGTAAACAGTTTTTAATCCTAAATTTCAGATTAACTACCAAAAATCCTAATCAGAACAGTGGACAGAGTGGAATTCCATACCCAAAACCAAGGTTTTTCTAAACCTGGCAAGTTCACAAATAAGAGGAATGGACCCCAGAGCAAAGGATGAAATCTACCTCCCCTGCCTGTCCAACCAAACCTTAGAGTCCCATAGGCAGGGAGAAGGCACTGATAGAAATCAGTTTAGCTTCATGATCCCACCTTTTGGGGAGGTGGTCCAGTCCAAAATCCAACTCGCATCAAACTCCTGAGACTCCCTCCCCATCCCCCATGCAGAGGTCCCAAACCTGGCCATGTTCTGCCATAAAGCCCAGTCATGTTCCTGAAGTCAAATCTTCCCCATAAAATCTACCCTTTGGGTATCTCATAGATGCCACCTTCCTTTGGGTTAGTCCACCAAGACACTCTGCCCTGTCTTACCCCATCCTCTTTGATATCTCTTCTATTTCCCTGATGCTTTCCAACCTCACTTCTCCTCCTTACAGCTAACTAACTCTTTTGGGGTACTAAGTCCCTCTCAGCATTTAGCCTGCCAGCTAAGGGCATGCACCAACCTAATGGAGTATTTTCTTTCTCCTAGCAAATGACAAGTTTCACTAAGGAACTTTCCCTTTCCATCATTAATCATTAAAACCCCTTTTTATGCTCTCCCACTCTATTTCATATTTATCATTTCTGGTGTCTATTCCTCCATTTTTGGGTCCTCAATCCACATCTTTTGGCATGGACATCCTGCTCCTTTCTAGGTCCAACATCTTGTTCCTCTCTCTAATATCCTCTCTGTGTCTCTGTCTGTCTGTCTCTTTCCAACATCCTATCACATCAATAATCTTTAATAATTTTAGGTTTCAATATTACAACAATAAGCCCAAATAACTTAATTAGCAATTTCACAATTTTCACAAGTGGTAGCTAAATAGACTTCACATAGCCTATCACAAAAAATGGATAGGAACCTCATGGAATTTACAATCAACTTTTCAATTTTAACATACACACAACTGAAAAAATAAGTTATTTTAAAAATCAATGCTTTAGCTTGTGAGATTCTAACTGGATGTTCCATTCAAACTATCAATTGCTTTTACAAATCAGTCTTCCTTTGTAAAACCACTCTTTTTAAACTTTAAAATTCACAATAGAGCTAATATCTAAATAATTTTAGAAGAAATTTCATAAAACTGACACATATTTCCAGCAGAGCTGAAAAAATTGTAAAATGTAGCTCAAAATTTTTATGTTACCCACTATACAATTTAGAAAGCATCATACCTCATCTAAGTAAGAGCTACAAATGTAAACTCTATAGATAAGTTATCAGAGAACTTTGTTTTAATAACCATTTTTCAACTTAAAAATCAAATGAAATACAGATTTGAACCTCTAGTAGCAATACTACAATATTAATGCACACATATTTTAAAAATCTTTCCCCCAAATGCATCAGTTGAAAGTAATTCTGTCATTAAATTTAAGCACTCAGTAATTTGGGTCACATTTTGGGAAAAAAAAATTTCTCTTCTCCCTCAAAAACTCCATTCTCCTAGACTGCCTGAAATCTCTGAAATGGCAATAAATGATTTGAAACCTGAGATGGAGATACAGGCCCCTGGGAGCAAAATGACAATAGCCCCTATCTCTCTTACCCTAAATTTCATACTCTTCCCTATGTGGACCTGTTTCCTTATCTCCCTCTATTGAGAAAGGGAAAGATTTTATTTCATTTTATTTCTTTAAATGTATTAAAGCTTTTTATTTTCAAAATTTATGCATAGATAATTTTCAATATTCACCCTTGCAAAACCTTGTATTACAAAATTTCCCTCCCTTCCTCCCTCCCCATCTTAGACAGCAAATAATCTAATATATGTTAAACATGTGCAATTATTCTATACATATTTCCACAATTATCATGCTATACAAGAAAAATCAGATTAAAAAAAAGAAAAAAAGAAGAAAAGAAAATTTAAGCAAACAAAAAAAATGAAAATACTATGTTGTGATCCACACTCAGTTCCCACAGTCCTCTCTCTGAATGTAGATGTCTTTCCATCACAAGTCTATTGGAATTGGCATGAATCACCTCACTGCTAGATAGAGCCATGATCCATCAGAGTTGATCATCATATCATCTTGTTGTTGCCGTGTACAATGCTCTCTTGGTTCTATTCAATTTACTAAGCATCAGTTCATGTAAGTTTCTCTAGTCTCTCTGAACTCATCCCACTGATCATTTCTTATAGAACAATAATATTCTATAACATTCATATGCCATAACTTATTTAGCCAAACTGTGAGAAACCTTAGGTACCAAGATAAAGAATGTATCTTTCATCCTATGGACACAAAACCCCTTTGAGTGTCAAAGTAATAGGATCAATGATGTGCCGGTAAATGAGAAGGATGAATCATAAAAAAAGAACCTAGCGATGTGGAGACCAGTAAAGAGATTAGTGCAATAGTTCAGGTGAAAGGTGATGAGGACTTGAATTATAGTGATGGCAGTAAGAATGAGAAGGAAGAGAGAAGAGAGCTTTTAAGACAAGGCTTGATCCATCCTGAGTGCCAGTGCCACCAAAAAAACCTTCTACTAAGCTCTATAACAGTTTTATTTAAGGTGTTATCCTGAAATAGTGCCTTGTAGTCAGAAGTAACATGTTATCATCACAATAAAGAAAGAAAAAAAAGTATCAAATACAATATCTTGAGAAAAGTAAAAGGAGGAGACAAAAACAAAGAAGCTGATTCCGAGAGAAATGTGTTTTTCAAACATCAGGTCTATAGCTACAGGATGGCAATAATCTGAATAACATGACAAAGACTGAGGACCTCACTTTTACATGAAGAAAATTCAGCTTTAATGAATCTTGTTTTTTTAAAGGTCAAGTTATACATGTTATCACACTAATCTATATTAATTGAGGATGATGGTCTGAAAGAAATACAAATAGAAGATGAAGATTGAGATTGGGGCAGAGAAGAGAAACATGAAAATGAAGAAATAGGAGAAAGCAAACAAGAGAATATGAATGGCAACTGGTCTTCCATTGTATGACTTTAGTTAATAAAAAGCTGAGAGCATGTTATAAGAATCTTTCCTTGAATGAGGATGAAAAGAGAAAGGGGGAGCATAGTAATTTGTCAGTAGAGACAACAGATACCTTCTTTCCTACTTTGACTTTTCCTAAAGCCAAATCTGATTTAAACAATTAAGATCCTTGGTATATTGACATGTATTGACGCAACCTTTGGGAGTTTCCAGAATGAGGCCACTGTCAATATAGAAAAAGAATTAGGAATGAAGAAAGTTAGGGAAGAATGATAGATGAGTTGCTCAAAATTATCTGAGAGATGTTAATTCCAAGAGTAAATATTAATTCATTTAACTTGAAGGTGGGCTCTATAGAAGCAACTGTGACAATAAATTTAATCCCAAACCCTTAAAAAAAAAAAGAATAAAACTATAGTACAGCATTTCTCTTCAGGCTTAAAATAGAATCAAAGTATATAGCCCTTCTTATTACCAAAACAAATTCAAATTAAATCTTAGTCATATCTTCTATTTTAAATAAGGCCTATTAAAATATACATATAGTGCAATGAAACACAGACCTCACACCCTCCCAATTCAAAGACTAATAATAGCATTTGACAATTATGTAAAATAAGCAATAATATGACATATTTTCATCCTCTGAAAAAGCTTAAAGCCTTACAATCATGTGTTATTAATCTGCATATCAGCCTTAGGAAGTAATAGAATAATTAATCCTATTTTTCAGATGAAGAAATGGATGAAGAGCTTATTTGAAGGAGAAAAATGGCTTAGAGACTAATTCAATTTATTCCATCTTTAGTATTAAAAATTGTTGAAATCTTCACCTCTTTGACAAAACCAAAGCATTAGCTATATAGGAAAGGTAGGAAGTATACTGTTTTTTCAAGAATTTAAAAACAACAATAGGAACTTGGAGCTAATAGTTAGATGACAGAATACATAGAGTTGTTGAATCAGAAGGCCTGAATTCATATATGACCTCAGGTACTAGCTATGTGATACTAAGCAAGTTTCTTAACTTCTGTTTGCCTCAATTTCCTCAAATGTATATTGAACATAAAATACCTACCTCACAAGGTCGTTGTGAATGTCAAATGAAATAATATTGGCCAACTGTTTATTTAGCACAGTAGCTGGCTTTTTATAATTGCTTTAATTCCTTCCCTTTCCTTAATTATTAGAAACAGAAAGTTTTTAGAGATCTGATCAAAAAGTCACTTCTTACATACTAAAGAATGATTATGATGCTAACAATTAACAAGTAAACAAGTACTGGTCAGGGAAATAGGAATAAATTGTTGCAGCTGGCAATTCCATATAATAGGGTACCAAGGTAGAAATGTGACAGTGTAATGTGACTTATCAGGAGGGATTGTGTGTGTGTATGTATAATATGTGTGTATGCACATGCATATATGTGTGCACATACATGCACATGTGTATATTTCAAAGAACTTTAACTGTGATTTGGACTGGACCACACTTTAATCTGAGAATTTCAGAAGTTGAACAGAGCAGGCCACAGCCAGGTGATTCAGGAATCAAGTAACAATTAATTTCGGAGTGAGGAAAAGCAGGTTTATAAACCCCAAAATTCCCCTAGGGAGAGCTTCTCTTGCTGGGGCTGAGGCAAGACTTATAGACATTAAAAAACAAACAAAAAAAAAAAACAAAAAAAAACACAAGGGAGTCACAACACAACTTGAAACAGTTTCCACAGCAGGCTAGCTCAAGTAGGAATTTTAGGGATAACATAGATGCTCTTGTGATTTGTGGGAATAGTTCTTAGGTTGATTATTCAGCAGAATACAGAACCAGAGCTAGTGTGAAGGGAACAGAGTGCAGCAGCCTCTGCTTTGGTTCACTTGTGTTATATACTCAGAAATTATTGAATTATTTAACATGTCAGGATTTCTTGATTTATCACTTTGTGCTGAAGTATATCAGTTGTAGCTCTAGCTCCCACACCAGATCTCCTGGGAATATGAGAGTTCCAACAAATCTAGACAGCAATTATATATGTTGATTAATGTGAGAATTATAAATGCCCTGACAATGCCATCTCTAGAGTAGGGGGAGAGAACCAAAAAAAAAAAAAAAAAAAAAAAAAAAGGTGAGTAAATAGAAAAAAGAAATTTCCATGATAGGTTTAATACATAATTTAAAAGAATAGCAAATTGGACATAATAGATTTGCAATTTCACATGCAATCAATTTTTTTAAATTCTACTGTGTTCTAGAAATACTTGCTCTATGAATTAAAAATAAAATAAATAAAAATTTGAAAAAAAAAAAAAAGACCTCAGCATTTTTAGTTGGAGCACTGGAAGATAAAGCAATAAATTCCTCTCAAACCTCCCTTTACAGAAGTCTCAGAATTTTTCCAGCTAACTTCATTTCCCATCAGCTGAACTCTTTGGCTTCAATTCTCAGAAACCTCATACCCTTGACTAGTACACTCTGTTTCCTCCCTCTTCCCTTTTTCAAATTTTTCTTCTCTGTTGTCTTCCTCCCTTAATCTGTAAACTCTCTAGGATCGGATATATATATATATTTTTTATTTGAATCTCCAGCATTTAGCATAGTACTTAACATATAGTAAACACTTAAATGTTTATTGACTCCCCTTTTAGCTTATGTGGTATTATTCTCTCTTGTTTCTCACCCAACCTATGGGCTAGCAGCTGCTCAGACTCATTTTCTAGATCATATTCCATCTTCTATTCCCTAAGTACAAGTAGCTACAAAGATGATTTCTTACATTCTTTTTTTTTTCTTTACTATCTCTCAAATTGCTAAATCTTCTGCTCCTATGAGTTCAATTACCTCTAATTTAAGACTAAAATATCCAAACCTCTCATCTTAACTCTAATCTCGCATCACCCACTATCTGGGAGTTATCTTGATTCAGCTGTCTTACTGACATCTCACATTCAAAATGTCCAAAATGGAAATCATTACATTTCCCCCTAAACCTATCCTCCTCAAATTTCTTGCTTTTTCTTTGGAGAGCATCACCAGTCTTCTATTATTAACTAAAAACAACATCAAAAGGCCATGAAACATTGAATTGCAACTAGATTTAATAAAAGAGAAATGGACATGCATGTAGAACCCTAACCTCGGGAAAAGAGTTCACAATCCACATAGAAGTTCAGCTATTTATGACAATACAACAAAAGGAGGAGAAAATGGAAATCTCCTCCTAAAGGGGAATAGCATGGAAGGGGACAAAAGGTAGAGTAAAGATGTGAAAAGGACAAAATCCCATCCTGTAGCAGACAAGTAAGGCAATGACAAAGTGTTTTCTTAACCCTTGGGAACTGCTAGAAGATACAAGAATCCCAATTTCACAAGCAGTTTCTCAGATTAGTTCAGATTAACTGGCATTTATCTTGACTCCCAAGGACACACAAGAAGTCCCTAGCTACCCAAGTTTATAACCTCAGAATCATCTTTGACTTTTCCTCTTTCTTCAGTCCCTCTCCCTACCCTATTCATATATGTCAATTTTAAAACCATAGTAGCTGTCACCTGTCCTTCTCTCCTATTCTATAGCTGCCACCTTAGTTAAAAACTTCATTACTTCTAACCTAGATGCTCTCTACTTGGTCTTCCTAATTCTAATATCTACTCTTTTCAATTCTGCCTCCACCCTGATGCCAAATTAATGTATTCATAATGTAATATAATTAATGTAATAAAATAAGTCTTCCCATGTTATTTTCCCCACTCCAAAATTTTCAGTGGCTTCACATTGTTTATAGGACAAACTACAGACTCCTTACTCTAATATTTAAGACACTCTAAAATATAATTCCATCATTTCTTTTAGAGTTCATTTTCTATTTATCCTCTATTATTCATTCTCTATTTCCCAAATAATAACTTAGAATAGGCTGACCCACTGCCTTTTACTTTCATCACTTAGAATCTTTATCTTCCTTTAAGATTCAGTTCAATTACCATAGCTCAAGCAAAGCCTTTCATTTTCCCCTTCATTTGTTAATGCTCTTTCCCTGCTCTAATTATCATCCACTTATTTTTCTATTCCCACCCCATCCCCAACTTGGAAAATGCATAATCCTTGAAAGCAGGAAACATTTCATTCTGTCTTTGGTTCCCAGGATGGACTAGCACAGTCTCATATCTAAAATCCTTGGGAAGGTGTTAGTTGAATTGACCTGAATTAGAGTTATCCAGAAACAGAGGAGACTGCTTTGAGAAATAATAATAATAGCTCATATTTATGTTATATTTTTAGATTTGTAAAGTACAAAAACTCACCTTTGATCTTTACAACAATTCTATGAAAGCAGGCACTGTTATTTTCATATTTTACAGAACAGGAAATTGAGGTTCAGAAAAGTTAAACAATTTTCCATGAATGAAATAAGTAGTGTCTAAGGTGTGATCTGAACCCAGAGTTCAGGAAGACTCTAAATCTTTTTCTTTAGAGTCAGGAAGATGTTAAATCTAGTTCTCCAGCTCCTGTACCATGTTGCCTCTATTGATAGCAGTCTTACTAGATAAAATAAATAATCTCTTGTCAGGATTGTTGGAGAAGAGATTCCTATTAAGATTTAGGTTATAAATTGGGAAAATATTTTTAAAGTTAAAGGTTCTGACAAAGGTCTCATTTCCAAAATTTATAGAGAACTGACCCTAATTTATAAGAAATCAAACCATTCTCCAATTGATAAATGGTCAAAGGATATGAACAGACAATTCTCAGATGACGAAATTGAAACTATTTCCACTCACATGAAAGAGTGTTCCAAATCACTACTGATCAGAGAAATGCAAATTAAGACAACTCTGAGATACCACTACACACCTATCAGATTGGCTAACATGACAGGAACAAATAATGATGAATGTTGGAGGGGATGTGGGAAAACTGGGACACTGATACATTGTTGGTGGAGTTGTGAGAGCAATTTGGAACTACGCCCAAAAAGTTATCGAGCTGTGCATACCCTTTGACCCAGCATTGCTGCTATTGGGCTTATATCCCAAAGAAATACTAAAGAAGGGAAAGGGACCTGTATGTGCCAAAATGTTTGTGGCAGCTCTTTTTGTTGTGGCTAGAAACGAAGATGAATGGATGTCCATCAATTGGAGAATGGTTGGGTAAATTATGGTATATGAAGGTTATGGAATATTATTGCTCTGTAAGAAATGACCAGCAGGAGGAATACAGAAAGGCTTGGAGAGACTTACATCAACTGATGCTGAGTGAAATGAACAGAACCAGAAGATCTCTGTACACTTCAATGCTGTATGAAGATGTATTCTGATGGAAGTGGAAATCTTCAACATAAAGAAGATCCAACTCACTTCCAGTTGATCATTGATGGACAGAAATAACTACACCCAGAGAAGGAACACTGGGAAGTGAACATAAATTGTTAGCACTACTGTCTATCTACCCAGGTTACTTATACCTTCGGAATCTAATACTTAACGTGCAACAAGAAAATGGTATTTACACACATATATTGTATCTAGGTTTTATTGTAACACATGTAAAATGTCTGTCATCTGGGGGAGGGAATGGAAGGAGGGGGGATAATTTGGAAAAATGAATACAAGGGATAATATTATAAAAAATTACTCATGCATATATACTGTGAAAAAAAATTCTAAAAAAAAAAAAAAAAAGATTTAGGTTATACTGGATCTCAGGTTTCTTCCAACTCTTAAGATTCTTGGACTTCTCCTGGAAAGAGAATTTTACATCTATAACCTATTAATTGTTAGAATGTTACAATCATTTGCCTAATCCTAAGAGCAGTGTATTTATAATTACCAGCTCAGCTGGCAAGTACTCAAAATAGATGACTGCCTCAGCATAAGAAGAAGGACAATTCCAATGTATAGGAAACAAGACTATCCACAGACTTGATTGGAATATAGTAAAACTCTAGCAGCAGGGAAATGTTATTAATTCACAAAATAGTTCCCTATATTTTAGAGCAACAGATTACAAGTTCAGAGAGTTGAGGGCAAAATAAAATGGAGACTAGACCTTAATAATACAGGCTGAAGGGTCACAATAACTGAGGGGATCCTGATTCCTCATACATCACTGATTGTTTTTTTATGTCTCTAGGTATGGAAGAAGAGATAGGAAACTTCTAGCTGAATCCAACAAAGAACATATTTGTGTCTGCTTATCTTAGATGAATGGAAAGAGAGAGAGAGAGAGAGAGAGAGAGAGAGAGAGAGAGAGAGAGAGAGAGAGAGAGAGAGAGAGAGAGAAGAAACAGGGGAAAAGAGAGAAAAGATATTAAGTGCTTACTATGTCTCAAATACTGTCATTTTTCAGTCATGTCCAATCCTTCCTGACCCCATTTGGGATTTTCTTGGCAAAGATACTGGAGGACTTTGTCATTTCCTTCTCTAGCTCATTTTACAAATGAGGAAACTGAGGTAAATGACTTGCCCAGTATCGCACAGCTAGTAAGTGTCAGAGGCCATATTTGAACTCAGTTCTTCCTGACTCAAAGGCCAGAACTCTATTCACTGTACCACCTAGCTACCTCTAAAGGTACAAGTACAAAAGAAAAAATAATCCCTGCCCTCAAGGAGCTTAAATTTTAACAGAGTGGGACAACATATTTCCGAGAATAGCCAAAAAAGTCCAAAAAGTTACAGATTTTGGAGGAGTAGTGGTAGAGTTGGGAAGCTAGGTTTGTTGGGAGAAAAGGGAATAGAGTATAGTGAGATGTCTGAAACAATGGGCCAGGTGAAGTGATCATATATCAGAAAAAATAGGCTTCCAGTGTCATGGTTCAGGGTCTAAGTGGTAAAGCTGTGAAAACTGAAGTAAAGGAAGTAAGGGCTAATCCTAGGTCCTCACTGCAATAATACTTCTAGACCCTTAATCCTCACAACTGTGAGGAGACCATTCAGAAAGAGCTGTGCAAACATACAAAAGAAAGTAAGGAATCTGCCTTCTAGGAATTTAAAATGCAGCTAAAGAAATAGCAATTTAGAAAATATTTCTGCAATGTCTCACTAAAAATAAATAGTGAAAAATGAGTGCCCAAATACATCACTTAAAAGGCTTTTGTAAAGCAAAAGTGGTTGTTGAAACAGTCATTAAAAAGAAGTGTGTGTGTGTGTGTGTGTGTGTGTGTGTATACAACCCACCACTTAGCTTCCTTGATTATTCTTTCTGATCAGAAGTCTGCACATTTGTCTGCTTGAGGACTGACAAGGTCAGGCTGGGCAGCCCTTCCCCAGAGCTGCCTGACACCATCTCAATGTACTGGCAGGTATTGATGCTTTTCTCCAGCAGCCCAGGAGAAGTGCCCTGAATCTAGATGCAGGAGCATTATTATCCAACATCTTCAGGAGCAACATTGTAAGTGCTTAATATAATGGCTAAAACAATTCATAAAATGTGTTCTGTGTGTCCAAAAACCCATTGTAAGCACAAGCAAATTGCTGTAGTCAAGATAAAGAGGAAAGGTAATTACCTGTAAAAGGCATAAAAGGTATACTGTTTACTCATCGTTAACTCCAAATACCTTTATGCTAATGAATAGAATATGACTTTTTCTTAGCCATAAGGTTGGACAGGCAGCCAAAAGGTCACTAAGTTCTAACTCAAGCCAAGTGATAGTTTCATTCATCATATAGTCTTAGAAAATCCCTCTGACCCCAAGAACCTTCTTTAATCTATATAACATAATTTTGGAAAGATAAAAAAATACTATTTGTGCTTCTCTGAGAACATTAACATGTCCTATCACTGCTCTCTAAAATGCAATATTAATAGCAAGACTCACCTTAGGTAATGAATAAGTGAATGAATGAATGAAAAAAAAAAAGTATTTTGGGTACTATGTATCAAGCAGTGTAAAAAACAGAGTTGACAAAGAAAATAAATGACTGAATCCACACTCATCTCCAATTATCTTAACTAGCAATTGTTAAACTGGGGACAAGCACATATTGAAGGCAGAAGATACCCTTACTTCTGCAGTTCAGTTGAGATGGGCTGATAACAGATCAAGAACAGGCAGCAAGTAGGACTTTGGAAGAAGAAGCCCAGAAGTATCTACTTGACCCAAGTCAAGAGGAACTCACATGAGTTGCTCTCTAGTATCTTTTTATCTAAACTAATTATCCTTCTAACTAGTCTAAGTCCTACTGTTTTTACACTGCTGAGGGGCTATAAATATTTTCAGTACTACTAAATGTTGGTGCCATGAAACAATGATCTATTATACACACTAGTTATGATTCAGACCTCCAAATTTCTTGGCGTTTTTTTTTAAACCACTACAATAATGAGCATCTTAATAATAATCACAACTCAAGAAGGGCAGAGCAAAAATGGCAGAGTAAAGCAAGAACTCATCTGAGCTTTGCCAAAGTGTTTTCCAAACAGCTTTAAAATAATGCTTTACAAGTTATGGAGCAGCAGAACTCTAAAAAGGATGGGGTAAAACAATTTTCCAGACCAAGACAACTTTGAAGGTTGACAGGAAATCTCACTGAGGAGAAAACAGAGGACAGCCCATAGACAGGGCCCAGACAGCAAGGCCTCATCCCACTGCTCAAGTCAGCAGAGGTGTGTAAGTTGACTATGATGAGATGATATCCAAAAAAATAATAATAATTAAGGGGTGAGAAAGAGGAATGCACTAGGAAAAGAGGAAAGAGAGAAGTAGAATACGATTAATTATCTCACATAAAGAAGGGACAAAAGAGCTATTATAGTGGAGGGGGAAATGAAGGTGTGGACAATGTTTGAACCATATTCTTATCAGAATTATACAAAGAGGGGATAAAATGCATGCTATTCTAAAGGGAATTAGGAAAGAACAGAGATGAGAGAAGAGGGATGATAAAAAAGAAAGGAATAGTCAGAAGCAAAACACTTGTAAAGAGGGACAGGGTGAAAAAAGAGAGAGAAAAATAAACTGAAGGAAATGGAAAGAAAATACATAGTAATCTTAACTGGAAATAGTAAGGGGAATAATTCACTCATAAAAAAGGAAGCTGATAACACAATAGATTAAAAATTGGAATTCTATTGTGAACAATAAGTTGTTCACAAAACACATTTGAAATAAAGAGACACACATAGAATGAAGGTAAGAGGCTGTAGCAGACTTTATTATGCTTCAGCTAAAGTTTAAAAAAACGGGCAGCAAAGCAAAAGCAAAAGTAGATCTAATTTTAAAAGATAAGCAAGAAAACTATACTTTCCTAAAAAGTACCATATATAACAAAGCAATATAAATACTAAATGTATATGACCTGAATGGTTTAGCAACCAAGTTTTTAAAGGAGAAATAAAATGAATCACAGAAGGGAAGAATAAATCTACCTCAACTTGTCTTTCTTAGAATTATATAAAACTAACCAAAAAAATAGGCAAGAAAGAAGTTAAAGAGATATATTAAATTTTAGAAAAGTCAAATATGATAGATCTCTGAAAAAAAGATAAAGAGGAAAAAAGAAATAGAAATTTTTCTCAGTGGGATATGATAACTACACAAAAATTGATCATGCATTAGGGCATAAAAACCTCACAGCCAAATGCAGAAAAGCAAAGATCATCCTTTTCAGATCATAATGCAATAAAAAAATTACACTCAAAAAAGGATATGTAATGATAGATTAAAAATTAATTGGAAACTAAAAAATCTTATCCTAAAGAGAAAAACAAGAAAGCCAACATACCAAAATTTATGGGATGCAGCCAAAACAGTATTTAGAGGGAAATTACATCTCTAAGAACTTATGTTAATAAAATAGAGAAATAGCAGATTAATAAATTGGGTATGCAACTAAAAATTTTAAAAAATTTTAAAAAGTTAAAAACCTCCAATAAAAATCAAATTTAAAATCCTGAAGATCAAAGGAACTGTTAATAGCATTGAAAGAAAATCATTGAATTAATAAAACTAGAAGTTGGTTTTGTAGGGGGCGGGACATATAATAGATAAACTATTTGTTAATTTGACTTAGAAAAGAAGAAAACCAAATTACCAGTGTCAAAAATGAAATAGGTTTATTCACCACAAATGAAGAGAAAATTAAAGCAATTATTGGAAGGTATTTTACTGATTACATACCAAAAAAGCTAACTAAGTAAAATAATAAATATTTACAAAAATATAAATTTCTCAGATTAGCAGCAGGGAATATAAAAACTTGAACCCCTCCTAGAAAAAGAGATTGAACACACCATTAATGAACTCTAAGGAAAAAAATCACTAGAGGCAATTGGATTCACAAGGGAATTCTATAGAATATTTAAAGAATAATTAATTCTAATGCTATATAAATTACTTGAGGAAACACAAATATGTTGTTGATACCTGAACCAGGAAGAGCAAAAACAAGAATGAAAAAACTTTCAATCAATTTCTCTAATACATAGTGACAGAAAATTCTTAAATAAAACACCAGCAAGGGATTACGGCAATATATCACAAGGATCATATGCTATGACCAGATGATATTTATACCAGGACTGCAGGACTGTTTTAATATTAGGAAAATTATCAGCATAATTAGCTATATCAATAACAAAACCAACTGAAATCACATGATTATCTGAATAGAGACTGAAAAGGCTTTTGACAAAATGTCAACATCCATTCCTGTTTAAAAAAAAAAAAAAAAAAAAGACTAGAGAGAATAGGAGCAAATGGAGCTTTCCTTAAAATGATATTTACCTAAAACTATCAGCAAGTTTTATATTTAATGGGGATAAGCTAAAAACTTTCCCAATAAGATCAGAGTGAAGCAAGAATATACATTAAAATCACTACTTTTCAAAATTGTATAAGACATGTTTGCTATGGTAATAAGAGATGAAAAAATATTGAAGGGATAGAATAGGCAATAAGGAAACAAAATATTACTTTTTGCATTGAAAATCCATTTTAAAAAACTAGCTGAAATAATTAACAACTTTCAGAAGTAAAATGAAGCCACATAAATCATCAGCATTTCTATATTTTAACAACTAAGCCTAGGAACAAGAGATAAAAAGAGAAATTCCACTTTTAAACAACATAAAATACTTTGGAGTCAACCCACCTAAAAAACCAATATATACTTACACTTACAAACTGAACATACTTACAAAACACTTCACACAAAAATAAAGTCATATCTAAACAACTGAGGAAATATCAATTGTTCATGGATAGGCAAAGCAATATAATAAAATTTTAAAATTCTATCTAAGTTAATTTACTTAATCAGTGCTGTACCATTTAAACTACCAAAAATTATTTTATTGAGTTAGAAAAAAATAATAAAATTGACCTAGAAGAAGAGAAGGTCAAGAATATCAAGAGAGTTGATGGGAAAAATGTGAAGTAAGGTGTCCCATCATACCCCTATCATTAAGACTCAATAAATGGTAGTCTTGGAATAAGGTAGATGGTTCATTAAAATTCAATTGTAGTGCTGTAAGTTTTCCAGGCTCCACACATTCCTTCTTTCAATGATGGTGTGAGAATTTATAAAAGAATGTGTCTCTGAATAATATTTCTTGTTATTTACTTTGCTATTGTTATAGCTTGCCAATTTTTCCTTTGGATAGATAGACAAACAGAAAGACAGACAGATGGATGGATAGATAGATAGAGAGATAGATAGATAGATAGATAGATAGAGAGATAGATAGATAGATGATAGATAAAGTTTTTATTAGATAAAAGGGAAGCAATTGTGGGTACATTTGACCTATGGTTTTGAATCTGACCCAAAGAGTAAGTTGAATGGAATATAGAATTGCGGACCTCATGTTGAAAGGGTCCTAATCTGCATGACATTTTATAACAAAATGTGCCTGCTCTTCAAAAAGTGATTATTAATTATAGGGTGAGGTTCTGAAAAGGGATTAGAAGTCATGTGTCAAAAATCTACATTTTGTGCAGGGAAATCAAGAGATGTTCTTAAGTGCCTTAAATTTTTAACACCCTAGAAAATTTCCAGGAAAAAATGGTGATTGCTTTGCATAGGACATTTTTTAAAATATGTACTGAATCAAATTTTGTCCATATTTAATAATTCAGCACATATTTGAAGATTTGTAGTATCCCCAAAAGGAATTATTTTAAAGGAGACTAGTTGCATCTAAAGTAGCCAAGTACCCAGGTGATTGAAGCAAATAAAGTGGTACATAGAACCCAAAATAAAAGAAAACTGTATGCAGTGATCCTCAGGGCAGGAGTTAGGTTCCAAATTTGCTATAGTAGTATTTATTTGATTTAAAGCAATGAGATTAAGAGAGAAGAATTTGGGATAAGTTGATTCTGAATTCAGTAGACTGGAAAAATACACTTTGAACAGAAATTTAAGTATATAGGTCAGAAAGATAAGAGAGAAAAAAGCAAGTGGCAATCCCAGGGGAACATCATCGACTCATTTCAGAAGGTTGCTGCAGAGCAACAGTTTCGACAAGAAGCCAAAATAAGGCCAAACATGAAAGTACTTTATCTATCTGAAACCAAAGGGTCTAATAGCAACAGCTTGACCTCAGATTGGAGGATGAAAATAAACTATATAAGTAAGAAAAACCATACTTACCCTCAAGGGTCAATAGAGAAAAGATTAGCCTCTGGACTAAGAGAGAGGGATGATAATAATAGTTCACCCAGGCAGGACTTTAAGTGATGACAGGAAAGATCTAGAGGAAGTTGTTGAGTACTTTAATTGGTAACAAGCTGAGACTTACAAGACTCAATATATGATTTGCTTCCATTCTCTGGAGTGGTAACCTGTAGTTTGTAACCTGTAATTCCCTTGAGTTGTAGATAGGTTTAGATGTCCATTTAACCAACCATGTGTGCTATTCTATAAAAAATAAGGTAGAAATGAAATAAGAGAATGAAACATAGAAACAAAAGCTATCTGTTAACGCCACAAACTAAGGGATGGTTTTTAATGAGAGGGAAGAGAAAGGAAGGGGATAAGCATTTATATAGTGCCTACTATTGCCAGGCACTGTGCTAAACAGTTTTACAAATATTGTCTCATTGATCCTTGCAATAATCTGGCAAGGTGGTGGGTAGTATCCACTTTTACAGTTGAGGAAATTGAGGCAAATATGTTAAATGACTTGCCATGATCACATGGCTATTAAGTGTCTGAGGCCATTCTAAATGCAAATCTTCTTTCACACCACTAACTGCTTCTCTGAGCCCCTACCTCTACATTTTCTTCTTGGGAAAGAGGGAGAGGGAGCAACGAATGGACTCAAGATTCAACTAGCATTGGAACAGGATGATGTGGTCCATTTAATCACACCCTCAGCCCACTCTGTTCACTGTTTGTAGCTATTTACTTAGTCTTCATTGATCTATCATAACAGAAATTTCAAGGACATTGCTTTTGAAATTGACTTATATATCTCCTAAAGCATCATTACCTATCATTCAAGACAGTCTTGTCTCCACAGAAAAGGAATATCTTCATTTTGACCACAGGGAAAATGATTATAGAATACCAATAGAACAGTTGTTTCCCAACATTTTAAAGTCAATTCAGTAAATATGCATTAGATACCTACTGTGAGGCTTGCATTATACTGGGTACTCTTTGAGGCACAAAAGAAATTTAAAACAACTGCTCATGATGAATTTACCATCATTTCAGGCAAAATGGCTTTCTGTGACCTCTATTGAACTTCTCTCAAACTAACAGCAGATTAAGTCTCTAAGCTGATTTTGGAGTCAAAGAACCCACAAATATTTGGAGTACAACAATTTTCCAGAAGATACTGTGGAAGAACTTCAGAGCAAGAGTGGAGGTGGGGAAACTGGGACACTGATACATTGTTGGTGGAACTGTGAATGGATCCAACCATTCTGGAAAACAATTTGGAACTATGCTCAAATATTATCAAACTATGCATACTGTTTGATCCAGAGTGTTTCTACTGGTCTTATTTCCCAAAGAGATCTTAAAGGAGAGAAAGGGATCCACATGTGCAAAAATGTTAATGCCAGCACTCTTTGTAATGGCAAGAAACTAGAAACTGGGTGGATGGATGTCCATCAATTGGAGAATGGCTGAATAAATTGTGGTATATGAATGTTATGGAATATTATTGTTCTGTAATAAATGACCAGCAGGATAATTTCAGAGAGGTCTGGAGAGACTTACTTGAACTGATGCTAAGTAAGATGACAGAACCAAGAGAACATTGTACATGGAAACATTTCTGATAGACATGGCACTTGCCAACAAGGAGAAGATTCAGACCAGTCCAATGACTGGTAGAGAGCCATCTACACCCAGAGAGAGGACTGTGGGAACTGAGTGTGGATCACAATATAGCATCTCACTCTTTTTGTTATTGTTTGCTTGCATTTTATTTTCTTCCTCATTTTTTTCCTTTTTGATTTGATTTTTCTTGTGCAGCAAGATAATTGTATAAATATGTATGCATATATTGGATCTAACATATATTTTTATTATGTTTAACATATATTGGATTACTTGCTATCTAGGGGAGGGAGTAGGGAGAAAGGAGGGAATTGGAAGACAGGGTTTTGCAAGGGTTAATGTTGAAAAATTATCCACATATATCTTTTGAAAATTAAATATCTTTAATAAAAAAGGAATATAATTTTTAAAAACTTTACAATATAGAACATTAAGGCAGTGAAGAGAATAATAATTGTAACAGGCAGTAATATAACTTTCCTACAGGTTAGAATTTTTCAAATTAAGGGAAATATTTTGTTAGCTTTAGATTTTAACTATTCAAACTGTGAACTCTTGCTTTGCCATAAGAAATATGGTCCAAAGTATTTGTCATACATTTTCTTCTCTATTATGAAAATTATGAAAAGCAAGATTTATTCCCTTTTTTTAATAACATGGTGAACAATACTATTTGCCAAAGTCGTATTTATGCTTTTCATGTTCTAGCTTAGATATAACACTCAAAGCCCTCACTCTAAAATTTTCAGATTCTTGTTGGTAAGCATTCACTTTAATTAAGTTGGTCAGAGTTGCACTCTCTCCCAAAGACATTGACATCCAGTGGAGAGACAAAAGCCAGAACAATTAATAAATGGCCAGGAGGCAGTAGATGATTTTGGCAACTTTGATGTCTGAGCAACTCCAGCCACCTACATGAAGATTGAAATAAATTATTTTCATTCACCCATTCCAGCAGGGAAAAATCTTCACATGCTTGGTGAAATACCCCCAAAATTCACCAACAAGTCTGAGACTTGGCAGTTACTGTCAGCTTGGTTTGTCCTATCTGTCAAGATGGTTTTATTAGGATGTGATCACCACACATGCTGTAACTTCTTGGAGCCACAAATGAGAGTTGGGTGAGAAGTGGACACCAGAAGTGGAAAAGCAGCATTGGAAGGGGCTCTGCAAGCCCTCACATCAGAGGTGCTAGTACTCTGGAAATACCCTATATATTCCTAAATACAGAAAGAGAAGATTTATTTAGATAGCACTAGATAGCAAAGATCTGGAGAGTTTAGGTAACTGAAAGTTCACTATGTTAGCAACCAAAATAATATTCATCATAATTATGTGATCTTCAATTGTTTTAAGGGAGACATAGCTTCCAAGAAAAGATATGTGAAATCAAACTTTATCTGAAGTATTGTGATCAGTTCTAGGTGCCCTAGTTTAGAGACACTGTTAAGCTAGATATAGGAGAACAAATGGACTGACAAAGGACCCTTAGTCCAAATCACATGAGAATACATTGTAGGAACTAGGAGTGTTTAACCCAGAGAAGACTCAAGAGGAGATACTGTAGCTCTAAGTGTTTGAAAAGCCCCCTTGTAGAGGAGGGATTATATTTGTTTTGTTTGGCTTCAGAAGAAAGAAATAAGAGCAATGCATAGAATTTGTAATGAGGCAAATTCGGGCTTACTCTGTCAGGAAGGATTTCCAAAAATTTAGGTTCATAAAATCCCAAAGTGGAACAGGCTCCTGAGTGACTAATTGTCAGAAATGTTAGGATAGTGTATGGTTGGACTCCGTGGCCAGGAAGAGGCCTTTCAGGTCAAAAATTCTGTGATTCTGTGGTTCTATAAACAGATACTAGTGAAAAAGAGAAGATAGGGATTTTTGTTTGTAGAAAAGAGTATAAGAAGGTAATCTTTTAGGAGTTTTGATACATAAAGGGAAGAGACTAGAGAGGCAAACAGTCTTTATTTTCTCAGAAAAGTACAAGATGAAGCTCTCAGCAAACAAAGGATCGGAGGGAAGTGCTGCTGGAAACCTGAGAAATTTTGGAACAGTCTCTATAGTGAATGAGCTAGAGAATCCTTCAGGGAGAATAAAAGACTGCCTTTCTTGCAGAAATTAAGATCAGATAATGCATGTTTGTTGTGGAACCGATCAATGCAACTGTGTGACTTCCTCAACTCCACTCAGCATCCTTTAAATAGGAGTGGCAGAGGGAGATGGTGGAAATCATCCAGAAATGGGGTTTGTCGAGAAACGACTAAGCAAAGAATAAGGGCATGAGTGACTTCAAAGTACAAAATAGTGCAGAGTTGAACTACAGAATTGAATAAATATAAGCATTTATCAATTATCTAATGGATTTGTGTAATACTCTGGTCATGAGGAATATAAAGATAAAAATGAAATAACTCTTATACCCCAAGAGTTTATATCTGTGCTTGATGAGTCTCTATCACCAGCTTCATAATGTCATATATTTATAGGAAAGATTATTATTTTCAGGTTTTAAAGTATTCAAATATATTATACCATTTAAGCAGCTTGCTTTCCTTCCTGATCAGGAAGGTTTTTGATATAGAAACTCTGCCAAGTATATCTACATTCCTCCTTAGAAACAGCCTCTTTTTATAATTAAATGTATAATATAATTTATATAACATAATAGGATATGATATGTAATATAATATGTGGTGCAATGTGGTATACAGTTACATAGCATGACATAATATGTTATAGGATATATATATATAATCATGTTATAGCACAGCATGACACAAGACAACATGATACAAGGTTACAATATAATATATTATGATATGATGCAATATGATAGAATAGTGACATCCTTCTTAAGCAATATACTTCAATTAGGAGGTTACCAAGGATTAGCCCTTGAACTAAATTGATTCTTTTGAGATTTCACCTCTCAAACAAGAAAGACTGTCTCTCTCTCTCTTTAAGAGCTCATTGTCCCCTCCATATAGTAGATACTGGTTAATGAGGTGTTGATAGCAATGATTTCTTGAATAAGAAAAAGCTTTTCTTGCTTTTAATTTCCATCTGTAGCAAAGATAAGTATTTTGTAATTATAAAAGTCATCATCTTAAAGGGTCCATTATAATTCTCAGCAGTTAAATTTTTGACATTAGGACAATGTTGCAAAATAACCTGACTCTTCATTTCATTTCATTTGCTGAGTGAAAGAGGGAAATGTGTCATTATTGTTTACTTTAGAAATTGGTTTTCTGTAGCAAAGAACATCTGCATTTTTCTTACTCTAGTAAAGGCCTTTAAAATTTTCTTCCTCATTCTGAATCAGTACATGCTTACAAAATCTATTACAGACAATAGAAGTGGATAAAGTACGGGAAATGCTTTTAGAAACTCTGTTTTTGTCTCTACATAATTCATATACCAGGACTCTAATGTTATCAGAAGAGATAGTTCCCTTTATTGCCTAATTATAAAACTGCAGAAATACCAGTAAGTTCAAAAAAGATATTTTGTAGGATTAATAGTACATTTACTAAGAAAAAGTTCTTTAGTTTTATATATGAAAGTATCCTATTAGGCTGAGGATAGCAGAAAACAAAGATATAATCATCTTATTTAAATCACACACAAAGCTTTATCCAACACAGAGTAGTTTCCCTAGACAGATCATTAAAATGGAAGCTGACACTACTTTCCTAGGACCTCTGGCATTATTCACTCTCACCTTTCCTTTTCTTTTTCTGGAAAAATCTAAAACTTTTATTCTTGGATCAGTGGGAGCCTTCCTAACACTGTTCCTTTGGGCCTCTATGTCCTCCTGAGCATCATGGTCCCAGATCCATGAATCAAGCTTTCTCACCTTGCTTGTTCAGCTTATTTTGGCTCCATAAGTGCACTCCCTGGGATGCATGAATTCAGAATTTTCTATTCTCATTTGAGAAGGTATGGGTATAAGAAGCAATGTCCTGGAATTCCCCTGTTAGGCTAAAAACAAACATGCTATTGCTAAATGCTTCTGTTACAAGATGTCATAACTAATGTGGGTAGGGAAAAGAAAGACAAATCCACCTTTCCCTTCTTTTCTGCACAATGTAAGAGCATCAAGGAGCAAGGAAACATGACCTCAGGAGATGAATTCTATCTCCATAACTGACTCTCTTATTAACGAGAACTTTTCTCTCAGCACCAGTTAGTTTATTTTTAAATTTAATTTTTGTTTTGTTATTCCATATTTGACAAAGATCAAAAAGATTGTTTTTAAAGGCCACCAGGTTGTGACTGACCTTTGAGCCCTAAAATTCCATCAATATGATTGAAGAATTTCTTTACATTTCCTGAAAGAATAAAAGCGTGTAAATATGTCAATATCTACTCTACAATAATCAAAGTATGAAATATACAAGGTACAATTGGACCACTGTAAAGTAAGAAAGGTGTACATCCTTACATATTGTTCTCAGCACCTCCTTCATATATCTTATAATTTTATGGGTTTGAGAGAAGCAATTACTCAGGATTCCCAAATTAATCTTACCCTTGCTAAACTTCTCTCTTCTCCTACTTAAGCATTCATTTGCTCTCTAAAGTAAATCACCCTGAGTACTTCACGCACATTTATTCATATTTCCAGTTCATAATGGCTCTCTGGTGATTTTATAACCCTTTTTGAGTCTTATACTCAAATACCTTGTACTAAATAGTCTCATCAAAAGCTAAATTTTAAACACAATTAAATAATCCAGAGTTTAGCAGTTTTCCATGAAGATCCAGGCCTAATATTCCTGATAGGCCCTAAAATTAATTTCATCCCAAAATACTCAGTGGTATGCTGGAGCCTTCTGGAACCAGTTTGTGAGACCCATTGTTAAATCTTCAGAGTAATCATTTACACCTCAAAAATTTTCTATAAATCAGGGCTTGATTTATTGTTTTATTGAAAACTTTTATAAAAAAGTTTTGATGGCCAATAAAACTTAAAAGTAGTTATGGAAATTTGCACTTTCTCTTATCCTAGTCCTTAAACACTTACCAGGATCACACTCCTGTCTAAGCGAAGGAACCAGATGATTCAGTAGATAAAGTGCTGAGCCTGGAGTCTGGAACACCTGAGTTGAAATCCAGCCTCAGACTAACTGTTTGCAAGTTTGCCTTAATCCTCTGAAGAAGGAAATAGCAAACTATTACAGCGTCTTTGCCAAGAAAAACCTGTGGACAGTCTTGGTGTGCTATGATCCACTGGTCAGAAAATACTGAACAACAGTAAAACTAAGCAATGGAGCAGTGGAAGGCTCAGAGAATGAAGTCATCAGACTGGTGAATGTGGAATAATAATAAAAATAATAGTAGTAATAATTACAATAACAACTGAGCATTTATATGGTACTTTAAGGCTGCAAACTAGGACTATTCTCAATTGAGCTACACAATATCTGGTTGTATATTTTAACAAACTAATAACATTTTGCAAAATTCCCATAGATTACCATCATGATGCATGAGAAGGTCTGTCCCAACCCAGTGACACAGATTAAAATTTAAAAAACTAAAATGCAAAATAGCAACAACAAAAATTAATAAGAAAAGAGAAGGAAGGAAATTGAACTTGCCCATTTACCCCTTCCTTCGAGAAAGTCTTTGTCTCCAAATTCCTTCCTTAAAGGATAAGACCTGGGGTTCATTGAAATTTACCTTCTCATCTTTAGGTTAAAGAAAAGAAGAAAAAAACATAAAGATCAACAAGAATAACAAAACATGTGCTACATAAAAATTCTTCTAATGGATCTCTGAAATATATGGGATAATCCAAATGAAAGTCAGAATCATGCCTCAGTCAGGCTAATTTAAAGAATATCAAATTCAGAAAAGCTTCAAGATGTTTGAAGATCCCAAAAAGAGATTAAGCACTTGAGGCTGATTGCTTGGGATTCCTAAACCATCAAAAAATCTTCATCTAAATGCACCTGAAGTCTATATGGATCTCAGACTAGCTGTTTGACCTCATGCCACAATAGGGTAAGATGTCTAAATCTGATCATAATGATTTTATTCAAAAGGGATTTTTTGTTATTTTGTATGTGAATTGTTGTTTTTTAATAAAGACTAGGTTTTCTAATCTTGCCCAAGTTGGAAGCATAGAGATTACCCACAAGTCTGACTCTACTTCTGATAGCTGCAAAAGCCCTAAACTCACTTTGTTTCTGAGCTGAGCAAATCACACTCTAGGCAAGCTGATGATCCCCCACATCCAGAGACTCACCATGGCAATACTAAGCATAAGATATAGCCTACCCTCCAGCACAGCCCTCTGCAGCACAAAACTCCCAAGCCCAAGAGACTTGTGAGCTTCTCTGACAGTAGGAATTACTACCACACAGATTAAAAATATAAATTTTTTAAATAATTTAGCAATCTTCAGAGTATGTTCTCTATATCCATATCTATGATGTCATGAGGAACTTTGTAAAGTATAAATCATCTTTCTGACTCTAAATACATTGCTGGATGCCAGTGGTAGTCCAACAACAAGGATCCACAGGAGAATTTCTCATCTATGATTTATTATGATGATGATGATTTTCTTTGTTGGATGTTCATTTGGAATAAATCAATTGAAAGAAAAGCTGCATTTTTTCACTTTTGTTTTCAGAGTATTATTGGGCAGTCAATTTACCAATATATTTATTTCACAAGATAACTTTTACATAGTTGAATTTTAAGCACATATTCATTCTATTATTATGTCTATTATGAATAAGTATTGTGAAATGAGCAATATACATATTGATACCTAGAATATTTCTGCCTAGTAATACATTTAGAAGACATTATGGCTATTCATCCATGTTAATTTTTTTTAACTTTTTTTTTAGTCTTCTGGTTTTGCTTTTTAATTTTTTAACGTTTTATTAACTTTAGACCACCTAACCTATTTAGACCACACAGCTAAGGGGGCACCACAAAATGGGCACTAAACTGTGACAACTCATGCAATATACATTTTCAGGGATTATGTTTTTCAAATGTTTTCAGATTATACACAGTCAATTTTCAGTATTTCCTTTTCAAATTAGACTGATTGCTTTGAAATAACTTGCACTATGGAAAGCTTAAATACTAATATATGCTGTATTCAGTCATGTATGAGTATGGAAGCAGATATAAAAATATGAATACTGTGTTCCTAGAATATTGATGGCTAGCAATGCACCTAGAGCACATTGTGAGTTCTCATCTATGCTAATTAGATGTTTTGTGTTGTTTTTGTTTTTGTTTTTGTTTTATTTTTTAGTATCTGTAGATTTTTTGCCCATTTGTGGCCTGAGTCTAAATACTTCATCTAAGAGTTTTTTGGATGGCAGGTGCATAAGATAGGGCTTACTTCATGCCCTAGAAACTCAGTGTTCAATCCTAAGTATCATTTTTTTGTAGTCTCATGGTTCTTTAGGATTCTTTTCTGTATTTGAAAGATTCTTATTTTAATTTAGTCCACGTGTTCTCACAAGTAATAAGTGGATCTCTATTTGGAATGTCCATTGTGCTATGGGGATTTATTGAGAATATTTCAAGTGTCCAGTGTATAATAAAAAAAAATGTTGAAGAAAAAAAGTTTTTCACCACCTATATTTGGAATGCCCTTGTTTAGGATGGGTTTAATTGAGAAACTCATAGAATTCTGAATGATTCTTCAGAGTAATTTTTATCTGGAACCAAACTTTCCTTTTAAGAGGGGAAGTTTTTTTTTTCTTTTTCTCCCTTTTTTTTTTTTGCTAGTTTTAATTTCTTTTCTAATTTTTTTATTGATTAAGGCAGACCTTTATTTATACCAGGATAAAAAGTAACCTATAAGAGTTTATTGTTTTTGGTTGAATTGAATAACTCTGTATTCAAATTAAAGTCTAACCACCAGGCCCATTAGACATTATAGACCTAGTCCATCATGAAAGACCATTAATTTTCAAGTTGTCTAAGTAATGGACCACATGGATTCTGCTGAGATTTTTAGCACAAAGCGCAGAGAAGATGTTCATGAATGCATTGTTTAAATGTCCTCCCAATCAAAAAGTGATCCAAAATGTAATATATGAACAAATATGCCCAAACAACTGTCAATTCTTTTGCTGGGGATAGCAAATATTTAATTGGAAAAGAGTATAAGAGACCCCATTTCAAGGAAATCCTCCTAATCCATTAGCTTAAATTACAGGATATTAAGAAGTAGGTAACAGGACAATAAAATGTCAGAGTTCTCCCCTTTCAGACTTCCATTTATACTTTGTGAAAGGTATGTCCCTTTCAAACTTGTCCAGGATAAAGAAAAATTAAAGAAATATTCATATTTTTTATTCCTTTAGGAGATATATAGAAGTGCTTCCATCAAACTGAGAGAATTTTGAAAAGGTTCATTGGTTAGCTGAAGAATGAGCCATACTTATTCTGCCTCTAAAGAATCAGTCATCCCTGAACTAGAGAAGAAAGTCAGAGGAAGAACCCAGGTCTTAAAAGGGAATCATTTTCCCTCATTTCCATATAACTTTATGAAAAGTATAAAAGGGTATAGAGTGAATGTGTATCTCTTCCTTGTCCTACCATCTCTTCTCTCAGTCATTAGCCATGCATTGTAGGAGATGCCTAGCCAAAAGCATCCTTCTTTGTCAGTCTGAATTGCAAAGAGGAATAGGTCCAGGGAGCCTAGCAACTTGCCAGGTAGAAACACTATGCTCAGTGATGGGGTCAATAAGGTAGCTAGGGAGGGTATAAGAAGGGCAATTGACCTGGAGAAGGTTTTTGTTGAATTTAAATAGAATTTAAGTGGGCCTTTGTTGCAGTTGAATTTTAACTGCTCCCCAAGGCAAGCAGGGAAGAGCATTGACAAGATAATCTTGTCCTTAATTGTACTTTTATTGCAGTAGGCCCTTGGTGAATTCCTTGCTTTCTTTACATTGACAAAAATTATCCTGATATTATGTTACTATGTCCAATCAAAAGGCCAAGCTATAGATGCAACCCACAGATTATATATATATATATATATATATATATATATTTTTTTTTTTTCCCAGAGATAATTGGGGTTAAGTGACTTGCCCAGTGACACAGCTAAGAAGTGTTGTGTCTGAGACCACATTTGAACTCAGGTCCTCCTGACTTCAGGGCTGGCGCTCTACTCTGTGCTACCTAACTGCCCCCCCCCCCCGGGTTATTTTTCTCCCATAAAAAAAACCTACTTGTCCCCCCACCTCTTTGTGGGTTCATTACACATTTGGCCTACCTTATGAAGTCACAAGTTCTTTAGGAATTTGCCAGCCTTATGGCATTTTTTCTCTTCTTAATCACTAAATTCCCCTTTGGTACTTAACCCGTCAATAGGATAATAATAAAAGCTTTGTCTCTTGTTTTGGAGATACTCTAGGCCTACAAATTCTTTTGCAACACCTTCATGTTGTAACACCGGCCTGAAACACTAATATATTTTGAGGGTTTGATCCACACATCCCAACAGGAAAAAATAGCATGAGAATACCACAAGCAAGAAAAAAAGATGCCAGCTCACACAATACCAATAGCACAGGTTTTGCTAACTACATATATTCCCTAAGAGTAATTCTACATAATCTGTCCCCTTCTGAATTCTCTAATCATTTTATACATGTCTTTCATCCATACTCTTCTACTTATTCTTCATATATGTTCTGTCCCTCTGTTCCATGGCACTTGTCTGTGTCCTAAGCATGAAATGATCTCACCTCCACCTCTTACAATCATAATGTCTTCAAGACTTAGTTCAAAAGTCCCAGGAGAAGCTATTTCTGGGTCCATACTGGGCCAGTAACTTCCTATCCAAGACTATCTTTTACCTGATTTTTTGTGTATACTACATATCCACATAATTTCCAAATGTCCCCCATGATTGCCACTTTGAGGATTTTTTGTTTTTTTGGTTTTTTAACTTTCCTAACTCCTATCTTCCCAACCAGGGATAGGGAAAGATTGAAAACTTTACAAACTACCCTTTCTCTGTCTCTTAGTCTACACTGGATGGGACTTTTTCGTTTAGTCCTGTCGGGTCTTTCTTTCTTTTTCTTACTAGAGACTGAGAGAAGGGAATACTCCCAGCCATTAAGACTCTGGAGCTACAGTCATTGATTATAGTAATATAAAAAAGAAAATCAGTCTCATGATCTGAAAGTCAGACAGAATGTTTCATGTTCTACTGCAATACTGTCCTAGGAAGTCTAACTCTGAAACATATAGGATGAAAGGCTCATAAAACATGTCTCATAGGTGGTCTCCTTTACCAGAAAATCTGGAGTGTAATCTGAGTTTATATATTCTGTGAAATGTAAAAAATCCTCAAAGCTTCTCTTCCAATCTGCCTCCATAGTTCCTTAGCATGTTGAGGAAGTATTAAAAAGTCATATTTGGCAAAATAAAGGATAATAAACTCTACCTAAGTGATTCAGATTTAACAAAAAAATCATTGTTTTGTGAAGGATTGGAGTAACAGAGATAGAAATATCTACTGGGGAAAGGGAAGAGGGAGGACAGATCTGCATCTGCAAATGAAGTTTAGGGAAGAAAGAAAGGGAAAAAAGTTTTGTTGTGATGTGGGTAAACTCTTTAAAAAAGAGTCCCCTTTTGATCTGTAAAATTAAATCTCTGAAATTCTGTCCCCTTTGACTCCTGGCTTTCCAGATTCCAGAGAGTCTATGAGAGAAAACATATCCTCCTAGGTGGCCTTTCCTAAGGCAAATCACCACCACCACCACCCATTGATTTCCAGATCCTCATTCAGGAAGCCTTAAAAGTGATTTCCATTCAATAGGAGATCTGGGCTTGAGGTTGATAAACATCTAAGCATAGGCTTTCTTTTCAACATGAAACCTGAGCCTCAGATTTTCCTATTAAAGGATATTTCTAAACTCTTGATCCTTGCAGAAGTCTGGAGTAGGGCATAGCTGCCTTCCAGGACTCCTGCCTGCTGTGAAGACATTCTCTTTTCAGCATTAAACCCCATTTCCCTAATAGGACTTTGCCACTCAGAAGTCAGTCTTTCTAGCAAAACTGACTTCTCATCCAACAATAAACTTCCTTTTTTGCCACTTAATACTTTGGGTTCGTGAATTATTTTATGAAAGATCTGCACCAACTAGAAGGGGATTCCCACATCTCAACACTCTGCACTGCCACTAACCTCATCAGTTGCTTGCCTTCTTAGCTAGTGGGGAAGAAGGCCACCACTGTTGTCTCACACTTTGCACAAGGAGGTAATCTAATAGCTAATGCCCGTCTTCCTAGTGGGTACATCTGATCTCCCTTGAAAAGTATTTTCTTTGTCTACTTCCATCTCTCAAGTGTCTCAAACAATATATGGGCACAAGAGCTCATCCCATTTCAACTCAAACTCCCTTCAACGGCTGTTAAAAACTTGCCAGGAACTTAATTCCTTCATAAGAGGAACTTTACCTAATGCATATGTGTTTCCATTGTTAGAATGTAAGACTATTCATATTTTTGTTCATTTCTCCATCCTTTGGCAGAGTGTGTCACAAACAGTAAGCAGTTAATAAGTTCGTATTGATTGATTGGTTGATTGCCATCCAGACTTCCTTGCAAGGGTCTCATCCACTGATACCTTGACTCCTTGCTGAACTTCACCTCTACCAACATTGCCCCATTGCTTTGAGTCCCTCTGATTCCCTTTTTCTTCTGCCTAACTGGCTATACTGCCTCCTCCACTCTGGAAGTAGAGTTATACTTTTTGCCCTCAGAAACACTTTCAGAAGGGTAAGGACTTAGGTGTTCCACAATGCACTGCTCATCTTCCCATCCTCACCCAAGGTTACAGATCAATTTCTCCTTCTTCTACCCTTCCTTTTTCCACATGAAAATTTTGTTACATGTAACTCTACTCAGAACATCTAGAATTGTAGCAGTCTGTAGAATTATGTAAAATTTAGTAGATAGGAACAAACACAAAGTCAAAAAAAATTATTTCTTTTAAAAATGAGACTTTTCAATTCATTTCAACAAATATTTATTAAACACATACTATGTGAAAGGCATTATGCTAGTCATTGAAAATGTAAAACCAGAAAAACATAACTAAAAAACAAAAAGAAACTCCTGAAGGGGCTTGCATTCTCTTGGGATGATATAATATGTATATAGGCAAGGAAATGCAGAACATTTTCTATAGAAAGAGGATTATTCTTTTAAAATAAATAAATAAATAAATTTAACATGGGAAATGGCTTCATAGCTGAGCCTTGGAGGAAATTAGGAATTTTTAGAGAAGGAAGTGGGAAAGAAAAGCTTTACAAATGGGCCATACTCACTGCAAATGCATGGAAATGCAAGATTGCAAGTTAAAACTGGTAGACCAATTTTGCTGGAAATTATAATAAATTCCAATATAAATATATCTGGAATATGAAATATAAAACAATACTGGAAAAACAGGTTAAAATCCAGATGTTTTTAAGATTTTAAAATGCTACTGAATACTTTCAAGCACAGTTCTTTTTAATAATCTGTTGCAGCCTCTTCTCACTCACCACAAATCTCTCCATTGCCTTTGGGTGGCTTGAAATTTTAATTTTTCAAAAACTGGAATTCCTTGAATCACAGGCATACAGCATCACTGAAAGAATTTTAATGAGTCTTTGATTCAGGAAAAAGCTTGGGGTCATTAAAATAACTATGTATTCTGTAAAAAAAAAAAAAATAATCCTACACTGCCTAGTACCATAGTTGGCACACAGTGGACATGTGTTAATGTCTACTAAATTGAATTAGATTGTATTGAATTGAATTGAATGGGATGTTTTAATTACTAGTGATTCCTGCCACACATTCAAGGACATTCTAGTATTCATTCATCATTCATCAAGGGAAGGCACAAAACTTTGAATAAATAATGACTTTAGATCCTATTATTTGAATTTTTATAATTCTCAACATTGACATCATCCTTAATCCTTTATTTCTTGGTTTTGGTTACAGATAAATTTCAGGTTTATGAGATTCATAACAATATGTGGCATCCATTATACAATTGTTCTCATATTTTCTTAAAATGTGTCACATTTAAAGGATTCAGTTGAAACTGATTGCCTGTTAGTGATGTCAAATGTAGATTCACTTTTTTAGAAATATATTCCTAGAAAAGGTTTCATTTGTAGGAATCTTCCTAATAGGTACTTTACATTTTTTCCCTTAAAAAGACATTTTATATTGTCTGAGAGGAAAAAGGATAAGACCATTTTCTCTGGAAGAATTTCTGAAATGTCTGTGGATTATAAAAGAAAGTTAGGTTTAAAATGCAAGGTAAGAACTGTGATGTATGTGTCCCAACCTATCATCCTGTTTACACAGAAGCATAAGCTTTCAAGTCTTCACAGTCAAGTTTGAAGAGGCTTTCACTCAAATCTATAAATATTTACTATCCTACTATATTTATCATATACAGAGCAGTAAATATCCATGGAAATTCATAACAGAAGCGCCCAAAGAAACCATTATATAAGCAAAATAATAAAATTAAGAAAAGCTTCACCTACTCTCTTATTTTCCATGAGAAGGTAATTTCACTAATATTCTGAATTTCCAAATGAAGAAAGGCTCTCTACCAAAGCTGGTTGGCACTTCTTTTGTAACTGAATCTTGGAGAATTGCCTAGAATACCAAGAAGTAAAGGGAATTGCTGAAGTTAAAAATTCAGCATGTGTCAAAGGGTCCCATTTCTGACCCATGAAGATTTGTAGTGACTATATTTTATATACACTAAAGTCCTGCAAAGAAAAGACAACATGGTATATAGGGAACTATAGATATAGTCCACAGGCAGTGTAACTCCAAATAAATCAATTAACCACTCAGTGTTCTAGACCATAGCCCAGACCACAAGTTGCAATGAAAGTGCATATCTGTATTAGGAGAAAGAATTTCTTCTCCTGGGAATACCCTTTATTAGTAAAGTCAAGGAGCTAATTCCTCTCTCTTTTTCCATCATCCAAATCCTGAAAATTGGAATAGAATTGATCCTGTTACCTGTTCTATGAACTTTAAGAATGTGTATTCATAAAATACTAGAACTAGAGAGGATTTTAGATAGAAAACAATCCACAGACAAAACATTCCTTCCTCGTTTTAAGGATAAGATACTACAGACTCAGAATGTAAAGTTTCTGGGGCATGCTAGTCCAAGGTCATGTCTGATGTATATATGCGGAGCTATTACTGAACCTCTAAAACAATGTAGGATATTTGAAAAAGCACTAGAATATGTGTTTTAAACCCAGTATTGCAACTGGTTTTGTGTGATTTGAGACAAACTGAGTAACTTTTCTGTGTCTCCATTTTCCTTTTCCATATTTCCAACAGAGTTAAATTATATGGTCTCTGAAGTCCTTTTAAGCTCTAATCCCTGACATATCTATGTAACTTCAATTTACAATGTATATATAACATACAATTTACAAGATATATCTTGTATCTTTAAATCTACTGTTTAAACTAAAAGCATCTTATAAATACAGTTATTTACTTCTTGTCACATCCTCATTAGAACTATAAATTCCTTGAGGAAAGGGACCATGTTTTTGCCTTTCTTTAATCTCCTGGAACAGAATTGTAATTAATAAATGCATATTTATTATCTCTTTCTTGATGTACAATCTAGTGGTGTTTCCACTATAGAGGAAACTTTAAAATATATTAACTGTCTCTTTCTTGATGTACAATCTAGTAATGTTTCCACTAAGAGGAAGATTTACCAATCTCTATTAATTCTAATGACTTCCTTCTTTTAATTATTTTTATTAATCTTGTATATAATTTATTCATACATATTTGTTACACTCTTGTTTTCCTTCATTAGACTGTGAGCTTTTTGAGAGCAGGAACTGCCTTTTCTTTTTGGATACCTAATACTTAGCATAGTTCTTGGAACATAGTAAATATTTATTTATTAACATCATACTGCCATCAGTTGCAATGTAGGAATTATCCTTGTATACAAACAGCAGCATTATGGCAGTTCACTCTTGTTTCAAGTCTCTGAAAATGAATTATGGGACTGTATCACTGGATTTCATGAACTTATTGTGAAACAGGCCTTTAAGTGGGACTTTTGGTATAAAGGAGATTCAGGAGTTCCCCCAATGTATTGAAGAGTTAAGATCATGAGGTTTTTAGTATCTTTTGATTTAATCTGCCTACAGGCATTTATTTTGCTGAATCCTGGAGGGTATTTTTCAGTCACTGGAGATGCCCTAAAAAGGATTTAGTTAACTTGGCCTTTTGGGAGAATAGAATCTTCTGAGAGGAATCACTCCTTTGAGTGGCATAGCACTCCTCTATAAACAAAGATGTTATTTCAGACTCAGGCATTTTTCACCTTAGGTTTTTGGGATTTTTCTCACCTTTCTGAAAAGTGACTAAGTAGAGAAGGTAGATGAAGCAGTTTCTTAACTTCTCAAGATTGACTTTCAGCAAAATTTTATGAAAATTTGCCTAATTTGGCCTTGTGACCCAAAAAGGGACTCCTGGATCTTAAAATCCTGGCCATTTTCTGCCTTTATTTTCATCTTCATGAATACAGGCCAGAAATCTGAGCCCTGAAAGTTGACATTCCTAAAAGTCAATTGAAATAATGGTGCTGTGTTCTGGAGAAATATATAGATTATTGCCGATGTTGCCCAAGATGGAAGTTCATAGACAATGTCACTCCTAAACCTCCTAGGAAACAAGTATTTCCTGAGCACAGGATTCTGGAATTTTGCCTTCTAGTCAGAAAAGAGAAATTTCTTGGGTAGTACTAACATTGAAAATGCCTCATAGGTTTGAGTGTTTGAGGAATCAAGAAGTGTAGAGAAGGTAAAAATTTGCTTCTTGAAAAGAAAATTACTCATGGAGCTCCTACAGCTAGAATGAAAGCCCTGAAGTGGGAGAGGAAAAGACTTCAGCTTTGATCTTAATTTACTAGAAATCATTTACATAATGTAGATTTTATGGGAAAGGGGGTTGCCTGTCCTATAGATCTCAAATTTCTCCTCTGAGGAGAAGTCCTAACCTCAGGGTAACACTATGAGTCTAGGGAAAAGAACCATATAGAACCCTGTAGTAAAGTGGGACACAGTGGAGAGAGAATTTTTTATAAAGGCTATTTTGAAGATCTTTTTTTTTCCCCTAAATTTCTTTTAGGTTTCCTACAATAAATTTTGCACTTGCATTTTCTATGAAACAAAATGCAAGCTGTCTTGTATCTCATAGACATTTGTTACCCAAGCACTTGTACATGAGCTACAGCCCACATTTGTAGAAATATAGACATGAGTTACAATTCATTATACAATCCGATTTCCCAAAGTAAATTCTAGATAAGCACATAAGAAAAAGTAATCTTTGGGTATAATCCCAACACTGAACCTTTTCTCTCTGTAACCAAAGATTGGAAGACTAGGCAATGATTACATACACATTACATATGTACTATGACCAAAGTGTGTGTGTGTATATATATACATGTATGTGTATATATATATATATATATATATAAAATATATATATATATATATATATGTATGATACAAGTTAGAAGTTCCAGGTTCTAGTACTTATTTTACATTCAAATTATTGTCCCCTTATTTCTGTATCATTGGTAATACTTTCATCCTCCTACATCTCTGAGATAAAATGAGTTGAAAAAGGAAGCATTAAGACAGAAAAAAAATTCTGAATTTAGAGTCATAGCATTTTTATCTTAGATTTGTAATTTATAACCTGTGTGGCATTAGGTAAGTCACTTGATATCATGAGTCTCAACTTCCTAATCTGTTAAATGAAAGAGCTGGCTCAGATGGCTTTTGAGATTTCATTTAACTATAAATTCTTTGGAATCCTCCCTGGAAAATTTCTTATATCATACAGTAAATTATGGTTCAGCAAGATATGGTATTTTTTTTAATAGATTGCCAAGCCTAGAGTCAGGAAGAATGCTTTTCATGAGTTCAAATCGGCCTCAGACAAGTATTACCTATGTGACCTTGGACAAGTCACTTGGTTCTATTTGCCTCAGTTTTCCCAACTGTCAAATGAGCTGAAGAAGGAAATGGCAAAACATTCCTGGATCTATACCAAGAAAACTATAAATGGGATCATGAAGAGTCAGATATGACTGAAAAATGACTCAATAATAAAAATAGAAAATTATGGGATATTTTTGTCACTTTGAGAGAGAGAGAGATGTTCCAAGAAACCTACAAAAATTGTACTACATAGGAAATTCACCCCTAAGTTTAAATGACAATGGTTGGAAATTAAAACTTCTGAGAATTTCCAGGGCACAGTTGGTCAGGATTTCTCAAAATTGACTTAATTTTACCTTCACTAAAATATTTCTTTCATTGTTTTCTCCCAGATAGTTGTTTCAGACATGTCTATGTGCTATACCTTTCTAAGATTTCCTTCTACAGTGACTCTTGGTGGGTGGAGGATAAGGGTAAGGAGTCTCTTTTCCTCTCCCTAATTTTGGATATAAGAATCTCTCTCACATTATTGAAATGCAAAATGGATAATTTTGATTACATTAAATTGAAAACGTTTTCCATAAAGCCAATGCAACCAAGATTAGAAGGAAAGCAAAATCTGGGAAACAATTTTTATTGCCAGTGTTTCTTATAAAGGCCTCATTTCTAAATTATATAGAGAACTGAATCAAATTTATAAGGATACAGGTCATTCCCTAACTGATAAACGGTCAAAGAATGTGAACAGGAAGTTTTCATATGAAGAAATTTAAGCTATCTATAGTCATAAACTCTGAGTCATTACTTATTACAGAAATGCAAATTAAAACAACTCTGAGGTACCACCTCACATCTCTCAGATTGGCTAAGACAAGAAAATATAATGATAAATGTTGGAAGAGATGCGAAAAAAGTGGGATACTAATGCACTGTTGGTGGAATTGTGAACTGATCCAACCATTCTGGAGAATAATTTAGAACTATACCCAAAGGGCTATCAAACTGTGTGTACCCTTTATTTAGCAATATATGTCTATATTAGGTCTATATCCCAAAGAGATCATTAAAAAAAAGAAAAGGACCCACATATGCAAAAATATTTATAACAGCTCTTTTTATGGTGGTAAAGAATGGAAATTTAAGGGATAACCATCAATTGGGGAATGGCTGAATAAGTTATGGAATATAAATGTAATAAAATACTATTTGCTATAAGAAAAAAATCTGGAAAGACTTATATGAATTGATAAGTGAATTGAGAAGAACCAGAACATTATATACAATAATAGCAATGTTGTGTCATGATAGCCTTACCTCTCAGCAATATAATGATGAAACACAATCCCAAAAGATTCATGATAGAAAATGTTATCCATATCCAGAGAAAAACTATGGAGTTTGAATCCTAATCAAAGTATAATGCTTTAACTTTTTGTTTGTTTTTTTTTTCTTTTTCTTGGGTTTTTCCTTTTGTTCTGATTCTTCTTTTGCAAAGTAACTACTATGGAAATATGTTTAATATTATTATACATGTATAACCTATATCAGATTGCTTATCATCTTGGGGAGAAAAGGAAGGAAGGAAGGAAGGAAAGAAGGAAGGGAAAAATATGGAACTCAAAATCTTGTGGAAGTGAATTTGAAAACTATCTTTACATATAATTGGGGAAAAATTTTCGAAAAGGAAAGAACTCTTCAACCAAGAGACATTTCTGGAAGAAGGGGCTGTTGGGATGGGAATATGGAATTAGACTAAAATTGTTGGAAATGGAGGATGGAAACAAAAAGAAGAGTGTGTGCCCCCAAAATGCCTGGGTAAGATTTCTATGTATAAGAAAAATCTTGGCACTCCTAGATGGCACAATAGATAGAGTACCAGCTCTGGAATGAGGAGAACCTGTCTTCAAATCTGGCTTCAGACACCTAACACATCCTAGCTATGTGACCCTGGGCATTTACCTTGCCAAAAGAAAGAAATATTAAAACTATGGATTTGTAAAGTTTTCTGGTTTCCTTTCTTTTACTTCACCTTTTCCCCATCACTACACTGAGGTCAGGAAAAAGCAACATAGTCTGTTATCTGTATTTGGACGTTAGGTGAAATATCAGTGATTCCACCTTTACTTCTCATCGAATCCTTGTGTAAATGGTGGTATCCCTATTAATTGGAGGCTTTGCATTTTGGCAGTTAAATCTTCTGTGGGTCAAAATAGAACCTCTCGGCTACTGCTTCCAGGAGTTGGATACAAGGACACTCAAATGAGAGGAAAGGCTCATTCTTAGTTGCAACTTAATTGCAAAGACTAAAAACTCCAAAATTTTTAGCTTTTGGTTTGATGAAGGCACAATGATTGCTAACTATTTCTGCCATTGTAGCAATCAAGAGGTTAAGCTATGAGGATGTTACCTGTTGTTAGGAGGATACTGGGTCTCCTTGATTCTGTTGAAAATTAACAACATTGACATTCTACCTGTACCGCCTTCCCTCTTTTGGATGATAAGATTTGTTTTTCTAGAATTCATATACAGCTTTAAGGTTTGCAAAGTGCTTTGTGTGTGTTCTCTCATGTAATCAAAAATTTAAAGCTAGCAGGGCTTTAGAGCCCTTTGTTTTCAACCCTCTCATTTTATGGATAAAGGAAACATAACAGAAAAATAATCAATTTTCTCATAGCCACACAATTAGTAAGTATAAGAAACAGCATTTGAGCTCAGGTCTTCCTTCCTCGTTCTTGTAAGATGCAAGTCTTCAAAGCTATGAAGACAAAGCCTATGGAATTGGGATTAATCTTATTTGGACCCAGATGTCAGATAAGAAATGGGAAAATGTTGTAAATGGATCATAGATATGCATCCAGGGAATTTTCTTAAATTTTTAAAGATGTACATTTATTGAATACTCAATCATAAAGAACTTTATTTCTATTAATCAAGTGAAAGAAACTAAAATTTAAATAAAATTTAATTTAAACTAAAGTCTAGTTAATTGTACTAGAGTACAATATATAATTTGTCTACTGAGTAATGAAATCCTTGAACCACTAGGTTCTTCTGGGCCAATCAGCAACTATATAAAGTATATCCTCTCCCTTCCATGACCTCTAATGTAAACCACATTGCCCCCTCCCTAGAGCAAGGGTTCTTAACTTTTGTGTCATTTAGCTTTTGGCAGTCTGTTGAAGCCTCTGAGTCCCTCCTCAGAAGAATGCATATTAATATGTGAAGGAAAATTTATTAAAAAAGGAAACTACCAAGGGATTATGAAGGAAACCAAACATATTAAACTACACTTAACAAAATGTTTTAAAAACAAATTCACAGATCTCAAGTTAAGAGTCCATGCCCAAGATCAGTGGTTCTCAAAGTATGGTCCAGAGAATCCTGAGGGTCCCTAAAACCCTTTCAGAAGGTCTACAAATTCAAATTAGTTTTTATTTCTAATATGATAAATATCTATAAATATAATTCACATAAACAACAATTATTTAGACAGATCCTCAGTAATTTTTAATAGTATAAAGATATTGAAAACAAAAATTTGAGAATTACCTAGAGCATCTCTTGTTTACTGCTATGGGGATATCTACTATGAACGAACATTTCTATAATGCCTATATGATGTAGTTCAATGCTTATTGAAATACATAATAGTCCTTGTTTGAAATTGTGCTTTTAAATTGAAGTACAATTTCACTTTTTTGTGTGTGTCTAGGCACACTTAACACTACTAGTATTCATGCCCTTGAGTCAAATTCAGTTTTGATATAGAGTAAAAATTTCCTAAAAAATAAGAATTGTCTTTAAAAAAGTACAATATACTAATAGGTGAAGGGAGGAGGAAGGAAGAAGGTTCTTATGAGTGTTTTCCCCCCATATGCTTCTCTGTCACTGGAGGTGTTCAAGGAACTCACTTGTAGGATAAGTTATGGAAGCAATTATTTTTGTTTATTTGTTTGTTTTTTGAGATAAGTGTTAGGCTAGATAACTGCTAAGATACCTTTTAATTCTAAAATTATCTGAACTGGGGCAGAAATACCTTCCTTGAGAGTCATTTCTGAGGTTAATATTGTGAGGATAGTACTTACAACTCCCTTAGTTTTGAAATTCATCTAATATGTCTGTAATAAATACTATTTATTTTAGAAGAGAGTTGACTTGTGCCCTTTTCAAGTCTCTAAAGCTTTCTGTCTTCTATTTGTCTCAAAACTATTAACTTTTAATATTTCCCATCAAATCCTAAAGTGAGACATTTAAGAAGCTCATCACTTAATTCAGATAATTCGAGTTTTTTTTTTCAGTTTTTATGAGCTCCATTATCTTCCTCTAAATATGAAACTTGAGTTTCTCTATCCCCATAGTAATTATCTACGATTGAGTTCTTTCTTTTTCCTTTGCTTGCTCATTTTTATTATTATTTTAAGTATCATCAAATTCTAGTCCCCAGATATGGAGAATTATCTTCAGTCCTCAGATCCTTCCTATTGCTATTTTCTGAGGTCTGTCCTGGGGCTCAAACTTGGGCTCTCCTCTGCATTCTTAAACAAGGGCTAGAATCTGGGTCACACTGTCCTGAATGTGATTTTCTACCCTTCCATGTCTCCAGTGGCTACAAATAACAGTTTTCCTTTCTTTCCTGGAACTGCAACCAGGAACTCTGCTCACCTACAAGAGCCCATAGCTAGTAGAGTCTCTGGACTGTTCTACTGAACTCCCTCTAAGCAGCAGTCCAGCAAGAGATATATCAGGTCAACACAGCTGTGCTTCATGTCCCTCATGGTGTCAGATCCCCACACTGTTGGTGAAATGAAAGCTTCTAAATCTGAGGCTGCCTCCCAAACCCCTCTTCCACCAGGGCTTGTTATTTATCCTTTCCACAGAGTTGGCCTGGAGGTGTTTGCACTTCACTCAGGCTGAATCTCTGCCCTTGGAGATCAGATATTTCCTGGGGTCTTCTTAGGTTGTCTTAGGAGAAACACCTGCTTTACCCTGATTTCTGTTTATTGCTGTTGTTCTACATTCCCTCTGAGGCAATGTTCTACCTTTTTCCTATGGAAGAAATTTGGAGAGCCAAAAGTTAAGCGTTTATTTTGAGAAAAAAAAAAAGTTATTGAACGCTGCAAGAGTCTTGCAGCTACGGGAGGGGCTCACACTTCATCAACAAAATTACCTCATAATTGTAGCCTAGTTATTCCATACCACAGATATGAACAATGTTCAACAAATGATGAAGAACATAAAAAGACATACCTTGTCAGAAGCAAAAATAAAAATAAAAAGCTCTCATTTATGAAGAGCTTGAAAACTTTAAAAACCTTCTTTCCTTCCTTCCTTTCTTCTGTTCTTCTTTCCTTCCTTTTTTCCTTCCTTCCTTTCTTTCTTCTTTTCCTTTCTTTTTCCCTTTTTTGTGCCTTTCTTTCTACCCTGCTTCCTTCCTTCCTTCTTCCCTCCCTTCATTCTTTTCTTCTTCCTTCCTTGCTTTCTTTCTGTCTCACTTCATCCTAACAACATCACTGGAATGTAGGCAGTATTATTAATCATTATCACTATTATTATGATGATTTTTTTATGAAAACACTATCATCATTCTCATTTTATAAAAAAGGAAACAAACCAAACTAAATAAAGGGCCTAAGGTCACACAGCTAGTAAGGGTCTAAGGCAGGATTCAAACTCAAGATTTCCTGAGTCCAAGCCCAATGCTCTATTCCCAACCTATCCCATGCTAGATGTAAATTAGAAGCTCTTTGGGGAAGTTTACAAAGCTACTGATGACTACAGAAATGTGTGGAACCAAACTCCAGATAGAAGCTCTTTATGGAAAAAACACAACATCCCCAAAATTGTCATTTCCCTGACCTCTGCCTACCTTGCTAGAGAGATAGCATTGTATTTTAATTATATGGAGTTTTTCTAATTTAAAATAATCATCCCTTTTTCCCTAAACAAAGAGAAATTAAAAAGTGGGTGCAAATGGAAACAAGAAAATGATTTGTATCCTCCCCAGCATGAATTGGTAGAAAGAAGTATAGCTCTTTGATTCATTCCGAATCCAGATATTCATCCAGACACTAGAATGTGTATATTTTTATTAAAGAGTAGGAAAAGAAGTTCATCTCTAGCTCTTTGTTTTGGTTTTCACTGTTGATGAAAAGTAGATTCAAAAAAGCTCAATTGAAAGGGAGAGACCAAATGATATGCAGGGTCTGGTTGTTATAGGACCCAAATGATATCATTATGTTGGGGTCAAAGTATAGTGTCTATAACTGATCAGACTAACACAAGCTTAGAATGCTCTCCCAGAGCTCTGGTACAAATAGGCCATACAAACATTTGGATGGAGATGTCCCTAAATTTGCATATCTCACATTTCTTTTGAGCTGCTGTAATTCTTCTTTGCTCATAAAGCACAGCACCTTTTCTGATGTGGGCCCATTATGCTGGACAGTCCTAAGCCAATGTCTTCCATGTTTCACAATAAATTCCAAAGTTCTTCAGAGAGACGCTGAGAGTGTATTTGTATCACTTTTTCTGTTTTCTGTGTGAATTTCTATGCTTGCTTTGTGTGAGCTCTCTATAAAAGAGTCTTTCAGGTAAATACATTTAGCATTCAAATTATGTTGCCACTCATGGAACATGTGTTCTTTGCACTAGAGTTTGAATGCTTCAGCTTAAGAAAGGACCTCATCTTTTCAGGGAATTTTCCTAAAACAGTTCAAATGGAAATGATTTGGTTTCCTGGCATGACACTGATATACCATCTAGATTTTTCAGATGTACAACAACAAGGTCAGCACAACAGCTTTGTAGACCTTCATCAGTCTAATACTTCTCTCCCATACTTTGCTTTGGAGCCTCCCGAACACTGAACTAACTTTGGCAATGTATGTCAACTTCATCGACTATGTTTATAACCTTTGAAAGTATACTGCCAAAATAAACGAACTTATCCATAGTATTCAATATTTCTCTATTTTCTGTAACCAATATTTCCACATATAGAATGGTGTGGAGTTGGCTACTGAAGAACCTCTATTTTCTTGGTATAAATTTACAGACAAAATTAACCTGATGGAGCATCGATCTATATTCTGCATCTCTGCCTCAGAGGCCATGTTGAGTCCAAAATTGTCTGCAAAGAAAACGTTGCATACCTACTCTCCCTATAATTTAGTCTTGGTTTATAACCTTTTCAAGGCTGTAGCTGACTTTGATGGGGTAGTTGACTTTGATGCCATTTTCATTCCCAGTGAAGGTGTCTGATAACATCACTGAAAACATCATACTGAAAAGAATGGGGGAAAGCACACCATATTGCTTCACTCTACTGATGATTGGGAAAGTAAGAGAGTATCATTTAGTATCCAGAACCCATGCAAGCATGCTGTCATGCAAACTTGCTGTCATGAACTTCTCCAAGCAATCAAATCTTGTCACAATCTTCCACAAACCCTCATGACTTTCAATATCTAAGGTCTTGGTCAGATCACCAAACATATACATACCTCTGTTCCGCTCCTGACATTTCTCCTGGAGTTGCTAAGGAGGCAAACACCATGTCAACCATTCCTCCAACTTTTCTGGATCCATACAAACTCTAGAGTAGATGATCATCTTCTGGTGAAGGGTTTGCCTATTAACTTGCATTCTAGCAAGAATCTTGCCTGCCACGACTGAGAAAGAAACATTCCACCACCACTATCCCCCAGTGATTGTCACAGAATAATCTATTTCCTTTTTTCTTTATACAGATGAAAAGCAAAGGCAGTCTTGATCTCCTGGGGGATATCCTCCTCTTGTTATATAACCTGAAATATTTCTGTCAGCTTCTGTATGGACAGTGGACCCTCAAGACTTGTACTTCTTAGGTGGAGTAGAATCAGCACCACACACTTTGCCACACAAAAAGAATCTGATGGCATTCAAAACCTCTTCAGTTAAAAATTCATCTAGGGAGAAATGACTTTAACTTGAGGTAAATAGTCAATGGCTTAAGCACTGATTGGTGATAGTCTGTTGAGAACACTATGGAAGTGTTTAGCTCATCTTTCCAGGATAAAATGGTATAGAAATACCCTTTGGGGAATCATAAAAGTGCTTTGGATTATTACTATCAGCCTAAAACCAAATTCCATGTGCCTTCTTACTGAGCCAAGAATCCTGTATCTTTCTAAGCTTCACTTGAACTTTACTTTTGATGGAGTTAAATGTTGCCTTTTTTGAAACAAACTGTCCTGCTGGTTAGCCTTATGAACATCTCACTTTTCATTTAGCAGCTTCTGAATTTTCCTCTCATTTTCATCAAATCATTCTTGATATTTACATGTTTTCTGGCTTTGATGAGTAAATAAGGAACTGTCTTAACAAATTTCTGACGCAGCCCACTTTTTCCTGCTCCACTGTTGCCAGTCAAATGTTGGCTCAGCTTTCCCTTCAACTCAGCAAGAAACTGCTCACACTAAAGGAAGTGTTCTAGTCTGTTGACATTAAGTCTTTTAGTAGTCATCTTGTCTTGGGACCTCAGCTTTTACAGAATACAAATGTTCTGCTTGGAGAGGATATTTCTATGATCAGATGTCCAGCTCTGAACTTTGCCTTCATCACTCCCACATCCTGTTTAAATCCTTTCCTTATGATGACATCATCTATTAAATGCAAATGTTTCCTGCAAAAACACATCCATAAAGTTTTATTACATTTAGATAAATGGAAGCCAGTGTTGGTGATAAGAAAATCATGAGATGTGTAAGTCTTCAGTAGTAAGTGATTGTTTTCCTGTTATTTCCAACTCTATTTCTCCCAAGCACTCCCTGTCATATCTAATAGTTTTTGCTATATTCATATTAAAGTCACCCGTAATTATGATCTTGCCCTCTTTCAGTACATTGATGATGAGGATGTCTAGGTTTTCATAAAATTTTTCTGTTATGTCATCAGGTTTCATCATAGGGAACATAAATGCTGATGAGAGGGCATGGCATTTTCTAGCAAGTAACAAATGCATTGTCATGAGTGTGATTCATGCCCTTTAGGAGACATAAAAGCTTATTTATTCAATTAGTTTTGATTACAAAACTTAGCCCAGCTTCACAGGTTGTCCCATTACTGTTTCCGCTCCAGAAACAAAACATGTATTCAACTCCAACTTCAACAAGTTGCCTTCATTTACCAGCTTTGTTTCACTTAGTGCTGCAATTTGGATGCTATAACTCCTGTGTTCTCTCACAAGAAAAGCTATTCATCTCTCAAGTCTACTGAATTTCATGTTGTTCATAAAGCTTGTTCACATTCCATGTACCTGTGCTAAGTGGAATCATCTTTGTAAAAGTTTTTGTACATTTTTTGTGTTTCTACCACAGAATAGAATTCCCTCCAGCTGTGATAAGCAGACAGGGTTAGGTTAGGGAAAGCAGGAAATGTTTAGGATATTATTTCCAGCCCCTTTCCCCTACCATGAATTGAGAGGTACATTTCTTTAAAAAAAAAATTACTCAGACTCCCAAGAGACTGATAAATCCCACTGATACTTCAGTCCATTGAGATGAACCTATGGCCTGGGCCACCTGTATTCAGGAGTATGACTTTCAGCATTTCCACACCTGCTGCTTCATCACTTGGCCATTGAAATAGGATTTTGGAGAAGGTAAAAATGGTAAAATATATGGATAATGTTTGATGTTTTTGACTCACTCAAAAATTAGATTTAAGTGAGGTAGAATTGCATAAAGTCATCAATCTCACTCTCTCTTCCAGAACCATTGGAGTCCAGGTGTTTTTTTCAAAAGCCTCAAAGGCTTATCTTTACTACAGCTAGCAGCTATAGTATTTTCTCTTTTCTTTTTAGTTTTCTTGTTTATGGAAATTTGTGCTTATCCCAGTGTATGACATTAGTGTGCCTATCTTGCCTAAAGGACTCCCAAATTGGTTGAGGTTCTAATTCTGAAGAAAGTATGTGGCTCCCATCTCTATATACTCAATCAAAACTTCTCCCAAAATCTCTATTTTGTTGCTGCAATTAATCATACTAGACAAGGATTTCAGAGCCAATATTCTTTTATATAATGCAGAAACAGCATCATAAGTAATAATAATAATGATAAGCAATTGGGGAACAAATCATTTGTAAAGAAGCGGCTGCCTGAAATGAATCAGCTTCTTAATTGAAAGGAAAAGATATTCATTTGCTTAATAGACATAGGAACTTTGTATGTATCACCTTTTAATAGGCAAGAAAAGGAAAATTCTCTGTGTCTATTCTGCAATCTCACCAGCATAGATCAACTCCTTTAGTTTTGTGCCAAAAATAAGGTCCACTGTTCAACTTCTGGTTTCCATATTCCAAGAGAAGATCTCACAGACTCATGGAGGAAGGGAAATAGTCACCATTCATAAATTATTTCCATATAGTATTCCCATGGATTGTTGTGAGCTTTTCTTTTCTGGTTTCTCTCTTCCAGAACTCTCTAAAAACAATCACAGGATGCCAAGATTAAAAGACAGCACTGAACTGGTAAACTCTTAGGCAGCATTTGGTTGAGTTTTCCATATCTACAGAAGAACTACCTATGTGATGATGATAAAAACCCAAAGCGGCTACATAACAGGCTATTATAATATATAATAATAATATATATAATATATTATATATATTTAATTATATATATAATATATATAATAAATATATAATATATAATAAGGCTATTCCTTTGTTTCTTTCCCAAGATGAGAGATAATGGGCATGGAACCCTGTGTATCCCCCCCTTCCCTTTTATTATAAGATATGGTTCTTTAGGGAGAGGTTGATGGAAGCATATTTTTGGAAATGAAAGCAATGTAAAAATTAAAGTAACCAATATTTTTAAAAGTAACTTTAAAAAGCTGGAAAGATTATGCACTTTTTTAAAATCAGAAAATGAAACAATTTTAAATTAGATGCCATACATGATATTAGATGTCCTCTCTGTTTCAAAGAAGCCAGGACTGGTAAATAGAATGTCATGCTACAGAATGTAAACCTTAGTAAAATGAGGCAGACATTGTAGAGAACAAGATCCAACAATGGAATAGAGACTAGAACTGTAGTTTCACTGACTGAAAGAACTCTTAAATAAAGAACCACCCCCCACTTTTCTCAATAACTTATGATCTTAAATACTTAGTCCTAAAATACAGAGAAGTTAAGTGACTTCCTTAAATTCACATTGTCAGGATATCTTGGAGGCCAGACTAAGCCCAAGTATTCCTGGCTCCAAGGTCAATCCTCTGTCTACTATACCACCTGCCCAAAATCCAACAAAACAAACATAATTAAAATGATCATCAATTTGGAGACTTCAGTGTACCTACTAGAGCCAGAAAAAAAATTAATTTTCTTCTCATACGGTCAATAAATTTTATGATTTTCAAAATCTGTGAAAAAGATATCTGATCAAGAATTAATATTACTTATTGCATTAAAGTCACTAAACATTCTTCTCCCTGCCTATTAATGGAAGGAAATTTTTAACATTTAAGAGATATTTTTGTGGGAAATAGTGATTGGTCACTAGTAGAGATAACCTAGAGATTTCTGTATGGGGATCCTTAGACTAAATGACTTCTGACGCCATATTTGAACATACAAAGATGAATCTTTCTGACGCTAAGCCCAGCACTTTCTACAATACACCATCTATCTGGGACCCCTTTAATACAATATTCTTGAAGAATATGCCACTTTCTCTGCTCTGCCAATCAGAGAATGAGCCATAAAACAGTTAGATTGCTAAGGAAACTGCTTTGGAAGGGGCATCTCAGAAACCACCTGACATAAGCTAGAAGAATAGGTTTGTAATGCAAATAATCATCCTTTACTCTTGTGTTCTTCAAGTTATTCTTCTACTTCTTTAATCAAGTTTTCTCAAAAAGGGGCATGTTTGAAGTCTGAATTGACTTTCACATTGTAAAAATGCTCCTTGCTGAGCTCACCCTTATGTCCAGAAAAGAGATCACTGGTAAAATTAATTTAAATAAATGAGACATGGTATTTTCACATTGTCCTAGGACAAACACTCCAAAAAATTAAATTCTGTTTACTGGCATTTACAAGCATTTCAGCCTGGATGTCAAGTTGTGATGCAGTTTCCTACAATTTGAGTGAAATGATACTATTGGTTTAGAACAAAGCCAGTTGAGTATTTAGGGAAAATGTTTTGACACATTGACACCAGAAAAGAAAATGTCATACACAGCAGAGTGGTATAAAAGAAACATTACACCGACTGAAGGTAATGATCAAGAAAACTACCTTGCCTCATTTACACCTGTCAGAGTGGATAAAATTGGAAGGTTTGGAAGATTTTTTGTTGCATCTTTTTTTTCCTCTTTAAAATGAAAAAAAAACTGTTATAGTACAAGCCTAGTTTACTGAAATATATTTTTTCTCTTATACAACTCTCAGAAAATTGAAAAGCCATTTGTCACCCCAGTTTCCTTCAATGAACACTATTGAGCTGTTCCTATCTTCTCTCTGTTGTGGCAAGAGTATTTAAAGTATTGATATATGCATTTTGATTAAAAGACTGACAGGCAGTTTCATACAAATGGTTCAACTACCTTCCTTCAATGTCCAGGATTATTCAATTTTCTAAATGTTGGAAAGATTATACAGAAAATATCCTGCCAGTGTCATCCACCTCTTAAAATGATGGAGTCCAGAGAGATCATTCTTGGCCTTGTGCAGAGATAAGAAAGCTTGAATTCTACCTTTGTGAGGTGAAAACTCTCATTCTGTTTGTCAGAGGCATTTTCCCAATTTATAGTTGCCTCACATTCTTACAACTGCCATTCAATGGAAGATGTAGAGGGGGAGAGAAAGACACTGAGACAGACAGACAGAAACAAAGTAAGGGATAGATACATGAGGACAAATGTTAACAATGAAAATAGTGAATGATTTTGGATTGAAAGAACTTTCTTCAAAACCTATCTTTTTCTACTTAGATATTGCTTAAACTTTTGGGGCCCCAGTTTCTTTATCAGTAAAATTAGAAGGCTAAATGGCTTCTAAAGTCCTATCGGCAGTCTATGTCTCTCTGTCTCTTTCTTTCTATGTCTCTTCTTCTTTCCTCTCTGTCCCTCCCTCCCACTCACTCTGTCTATAATCCTTTCTTTTTACATTTATAGCACTTAATTTCCAATAGTTACATTTGATATTTGAAGTGACTTTATGTCAGGATTCCTCTTATCTTAGCCCTGTTTCCAACTTTTTAGATGCTACATGCCAAGGTTTATGGTCCTTCCCTTTCCTCAATTCTTCTATTCATTAGATATTTTGTACTCTTGCATTTAAAAATAATTCCTTCCACAATGTTTATCACTGGTAATAGCTAAAGCATTAAGAAAATGAACACTAGTAATAAATCAATCAACAATCATTTATTAAGTGCCTACTAAGTGCCAGGCTCTATGCTAGGTGCTAGCGATATACTGATAAAAGATTAATGAGATATTTACTGGTGACTTTTCACAGGCCTTTCTCACTTAAATCCAATTCACCACGTGTCATAGTATCATCTCCCTTTATGACAGGGGGGCCTTATGTCATAGTCCTCTTCCAAAATAAAAGACAAACAACATCTATTCTGATTAGTGAGTCAGGGTCTGGCAAAGAGCTTCCTACTCTTACTCCTAACTTCTAAGAAAAAAAAAAATTCACTTTGCCCTCCATAGTTATATAATGCTTTTTCACCATTCCTTTCTCCAGCTATTATTTACCACTTCCCCACTCAGCCTCATTCCATTGATGGTTAATTGTGTTTTCAGAAGTATTGAATATTCAGAGTATTTATAATTTGTCCCCCCAAAAAAATCTGTGCAGTCAGAATCCTCCACCCTTTTCCCCAATATGACATCCAGCACTCCTCAGCAATTGTACTCCACTCTCTGGGGGCAATGGCTCATTCCTATCTCTTTTAATTTGTGCAAGACAGACAGTTTCATATTAATACTAGGATTAAATATTATTTTATTATCTCATCCTTTTTAAATCCTTTTTAAAATGTCTACTTTAAGTTTTATAACATAACATAATCACTAATATAAAAAAGTAATCTGGTTTTGTCAATACAGAACCAGTCTCAAAGTCAGAAAACTATGTCTCTGATATACTGTAAGCATGAGCCTAAGAAAATCAGTTAATTTGTTAGTGTTGTAGGCAGCTCTCAAGGACTGTAAATCATGGAGAAGGTATCAGCCTGCATTGGGGAAAAAACACACACAAAAAAAAAAACTTTCCTCTCCTAAGTATTCCCTATCCCAACAAAATCCCAGTTTAAGTTTCTACTTCCTATCATTATTAGCAAAGATACTACATTAGTACATTAGTAGGAGTACTTATAATGATTATAATGAGTACTTATAATGATTTTGAAGATGAAAAAGTCTCTTATAAACTGCAAAATGTAATAAGCAGAGTTCTGCAAGATATTTTCAAAAAGCTTTTATCTTGCTGATGTGATTTTTCTGTTGTTTCGAAGTACAGGTAGATTTTCCACGTCTAAACTTGTTGGTCCATCTGTTCAAATGGCAAGATGGAGAAAGAACAGCCATTGAACAGAATGAAATCTTTGAGGTTTAATTTTAGCCTTAAGTTCTCCTGTCTTTTTTGGCATGCATTTCTGGATTTTGCTAACTTAAGAATTTGAGAGCAAAAAATGCTATTCCCATCATTTCAGAATATAATATAGTGATGTTTGAATCCTGATGTCTCCAGGCAAATTGTTTCAGTTATGGAACTTGGTGATAAAATGATAAACAACTGATAAAATGAGGGAGATTGAACTAGATAAACTCTAAAATCTTTGATAGTGTAGAATATGTGATTGTATGCTTAGGACTGGTGGAACATCTGAGCCATTCTCAATCCATGTGTCCTTAGTCTTTTTTTTTTTTTTAAATATATCATGAATGTTTTTTCTTTGGTAGTCTGCTGAAGTAAGTCTTTCTTATAATAATTGCTCTAAAAGACATAAAATAAATTTCTCAGGAATGTAAATTACAGTTATCAAAATAGTTTTTAAAAATAAATTTATGTATCTGTAGGTAAAGAACTCTTGTTCTAAATGCTATATCTAAGATCTCACATTCTAGCCTCCTAAAATTTAGAATTTGAATCTGTCCCTCAACTCTCAGCTGAGGGAGTCTAGTATTTGTCTTGTTTCCTCATTTTCTTTATGTTTCAATGAACTGCTTAGAAATTTGCCAAGGAAAGATCTCTATGAACTGATACTCAGTGAAATGATTTTAAGGTTCAGATTGATCTTCTGATCAATTTACAAAATAACAGTAATACAGAGAAAACAATGTTGAAAGATTTTAGAATTCTGTTCAATGAAATGATAAACCACAAATCCACTGATTGAAGATGATGGCTATTTCCTTCCAGTTACATGATGAACTTAAAATGTAGACTGAGACATTTGGGACACAGCCAATGTAAGAATATGTTTTTGGGGGAAGGGGGGGTTTGGCCTGTGCATATTTGTTTTGAGAGCTTTGTATTTTCTTTGTTGTTATTGCTCAGTTGTGGGGCAAGGGGATGAGTAGAACAGGGGTAAGGAGAGAAAATTAATACTTATAAAAATGAATGAATGAGTAACCAGAAAAATAAATGAACAAAAGTTATTTAAGTAATTAATGGTTTAGTATATGGTGGAGGCAAAGTCTTTGAAACAGTATATTTCACTTCCTGAAAACTAAGGAGTTTATTTCAAGAAAGGGCCTCAATACCTTATCCTGTACTCAGTATCCTATCTTGCTATGTGATCTTCAGAATATTCCTAAAACAATTTAAATGGAAGTGATTCAGTTTCCTGGCCTGGTGCTGGTATATTGGAATACTGTTTACAGGCATACAACCATGAGATCAGCATAATGACTCTGTAGACGCAGTTTTTTTTTAATATTTCTTCCCTATCACACTTTCCCTTCATGTTCCCAAACACAGAGCTAGCTCCTGCAATATATACATTAACCACATCATATATGTGAGCATCCCTGGAAAGTATACTACAAGCTAAGTGAACTTATCCACAGTATTCAAAACTTCCCCATTTGCTGTAACTGATGAGTCCATATGGCTGGTGTGGTGCTGGCTGATTAAAGCACCTGTGCTTTCTTGGTATTAATTGTTAGGCCAAAATTAGCACAAGCAGTAGAGATCAATAATTTGACATCTCAGCTTCAGAGGCTGCATTTAATATTCAATCATGTGTATAAAAAATAATAAACAGTTATGTTTGAAAAACTAAAAGTCTGGAATCAGTAGTCCAGAGGCAGGGAGCAGAAAAGCTTCTGAAACCAGTTGAAACGAGGTAAAAATGGATAAAATTAGTTAAGTAGTAAAAAAGCTGAAACTAGAACAAAAGTCATAGCTTAGCTAAAGTATGCATGCTTAATTACTTCATTAATATTAACTTCGTTTAGGAAGAGCTAAAGCTCATTTTAATGGTTATGCAATGTATGGAGGGGAAAAGGTCTCCATATCATAGGGTATATATATATACATATATATGTATGTATATATGTATATATATATATATATATATATATAGTAGAAATATTGGGAAAAATATTAATTTCATCTCCCCAGGAATTGTGAACTCATTGTGGGTTTTTACACCTTCTTCCTATAGGAATGTATTAAAAGTTTAAACTGTTTCACTCATCCTGAGGTTGTTCATTTACTACACCCTTAATTGGGGTTCAGAATCTTGTTTCCAACATTTGCAAACAAAAAATCATGCACCAACTCTCCCTCTACTTGAGGCTTGCCATGCAGCCTTTTTAAGTGGAATAAATGACCACCAATATGGTAGGTGACCTTAATGCCTTGTATGTCCTCAGTGAAAGCATATGACAACAGAGCTAAAAATATTATGCTAAAAATCATGGGGAAAAAAAAGCAGTCACTCCATTGGTGACTGGGAAAGCTTAAGAACATCATCCATTATCCAGAATTCAGGCAAGCATGTCACCAAAAAACTGACATCCAATATTGTTGAATTTCTCTAGACAACTAAATTTTGACATAACCCTCCATTAAACTCATGACTGACAGTATCAAAGGCCTTGGTCAAATCAACAAACATTTTGCACAGACCCCTATTCTGCTCCTAACATTTTTCCCTGGAGTTGTTGGGTAGTAAACATCATATTATTTATTCCTTTCTGAAGCCACAATGGATCCCAGGTAGATAACCATCTTCCAGGTGAAGGAGAGAGCTCTTCAGGACTCTGGTAAGAATCTTCCCAGCAATGACTAAGACAGAAACTCATCTCAGTCCTCCAGCCCCTCTCCACAGTAATTGTCACAAAATAATCTATTTCCTTTATTTTTATATAGATGGACAACGGAAATGCCCTTGAACTCCTGCAGGATAACCTCCTTTAGCCATATAACCGAGAAAATTTTAGTCAGCTTTTGTATGAGCAACGGACCTCCCACCTATAAATCTTACCTGGAAGAGAATCAGCACCAGCTGCTTTGCCACAGGAAAGGATCCTAATGACCCCTTCTTCAGTAGGAAATTAGGCAAGACATAGATTGAGTTGAACCTGAGGTAAACAGTCAATGGCTTTAGCATTGATTAATGGCACTATGGAAATGTTCAGACCATATCTCCAAGATCATGCCCTTATCTTTCCAGAGTCATGTCCTTATCACTAATCAATGTGTTCATTAACATTGACTAATTGAGATTCGTTATAGTCCTTTGTCCCATAAACAGCTTTCAGGTCCTCTTAAAAGTTCTTTAGATTATTACCTTGAGTGTAAAACTGAATTTCATCTGCCTTCTTACTGACCCAAGAATACTGCATCTCTCTAAACTATGCTTGTACTTTACTTTTGATGAAGTTAAATGTTATCTTCTTAGAAATGCTAGAGTTCTTGTGTTTCATTTAGCAGCTTCTGACTTTCCCCATCATTTTCATCAAACCAGCCTTGATGTTTGCAAGTATCCTGATCCAAATGAATAAATGAAAGCTCCTTTTCTATTCCACTGTTGTCTATCATGTGTTGACTCAACTTTCCCTCCAAGTTAGCACTCAGAGAAACATTCTAATCTGTTGGTTTTAAGTCTTTTGGTCATCGTTTTGTCTTGGAGCTGCCAAATATTTAGCTTGGAGAGGCTAAGTCTATGATCAGTCCAGCATTCTGCATCACACTTTGCCTTTGTCACACTCACATTCTGTCTGTCCCTTTTCCTTATGGTATAGTTATTAAATGCCAATGTTGGCTGTGAGGATGCACCCATTATATTTTATTGCTTTCAGGTAAACAGAAAATAATATTGGTCATGAGAACCTCATGAGATACACAAATCTTCAGTAGTAAGTGACCACTTCTGTAGCTGGGATCCAGTTCTATTCCTTCCAATGACTCCCTGCCATGTCTAATAATCTGAGTCTACTATAGCATTAAAGTCACACAAAAGCATAAGCTTGTCCTCTTTTGGCACATTGATAAGGGTCTCCAGGTCTCCATAATATTTTTCTTTGACTTCCTCAGAGTTCATCATGGTGGAAGCATAGGTGCTAATGATTATGGCAGGGTGTTTTCCTGCAAGTACCAATTGCATTGTCATGAACTTGTCATTGACTCTTTTTGATAAGCATCCAAACTTGTTGACTAGATAAGTTTTTAATGCAAAATCTACTACAATTTCATGGCACTCCCCTTCTCTGTGGCCTCTCCAGGAAAAAAAAGAAAAAAGAAAAAAAACTGTATCCAGCTCTGACTTCAGAACTTCACCTTCATTTTCCAGTTTTGTTTCACTCAGGACTGTTATTTGGATGCTACACCTGCTAAGCTCTCTCAGGTCTATTTACCTTTCAGGTCTACTGGATTTTGTGTTATTTATAAGTATAAGCATATCCCATGTATCAATGGTGAGTAGAATCATCTTTGTACATTTTTTCTGTGTTTTGACCACAGGATGGGGTCTCCATTTGCAATAGTAAACAAATCAGAGTTGGGTTTGGGGCACTTTTTCTAGCCCCTTCCTCACACCAGAAGGTGAGCAATGTGGTCCTTAAAAGGATGTTCAGACACAGAAGGAACTGCAATCCCACTGCTGCTTCCAATAAGAAGACGACCCTATGGCCTGAGCAGCCTGTGTGCAGAGTTATAGCTAAGTTACCTATTGTCATCACTTGCTTGTTGCCATAGGACTTTGAGATATGACAAAATGGTATGGGTGATGTCTTTTGATTCACGCATGAATTGCATTTAAATGAACCAGAGTTGCACAAAGTTTCTGACCCCACTCTCTCTTCCAGATTCATCATAGGCAGGAGAGAGTCAAAATGGCTGGTTATGGCTCAAGATGCAGCAGATAACCTTGGTGTCTTCAATATCTAAGCATTCCAGAGTGCTTCAGCTGCCTTCATGGCCATTGGAACATGCTACAGATTCTTGGAGCCACAGGGGAAAGTTAGATGGATCAGGTGGACACCAAAGGTGGAAATCAGCCCTGAAAGGACTCAGCAGCCCTCATACCAGAAGTTCCAGCTTTTTCTGAATATACCCTACACCCCAAGCACTCGTCATGTGCTAGAAGACTGACTATGTGCTAGAAAACTGACTGCTGCCTCCATCACACTGTATGCACATGGGCAAGCCACTTCCCTTCTCAGAGAATTTCCTCATCCATAAAATGAGGGAATTGAACTAGATGTTTCTTTCTAGATTTAACAGACTATCCTTCACTCTGATTTTCTTATCACTTTTATATGTGGTCTGAGTTAAGATAGAATGTGGCCACTGGAACACAGGAAAACTAACTGACCATTAAAAGAATTAAACCAAATGACCTTTGTTTCATTATTACTGAGCAACTCTCACCAACAGAATTAATCAACCACAAGAAATCTAAAATACGATGTCTAGCTTAAAAAAAAAAAGTTGTTCTCAAAATTAATAAATATTTTCTAGCCACTTAAGGCATTTAATTGGACTAATATCTAGATAATACTTTGCCAAAATAAAGAAATCTTATTTAAGCCCTACCAGTGACTGCAAATTCTATAAAGAGTACTATAAATGTAAACACTAAAAAAAAATTAAAGGAAGACTTAATTCTTTTAGTATTTACATTTAATTTTATGATAAATGAAACAAAAAATTCATTCATTCTTTCATTTGAATATGTATCATTATTCATTCTAATGTAACATCAAAACCAACAGTGAACATCAAAACTAACATCATACCATCTCATTTCTGGATTTCAGGAAAAAAAATAGAGACAAAAGAAGAGTGGTTGAAGGAAATGAAAAAGTTTAGCCTGGGGAAGAAGAGACATAGGAATATGATAAATACCCTGAAGTATTTAAAAGGCTATCAACAAGAAGAGGACTAGGATTGTACAATTTGGCCCCAGACAGCAAAACTTAAAATAATAAATGAAAACTACTGAAACAAAGTTAGGTTTAATATAAGGGGAAAAAAACTTCCTAAGTTAAAGCTGTCCAAAAATGTAAAGGGCTGTCTCAAAGAAGTAGCCTCTCCCAAAAAGGAGAATTTCATAAGCAAAACAGGATGGCTATTTGTTGGACATTTTTAACATAATAGTTTGTTGTTTGGATTTGGCACATGAGTATTTTCATTGCTCTACCCTTTCTACTATCCTCATCCATCTTGCCTCAACCAAATTTTAAAAAAAATTAATCTCCTGGTACATAGCTAAATAATCCAGCAGAATAAATTCCCACATTATGCAGTTCTAGGAGTGTATGTCTCTTTGTGCATTTTAAATTCATTGCTTCTCTGTCAGGAAATGAATGATGTGTTTCATTTTCATTCTTTGGGAATTATGGTTTATCTGTCAATTGATCAGAGCCCTAAAGTTGTTGTTTTTATATCCATAATGTTATTATTATTTTGTAAATTGTTCTTCTAGTTCTGCTCACTTCATGCTTCATCAGTTTATAAAGACGTTCCCAGTTTCCTTTGAAATTGTCCATTTCATCATTTCTTATGACAAAATAAAATTCCATTACATTATTGTTGCTGTTCAGACATTCAGTTATGTCTGATTCTTCATGACTCCCTAGACTATAGCACAGGGAGGTTTCTGCCTCTGTTTCCTTTTCTCCTCTACTCTCAAAGTCTGCCCAAACTCATGTTCATTATTTCTACAACACTATCTAGCCATTGCATTTCCTGTCATCTCCTTTTTTTTTTCTTCTCTTTTCTTTTTTTTGGTTTTTTTTTTTTTGGGGGGGGGGAATGGGGGACACTTCCTAACATCAGGGTCCAATGAGTCTTCTCATTATTTGTCCAAAGCATTTAACTTTCAGCTTCATTATTTGACTTTCCAATTAATAATTTGAATTAATTTCTTTAAGTATTAGCTGATTTGACCTTCTTGTTGTTCAAAAGATTCTCAAAAGTCTTCTATAGCATCATGATTCTGTGATGCTCAGCTTTCCTTATATTCAAAATATCACAAATATACATTGCTACTATAAAAACCATAGCATCGATTATATGGACTTTTGGTGACAAGATGGATGTTTTTCCTTTTTCGTGTACAGTCCAGATTTGCCATAGCTTACTTTCCAAGGATCAAGTGTCTCTTAATTGTATTGCTGCAGCCACCATATGCAGTGATCATTGTGCTCAAAAATATTAAATGTGATATTAATTCCATTTCTTCTCCCTCCATTTTCCAGAAAGTGATGAGATTATTTACCAAGATTTTAGAGGACTTTTTAAAAAATTATGTTAAGCTTCAAATTAATTTTTACATTTTCCTCTTTCATTCTTATCCAAAGGCTTCTTATTTCCTGTTTACTCTCTGACATCATAATAGCATCATCTCCATATCCGAGATTGTTGATATATTTTCCAGCAAATTTAATTACTGTTTTTGATTCATTTAGCTTGGCTTTTTGTAAGATGTACTCTGTATATAAATTAAATAAATAAGATGATACTATACAGTCTTGTAATACCCTTTTTCAATTTTAAACCAATCAGTTATTCCATGTTGAGTTTTAACTGTTGCTTCTTGGTCTGCATATAAGGGACAATTAAGATAATCTGATACTCCCTTCTCTTTGAGAAATTATCACATTTTATTGTGATCCATATAGTGAACGGCTTTAGTGTAGTCAATGAAACAGAAGTAGAATTTTTTTTCTTGGACTTTTCTTATTTTCTCTCTAATCTAGCAATGTTGGTAATTTGGTCTTAAATATGCATTAGTGGAGATTGGGGGGGGGCGTGTGTAATGAATTAGAATAACTTATTGCTAAAGTTTCTTACAAGTGAAATTCTATAATTCTAAATTCTGAGCTTATTAACTCAATTAACTGTAACACATTAATTTGAAAAAAAATGACATGCAAACTCTTTTTGACATTGTCATGCTAAATCCTATTTTTCTGGTTCTGCAATGTACAAAAAGATATATAAGATCCAAGTAGGAGGAGGTGGCTGGCTTATGTAAGACTGCACACTACAAGAGATGTTTTCTCACTCTCAATATTTTATTCTTAATTTTCAGTAATTTCAATCATATTCAACTTTTTGTGACTTCATTTGGACTTTTCTTGGCAAGAATACTAAAGTGGTTTGCCATTTTGTTCTCCAGCACATTTTACATACAAGGAAACTAAGGCCAACAGGATTAACTGATTTTCCCAGGGTCACACTCTAAGCGTTTGAAGTCAGATTTGAAGCAGGCCTGGTACTCCATCCACTGTACCACCCAACTGTTTGGACTTAGATGGCTCTGGAAGGGAAAGTCAAACAGGTGACCTTGAAAAGCCCTCCATCACTTAAATCCAGTTCACTTGCATATCATGGTATCACCTCCCTGATGTGATAGTCCTCTTCAAAAATGAAGGACACACAGCAACAACTTACTATACAATATACCACCCAAAAGCCGGGATGCATTCCTTTATAATAAAAAGTAAATCAGTCCCTAATCTCACTTTATAACTATACCATTCTAGAATGTTAACCTGTGGAGGTTAGGAGAGAAGAGACGGAAGCACACAAGCTTGCAAATGCTCATCATTTCCATCTCTGGCTAGACTTTTGACTAACACCACAAAGTATTCCTGCTTCTGCTGATTGTTCATGTCCCCAGATTCAGTCTATAATTCAAAAGATTCATGTGTTATACAGTAGAAAATGATGGGGGGGAGGGGAAATAGAAGCTGATACTCCTGATTCTGAAAGTAGCAAGATGTGTCTACTTAAGACTGGTCTGGATAAGGTTTTGAAACCTACTTAAGTCACTAAGGTTTGTTAGACTCTGAAGAGTTAATACTCTGAGATAACAAAGTGGCAATGAAGTGAGACATGATGGGTTTGAGTAGCTAGCTGCAGTATATTATCAATAAAAGAATTTTTATGGGGAAAGTGGCACAAAAATATGAAAGAAATGTCAATATGTCTTGAAAAGGAAATAAGCTACTCATAGAGTGAGATCAAGTAATAATCAATAGCTAGCCCAGGTGTTCCATGGCTTTCTAAACAATGTCAAGAGATCTAAAGAGAAACCCCCAGCATGTCAAGTGGGATTTTTAGGGAAGATTTATGGGAGGACATGGACTGGAGTCAAATGGGAAGTGCAAGCAAGGATGGATTATGATCTGCCTTTTTGGAGAGAAAACTTGAATCAGTGAGATCACAGACTCATGGAAATACTGAAGCAAGCTGTATGGTTCCCACTTACACTACAAAGTTGAGGTCAGTAAAGTTAAACTTTACTCATCTTTCAAAAATCATTATTTTGTAGTGTAGAAGTTACCTCTATCACCATCCCCTTTCCCTTTTTAAACTTTTATTCACAAACTATAAAGACATTTATAGTGGAAATTTTTGCTTCATTTCCAATGTGGGAAAAGATTTATCTGTGAAAGTGATATTTTGAAGTAGGTCAAATGTGTGAAAATAGAAAAGTAGATAAGTTAACCACAGGGCAGAGCTATGACCTCTTAAAACAATGGATTTGATAGCAGGAGAAAGTGAAAATTTTGCTGTAGGCTACTGTCTCCTGAAAATCTTTATGCATTAGGTTCTGTAGTGAAAGTGGTTTGTGGTAGAAATAGTTTTAATAGAATTTTCCCACCAGGGAGACTGTTTAAAACAGGAATGGCTAGAAACAACAAAAAAAAGAAAATTCCCATCTGCCTCCATTTGAATTCTGCCCTAGTACTTTCATTCTTTATGGCCATTGGTAAATGAATTCTTGGTCTTTCTTTGGAAAATGGCACAGGGAAGATAGAAAAAAATGGGCAAAGAATATCATAGTATGACCAGCAGGAGTTCCTGTCACAAAATAAATTACATTTGTATAGGGCTTAAAAATTTACAAAATGATGTTTATTAGTAATAATAGTGAGAAGAAGGCGTTATAAGTATTATTGTCCCTATTTCATAGCAAATCAGAGTGAAGCTCAGGGAGTTGAATTAGTTTTCCCAAAGTCACTTGTTAGAACCCAGACTTAAAAATCATTTTCTTTTTTTTATTTAATAATAGCTTTATTTTTCAAAATATATGCAAAGATAGTTTTCAACATTCACCTTTGCAAAATTTTGTGTTTCAAATTTTTCTCCCTCCCTCTTCAATACCCCCCTCCACTAGACAGCAAGTAATACAATAGAGTTAAACATGTGAAATTTTTCTAAATATATTTCCACATTTTTCATGCTGCACAAGAAAAATCAGATCAAAAGAGGAAAATGGGGGAAAAACAACAAGCAAACAACAGCAACAAAAAAAAGGTGAAAATACATTCAGTCTCCATAAGTCTTCTTTCTGAATGCATATGCTCTTTCAATCCCAAGTCTATTGGTATTGACTTGAATCTCCTCATTGTTGAAAACAGCCAAGCCCATTACAGTTGATCATTGCATAATCTAGTTGCTGTGTATAATGTTCTCTTGGTTCTAGTCACTTGAAATAATTTTCTAATCTCATGTCCAAAATTCTTTGCACTTTACCCCTACTTCTCATCATAACAGAATGTAAGCTCAAACACAGTGACTTTTTCCTTTTTCCTTTGTATTCACTTACGTGCAGCACATTATTTTACATATAGTTGGCATTTAGCAAGTATGGTTCCAACCACCCAAACCCTGTACACTTCCTTTGTGGCCCCTGTTCTGGAAGTCAACAAGAAGAGTGATTGAGGCAAACGATGACCATTCAGAGCCACAAAACTGAAAGATAGAATAGAAGACATGGGGTTATTCCCCTTGCCGCTTATGCTTTCACAAATTTGCATAAGCTCAGAAGAGAGGAATACCAGATTTACCTTTTTTAGCTCTTGTCACCATCAGTTCTTAATAAATGGCAAGAAGAATGAATTTTACCATTTTTAGTGCAACAATTTTTTTCATTGAATGAATAAGAATAGGTAACTAGCTAGAATCTAGACCTTTGCCTTTTAATTTAGATATTACTTTAATTATAATTAAGACCTTATTTTACCATCTTTTAAATGAAAATACACAAATATACATACATGTATATTTTCAAACATTTAAAGAAGCTAAGAAGAAATTTTCCGTCTAGAAGGAGAGATCTAAGAGATCATTTTTTCAAGATGATCTCATTTCAAGTTTAAGGAAACTGAGGTTCAAAAGGGGGTAAATGATTTCCCTGAAGTCACTCAAGAGGTCATTGAAAGAATTAGAACCTAAGCTTCCTGACTCCTATTTCCACTGTCTTTCCACTAATTAATATCCTTTTCCATTCGGTTATTCTGAGACAAAATCCATTTTGTTCTTCCAATTTTTCAAAAAGAAGTTGGTTTATGCATCTTTTGATCCTTGGTCCCAGGTTAACTTTTAGTTCTCAAATCCTGACACCATCTACAACTTCTAACAGGAAAGAGGAAAAAAAAACGCAACCTTGAGGTTCTCATACAGGAGAACCAGCAGCTGAAGTCATCATGATAAATGATAGGGAGATACATAAATAATAAGAAGAGCAAAGAAGGGGCAAAAGCCTGGCATAGTGGAATAAAATTGTGAATAAGATAAGATTGTGACTATCATCTTCAGTTCTCATCTTTATTATTGATGTTGTTCTATTGAAATATGTTAGATTTCTAGGCTAGAAATTAAATAGAATTATATGGAAGAAAAAGTAGTATTCTGTGGGTGATTTATTTTCATGTATGAGCTACTAACAGTGATGCTTTAAATACCACTATAATTTTTTATTTATTTTTGTAAATATGGCAATCTTATACACAAATTCAATGTTAGCTGTGTATGTCTGTAGGCAATAGTGTATATAAACAGTAAGGAAATGTATATTGAATCATTCCTTTTTTTTTCAAATTAATACTAGATTGGTATTGAGCCATACTATGAAGCAGTCTCCCATATCTAATTAAAGCATATTAGCTATTCCTGAATTAACACTAGTATGATAAATGCCAAAAATATTAATAACTATTAACAGCTAATTCTATGAAGAATTGGGGATTAAAAGCAAGCTTAGAAATGACAACACCTATTCTATTTAATAATAATAACTAACATTTATATAGAGATTTAAGGTCTGCAAAATGCTTTACATACTTTTATCTCATTTGATAATTTACAATAAACTTTCAAGATAAATGTTATTGATACCTAGATTTAGAGATAAGGGAAATGAGGCTGAAAAAGTGGGCTGTTACTCAATAAATATCCAAGGCAAAATTCAAATTTGTCTTCCTGAATCCAAGACCATCATTCTGTCCGCCATACTAACCTGTCTCTATACCATGGTATTAAACTGTTCCCCCATCCACTTTTTTAAAAGCTCTCCAATTCTCACAAATCTCATCTCTCAAAAATTCACCAATTTTCCATCAATTTATTCCCTTTCTTTCATGTTTTCCATCTTATTTCCCTATATCCCTCATGAATACATTGTCTAGGGTTGCAAAAAATCCTGGGTGTGTGTACTGTTGCAACAAGCCTTTGGAGCAGTTGAGTAGTACAGCCCTAGAGTCAGGAGGCTCTGAGTTCAAATGGGCCTCAGACATTTGACACTTACAAGCTGTGTGACCTTGGGAAAGTCAATTAAGCCTGATTGTCTTGGTGGGGGAAAGACTCCCACCCAAGCAAAACAAAACAAAACAAAAAACAGAGCTCGGTATGTGCCCAGATCACCTTGATGGCAACAATCACATGGGAGATGGCAGACTTGCTTCTGAGAAAATTCATAATATTTTCCTTTCACATGGGTAGAATTTTAAACATTTAAAATTTTAAAGCATTAAAAATCAAGGAAGATAATTTAAGTAATTCACAGAAAATTAAGCCAGTTCTTGCTTGCTCAATCCGGCTGCCTGCCTGCCTGTCTGTCTGTCTCTCTGCCTGTCTGTCTGTCTCTCTGCCTTCTGCCTGACTATCTATCTCTCTCCCTTACACTCTCACTCTCACTCCCTCCTTTCCAAATCTAGGAATTCAAGTAATATTAACCTTGCAAACAAAATTCCAAGCCAGATTTTGGTGCCCAGCTTAGCCGGAATGCCATGATAATAACTCATTAGCGAAAATTGTTAGACTGGAAAATTGTTGGGACTAAGTTACATAGAAACAGTTTAGGGAGAGAATGTTTGTATGTGTATTCTTACTATATATTTGAGGTGAGGTATATGAGGTATTCAGGAAAATTAGTACATCCTGTGTGAGGGCTTGCTGAGCCCTTTTCCGGGCTACTTACATACTTTTGGTGTCCATTGATTCACCAACCTGTGGTTCCAAGAAGCTGCAGCATGCAAAGCAGCCATACCCCAGTAAATCATCTTGAACTAAAGTAGATTGAGAGTAACTGACAGGTCTCAAACCTGTCCATAAGTTATGGGGCTGTGTACCCCAGCCATGTGAAAACTGATGGAATGGATGGATAAGAATAATCTGTTCCAATGGCAATGAAGGAGACTAAAGCTGTGCTCTTCGAATTTGGTCAGGTATTAAAGATGCCAAGGTCAACCAACATATCCTAGGCCATCTTGATTTTTGTGTTGCCACTGGACTTTGATAATTCAGGATTTTAAGAGTAAGCCTGGCAACTTTGTGCAACTCTGCCTCACTTAAATACAATTCACATACAAATCACTGTGATGTCCTGGGTCTTCTTCAAAGACAAAGGTCAAATCACAACAACAATATTTTAGATAATTATTTCTTTGTAAAAACTAATATCATTAAATAACTAAATTGAACTGGGGTACTGAAGGCCCCTAAAAATGGAGAGAACACAATTAGTAGATTTTGAGCACATGGCATAGGTGGATTCCTTGCAATTCTTTTGGAGGTATTGGAAAATCAAGTGACAGGAAAAGAGTCAAGGATTTCAGTCAGTGAAAGTTGGACCAATCATTGTTACACTATTTCTAAAATGCACAGGATTATTATAATACTAATGTTCAGAGCCACAATTAGCTATTTTCTGTACCCCAAGAAATCAGCACAAAACGCCTGAAATAAACAGAAGTAATCACAGTGGGACAAGTAGCCTGTAATTCTGCCCTCAGCTCAACTTTGTAATCCTTTTGTGCCAGTAATAGATGAAGAAATCAAGACAAATTAATTTTAGCAAGAGGAGCACTTAGTTTATGTAGCAGCTTCTTCAAAATTAATGTGTTAAATTTTTGTCTCTCTAAATTTAAGTGCCCTGGGAAAAAGTATTATTGTTCTGTCCTAGATATAGCTCTGATTATCTTACATATGATTCACTTGCAATATATCAATATTAATGTCAAAATGTAATTGTCACAAGTGATATAGAATTATACCTAGATGATTGGCCTTGAATTTGATGCTGTCCTGGAACAATAACAACAACAACAAAAAGTCTATAAAATGAATACTTGAATATCAAATTATATTTCCCATTTGAAATTCATTATAACTATAGGAATAAGTGCTTATAGAAAAAATTGGCTACATTAGGTACTAAAAATTCAGAAAGAATATTCTATCTTCTTCAAAGAATATTTGCTCAGCTACTTAATCAAGGCTAACTTTTTGTGACCCCATGAAAAAACCATCCATGGGGTTTTGTTGACAAAGATACTGGAATGGTTTGCCACTTTCTTCTCCAGTGCATCATCTTTTTTCAGCACTCTTGGGTTATTCTGCATAGCACAGCTCTATGAACTATGCAAACCTTTCCTCCACCTTCCAGGAGGAGTCAAAGAACAAACTTGACATTTTAATGTCTATTTTATGTACATTCAATCCTCCCTCCCATGTACCTCTATGAGAAATTAGTCAAATGGATAATCACCTCACATAATTTTACATACTCAAAAGTTTGCCCATTTTGAAGTGCACTATTATGTTACAAGTTCTCATTCAAGTTTTGGAATGTTAAATAGCCATACTGTATATGCCATTAATTCAAGCAACTCAACGAAATCCAAAACTCAAAAAGTCTGAATATGACTTCTCAACACTATCTCCTTACAATAAAGAGTATAAATTCTGAAATTACATTTACAATAAGGATGGTATGATCCATTTAACTGGAATTTATTGCAGTAAAGTAAATGTTAGCTGATAGTAAATAATTGCAGTGAGACAAGTAGAATGAAATGCTGTCATCTGACTTTGTAATTATTGATATAAAAATAATACATGAAATGATTAAGACAAATTAATTTTGTAGGGAGAAAAATTAGTTTCATGGTTTACATCAATGAATGTGTAAAATTCTGGCATCCTGTAAATTTTGGTGCTGTAGATCAAAACCTTTGTTGCCAGTCCTAGGCAAAATCACCTATCTGATCAGAAAAGCAATTTTAAAGTTGACCAATCATGTCTCCATTTGGATATTTAAAGTAAAACATTTGGTATACAAAATAGAATGTAAAATTGTAATACTATCTAGAGGTTATTAATATTATCCCTATAATTCCCCTATTTTTCTTCCCCAGAAAGCTTCACTTGTGCACCCTTCATGTTTTAAAATGCCACTATTTACCCATGTTTTTTGAGGTTCTCTAAAACTGAGATTGTACACAGGAAAAACAATCTAGGCTTTCTTTTCCCTTACCTTCTACATAGAGTATCATACCCTTAACTGCAGGTTCTTTGCCCAAAGAAATGGTGGGTTTGTTTTTTTTTTTTAATTCCTTTTTGTTTATTTTGTTTTGTTTTAACATGAAACCTCCCAAGATGTCTTGGGATTTATAGGCTAGATTTCTTTCTTAAATGAACATGCTTTAAACTTAAATCACTCTGGCTCTCATCCATTGGCCAAAAATAGATCTCAGACCAAAACTCTATTGGTCATGTTTGGGCTTTTATTGACTTAGAATGAATGTAAATAGGAATTGTTTCTGTTTTGGCCAGAGTGCATGGAGGTCTGTGCTAAGCATTCTAGCTCCAGTTCATATATTTAAAACAGGATTTTAAAAAATAAAAAAAACCAGGATAAGATCTTTTATATTGCTGAGTCTAACTCCTTACAGCTTTTACAGCTGAGGCAACTGAAATACAGAAAAGTTAAGTGATTTGCCTTGAATCACATAGCTAGAAATATCTGTGGCAGAATTCAAATTCAGGTTTTCCTAATTCCAAATCTAGCATTTCATTCCTTTTCTCTTTCTTTTTTTTCAATTCTGGAGACCAAGATAAATAAAAGTCTTTAGTGTGTATGACAGATAATCATCACCACCATTATCATCATGGCACCTTGGGAATTAGGAAAACCTAGCTCAATCTCTGATACATCTTGGCTGTGTAAGAAAGATTCTGTCTCTATATCCCCCAGTCTTAGATGCAAGCTTTCATTTACATTGCATACACTTTCATCTTACATTGCACCTGGCCGCCATCTCCTACCCATTTTTAGTATAGGCCAAAAAGCTAATACCTATACTCCTCAGCATTTTAAGATCTTCTTTATGTATTGTCTTTACCTATTAAAATGTAAACTCTTTAAGGGCAGGGATTATTGCTTGATTATATTTTAAGTGCATAACAATTGCTTCATCTATCAAAAATAAAACAATGATAATAATGATTCACATATATAGCATTTTAATATTTAGCAAATATTAACTTCCTTAACTCTATTCTCCTTATAATAAACAAGCCCACAGCTTGAAAAAAAGTGGCTTTTACCTAATGGTCTTCTTAGTAACATCTCCTATTATGTTCTTCCTCTGTGTATTTGCTCATGCAACTCCTCATGTTTACTTCCCTACTAGTTCAGTTCAGTCATTTTTCAGTCATGTCCAACTCTTTGCGATTCCATTTTGAGTTTTCTTGTCAAAGACACTGAAGTAACATGCCATTTCCTTCTCCAGCTCATTTTATAGATGGTAAACTGAAGAAAATAGGGTTAAGTGACTTATTCAGGGACATAGTTATGGTCTGATGCCATATTTGAACTCAGGTCTTTCTGACTCTAGACAGGGCACTCTCTCCATTGTACCATCTAGCTTCCCTCCATTTCCACCATATCTTTAGGTCCTTTAAGGTTCAGTTAAGGTGAGACCTCTCCATGAAACCTTTCTTGGTTCTTTGATTTAGGAAAATCTTATACATAGCAACAGCAAGATTGTGTGATGATCAACTATGATAGGCTTATTTCTCAGAAACTCAATGACCCAATAAACTTTGGATGGAAAATGTCATCTGCATCTGGAGAGAAAACGATGGATCCTGAATGCAGATCAAAGCATACGATTTTCAACTTCTTTTCTCTTCTCTCTCTTTTTTTTAATATGGTTTCCCTTTTATTCTGAATTTACTTCCTCAACATTATTCATATGGAAATATGTTTAAAAAATGAATATACATGTATAACCTATATCAGATTTCTTACTCGCTTACTAGGATTGTTGTGCCACAGTTCCCTTTTATTGTCCTGCCTCAGTTTCTCTAATTGTTCGACTAGTTTCACCAATTGTTCTGCCTCAGTTCCTTGAATTGTTCTGCTTTAATCCTCCTGATTGCAATCCCCCTTTTCTGCTCATTAGAACTGAGATAATTAGGGTTGTGGAGATCTGACATTCCAGAAGAGGAGACTCCAGATGTCCTATCTCAGATACCTGATTGGCACTGTCTATATCTCTAAATCCCAGACTTCCTGACTCTAGTTGGACACCTAAATCCACCCAATTTGTAAGAATTTATGGTCCTACTCCCCCAACCTGTCAGAACCAGCTTGAAGGTTCCTGCCTGGAGATTCCCAGGATGGAGTTTGGACTCCATCCCCCCTTTGTCTACTCAAGCTTGGAGCCATGTGTATATGTGTCATTGAGAACTCACATTCATGGCTGGATGCTTTGAGAAATCAGCCCTGGGGGCAACATGCTTCCAGCACAATCTCTCCCTCTCAAATAAAATATTAAAAACACACTAATCTCTATCTCTATCTCTGATTTCTCCAGCATTACAGGATGGAGAGGGGAGAGGTAATAGAGGAAGGGAAAAGAACAAAGTTGTAATTCAAAATTTTACAAAAATGAATGTTGCAAACCATTTTTACATGTAATTTGAAAAATAATATATTATTAAAATAAAATATAAAAACAAATAAAAAATTGAACAAAATAAAAAAATAGCAATCTCTCTTTTTCTAAACTTCTTGTCTTTCAGCTTGCACTATTCAGACTGTTTTTTTTTTTTAATTAATTTATTTGGCTAGGTTTTAACAATTCCATTAGTGGTTTTTTTTTTTTTTTTTTACACTGATTTTCTTTTATTTAACTTTGTGTTTTCCTGAGAGCTTAGCACAATGCCTTGCATAAAGTATGTATTTAATAAATGTTTGTTCTATTGTGGTTGAATTTTAATTTCTCTTTAACATCTCCATTGTCTTAACATGAAATCCCATGAAGCCATATTTTATATATTATCTCCTTTGTTCTCTTTAATTTAATGAGCCAGTAGGGTCTCACAAATACAACTCTCTGCCCCTTAAGTTAAGAAATCCAAGTGCTGAGCAATATTTCTAGAGAATTAACATTCTATTCTTTAACATATTTGGGGGAAAAGAACTCTTATTGAAGAAGTGAATATATTTGGGTACCCCTTTCTCTGAATGGATAGTACTTTCTTTGGCCTTCATTGTACTAGCATTAATCTAGACATAACTAATATAGTTTAATTAGGGTTATTAGAATTCATAAGATATGATGGACTGATGCATTATTAATTGGTAGAAAATAAATGCTTCCACATGAATTTTGTTGCCATTTAGCAATTAATGTACCAATGCCCAAAGCCACACATACACATACACACACACACATACACACACACACACACACACACACACACACACACACACACACACACACACATACACACACACAATTTAATTATAAAAGAGAGGAACTTCAAGAATTGCCAGCATTTAGAAACATATTTAAAAGTCTGATCATCTTGGACTTGATACTTATGTGATAGAAAATCAACTAACCTCTCATCACATTTTTTTCTAGAATACCTTTTTATCTTTTAATTCATTCCCCTTCACATATTATATGGTTCAGTCCAACAGGCCTACTTACTGTTATTACCTCATAATATTCTGTTTTCCATCTCCATACCTTTGCCTAGGCAGTGCCCCTTGCCTGAAATGTATTTCCTGCTTTCCTTCAGTTCCCAGAATTCTCATTTCCTTCAAATTGCAGTGCAGGTATCAACTTCTACATAAAATCTTCCCCAACCTTACAACTAATTGTGCTAGATTACAAAAAAAAAAAAAAAAAAAATTACCTTAAATGTATTTCTTACATAATTATACAAATATATTGTTGTCTCCCTGGATATAATATATTAAAATCTAGTATATAATATAATATAAACCCAAAAGGCAGGGAGTTTCAATTTATTTCCTCCTGGATCTGCTTTAGCACCAGGCATAAAGTAAAGTGATTAGCAAATGCTTGTGGATCTATTCATTCTAACCCTAAATCCAATCAGCCTCTGAGAATTTATTTGGTGAGGTTTAGCTGTGTGTCAGTGGTTAAGGAGATGCTGATAACATTTCCCCCATCCCATTATATCTGACTGAAGGAATAAACGTATAATACCTGTTAAAATGAGGTAAATTAAAGCTTTTAGAGCCTCAAAAATATCTCAGACTACATTAGATTCTATAGAACCAGATAGATTTTCTTCTATTCATCTTACCCCTTTGTACAAGATAAATAGGTAAAGATTAAAAAAAAAATTTATATAGGACTAGACAGAGCCAAAACTTGAATGCAGGATCCAGGACTCAAAATTTAAGTCCTTTTCACTGAAATATATAATTGAAATGGAGACACTAGGTAATATTTATGTTCACTTAGTGCTTTATATACATTTTCTCATTTGTGTCTTGTAGTTGACCTGAAATCCCTTTTCTCCATTCCCTGATTGCTAACATCTTTTCCTCTCTAAGTCCCTTCCATGGCTCTGTCTATATCTTACACCTATTGGTGTAAGATAACTATACAATTAGATAGCTGTTTAAGTATTGTCTCCTTTAAAATGTAAACTCCTCAGGACAGAGGCTGCAGACTCTGCAGGCAGAGTTCCTAGAATATAACATGTGATTAATAATTATTTGTTTTTGTTAGTCCTTTCAGATTTTTCTGAATCTTCATTGACCCTATTTGGAGTTTTCTTGGCAAAGATACTGGAATGGTTTGTCATTTCCTTCTCCACCTCATTTTACAGATGAAGAAACGGGTTAAGTGACATGCTCAGGGTCACACAACTAGTAGGTATTAAAGCTTAGATTTTATTCAGGAAGATGATTTTCTGACTCCAGATCTGGCACTCTGTCCCCTACATCACCTAGCTGCCACAATTACTTGTTGATTAATTACTTATATAGATAGTTCAAGGATTATTATTCCTATCTTGTGCATGAGTAAACAGAAATTGGAAGAGATGAACTTGCCCATGGTTATACAACTAGGAATCAGAAGAAGCCATACTTATATCAGGTCTTTTGCCTCTAAATTTTGCCTCTAAAGCTTGGTTTTTATTAGTAATAATAGTACATATATATCAGCTATTATTTATTTTTAATATTTACTATTTTAATTGTATTATTACTATTTACTATTAATACTAATGGTATTATTACTATTAAAATAGTATTTTGATATTTACTATTTTTATTCATATTATATACAGAGAGATATAGATATATGTATGTATGTTATTGTATATGTATATATACATATATATATGTATATCACTTTGATTTTACAAATATTGTCTCATTTGATTTTCACAACCACCCTGGGAAATAGGTGCTGTTTATCATCCCTATTTTACAGAGGGTGAGAATAAATCAGACAGAAATTAAGTGATTCTCCCAGAGTCATATTACTAATAAGTAACTGAGGCTGGATTTGAACTCAGTTCTTTCAGATTCTAAGTTTCAAGGCCAATTTTCTATACTAGATAGTTGCCATTATTCCCAAACTCCTCTTTACCTATTTTATAGCTTCACAGCCAATCTCAGAATGCGTATAACAAATTTCCAGGAATCAAGGATTCTGCCAGAGATGTGTTGGAGGTAGCTTGTACTTGTCTGAGAAAGCATATAGTTCAGTGTAAGAATTTATACTTCAGAAATTGGCAAAAACTGTAAATTAGTGTAGCTAGGTGATTTAGTGGGCAGAGTATCAGGCCTTGACTCAGGAAGACCTGAATTCAAATATGGCCTCAGACACTTAAACGAGATGATCCTGGGCAAGTTACTTAATCCTATTTGCCTGTTTCTTCATCTGTAAAATGATCTGAAGAAGGAAATAGCAAACCCCTCCAGTGTCATTGCCAAGAAAACTCCAAATGAGGCCATAAAGAGTCAGACATAACTAAACAATAACAATAAATCAGAGATTGGTTTATTGCTTTCTTGATTGTCTAGATTAAAAAAATGCTAATTAATAATGCATATTAAACTTAAAAGTGTATCATGCATACTTTTTTTTTCTCAGAAATTTGGTTGCTAAACATTTACTAGAGAACACTGTCAACCTCTTCTACACAAGAGGAGAGAATAGATGCATCAGAAAATATCTAACTCTTGTAGAGAGCAGAAGGTTTACCTCTTTTTCAAACCAAAAACAACGAGGAACAGGAGCACAACCTACTTCAGTGACCTCCATCCCCAGTTTCTTCTGCATGTTGTTCAACTCTTTCAAAAGTTTTTTACAAATCTACATGTCTTTTCCTATAACCTGCTCAGGATTCTATTGATGACTAGGACTTTCTCTAATTATTGTCTTTATAAGAGTCTATTCTGTTTCTCAATTAATTGTATATACAGATCTGTGAGGTTAAGTTACTTCTAATAGCACCCAAATTATTACACCGGAAATACCCACAGTAGGGTTTGTGCCAAAGTGGCTTTATGCCATTAGGTTTCACATGTGACTCACATATAGTTGGTGCATTAAAAAAACAAAAAACAAAAAACAAAAAAAAAAACAAATTGTATTTATGAAATTAAATTAAATTCCAATAAGACATTCATTTTGCCAATTTGCAAAATTTCCACTGATAAATGAGTAGAAGATGTAACTGTACATTTAAGAAAGAAAAAGGGAGATGATGATCAAAGGCCTAGAATGAGTAAGGATGTATAAAGATGAGAACATTTCAAAGATCTGCCCCTACATCCTTGAATTTTGTTTTCCTTTTAAGGATGTTCTTTACTAATGATAAGAGAAATTGAATGGGATAACTCTGGGTATGTAGAGAAGTTCCAGAGAATTAAGTACTGACATGAGACTTTCTTTAAAAGAATTATGTTCCCACTACCCTGTTTGTACAATTTTATTTTAGAAAAAAAAAAAAAAAAAAAAAAAAAAAAAACCTCCTTCCCTCCTATTACATCCCCACAATAATTTAAATTATTTAATGAAATACAAAAGCTGCCCCCACCTTCCCACACCTTTCTGAGATGGGAAGAGTACTCATCCAGCCATTCTTGCCAGTCTTCTTGGCAATTTGCTTCTTGTCCAGCTCCCTAACATGCTTCTTGGCCTTGAGATTCCTCAGTTGCTCCATGTATCTCCATCAGCAACCTCTCCTGAGCTGCATTCTCTTTGTAGTCCTCCAGAAACAAGTGGCCAGCCTCATTCAGCATGGACTTGAAGTTCAGATGGATCAGAAGGCATTGAAGAGTCAACAGAACATGGCAAATGCCCAGTTGCACAGTTCAGTCTCTTTTGAGAACAATGGCACAGATGTCCCCATAAGATATCTCAATGAGATGGAAGATCTTGGTAAGAAAGAAGCCTCTGGGGAAGGTTGAGGGGCCAGGGCCGGAAAATCATTCCCCAAGAGGAGTTTCATTCTGAACAAGCCTCCTGCATAGGGAGTTCCTTCTGGATCATCCATAGTGATGTTATGGTTAGTGAAATCCTTTTCATTGGGAAAGATTTTAATACCAGATTTTGTTTTATTTTTCCCAAGATTTATCTACCTTGACAAGTCACACATTTGTTATTCATGACTCTTCTTGACCTGATTTGGGGTTTTCTTGGCAAAGATTTTAGAGTGTTTCATCATTTCCTTCTCCAGCTCATTTTATAGATGAGGAAAGTGAGGCAAATGGGATTAAGTGACTTGTTCAGGTTCACACATCTAGTAAGTGTTAAGTGTCTGAGGACAGATTTGAACTCAGGTCCTCCTGATTTCAGGCTTAGTTCTTTATCCAGTGCACCAGGGAGCAAGGTATAAGAAGACCAGAAAGTAAGAAGGGACTAGGTTATGAAGGGCTTTTTGAACACTAAAGAGGAACTGTTCAGGTTCACACATCTAGTAAGTGTTAAGTGTCTGAGGACAGATTTGAACTCAAGTCCTCCTGATTTCAGGCTTAGTTCTTTATTCAGTACACCAGGGAGCAAGGTATAAGAAGACCAGAAAGTAAGAAGGGACTAGGTTATGAAGGGCTTTTTGAACACTAAAGAGGAACTATTGCATTTGATTCTGGAAGCAATAGAAAACCATTGGAATTTGTTGACTAAGGAGGATTATATATTCATACTTAAACCTCAGAAAAATCTATTTGGTGGCTTAATAACTGGATAATTAAGTACAAAAATAACATTGTGTAGCTTTCCCTACCCATTGATGCAGATGGGAAAGCAAGAATGATTAAATTGGAAAAATGGGGAACCCCAAACTCAAGAGCAATTTGATATTTATTGGGTTAAGAAGCCTTACCATGATGAGGAAGTAATTAGTTAAGCTAGTAATTAGAGATTAAAATTAGTAAGTATGGAAATGTTCAACACAAACTAGAATAAGAGCATTTATAGAAACCTAATAATGAAAACTAGGAAGTTCTATCCAAAGAAAAGATTAAGGCTGAGCCATTACTAGCTCTTAACAAGCTTAATCCATGCCACAGAGTTCTCTTCAGGAGAAGAAATACCTTCTTAGCTAAGACACTGTAAAGGAGTAGTCAAGTTGCTTCATTTTTTAATGAAAAGACATTTTACTGTGCTCCCCAGGACTGCTGCTAATCCTATACCTGAAGTAAGAATGTAAGGAAAAAAGGAAAGAGGGAAAAAGGAAGGAGGGAAGGAAGGAGGGAAGGAAGGAGGGAAGGAAGGAGGGAGGGAAGGAAGGAAGGAAGGAAGGAAGGAAGGAAGGAAGGAAGGAAGGAAGGAAGGAAGGAAGGAAGGAAGGAAGGAAGGAAGGAAGGAAGGAAGGAAGGAAGGAAGGAAGGAAGGAAGGAAGGAAGGAAGGAAGGAAGGAAGGAAGGAAGGAAGGAAGGAAGGAAGGAAGGAAGGAAGGAAGGAAGGAAGGAAGGAAGGAAGGAAGGAAAGAAGGAAGGAAGGAGGGAAGGAAGGAAGGAGGGAAGGAAGGAAGGAGGGAAGGAAGGAAGGAGGGAGGGAAGGAAGGAGGGAGGGAAGGAAGGAGGGAGGGAAGGAAGGAAGGAGGGAAGGAAGGAAGGAGGGAAGGAAGGAAGGAGGGAAGGAAGGAAGGAGGGAAGGAAGGAAGGAAGGAAGGAAGGAAGGAAGGAAGGAAGGAAGGAAGGAAGGAAGGAAGGAAGGAAGGAAGGAAGGAAGGAAGGAAGGAAGGAAGGAAGGAAGGAAGGAAGGAAGGAAGGAAGGAAGGAAGGAAGGAAAGAAGGAAGGAAGGAAGGAAGGAAGGAGGGAAGGAGGGAAGGAAGGAGGGAAGGAAGGAAGGAAGGAAGGAAGGAGGGAAGGAAGGAAGGGAGGGAGGAAAGGAGGGATGGAGGGAGGGAGGAGGGAGTGCAGTTCTATTTTGGGGATAGCTGTAAAGGGCTAGAACTGAGCAATGCACTTGGATAATGAAGCATGTGAGACTAATTGCCAATTGGACAGTTCCCTATTAACTTGTTTGAAGGTTGACCCTCCCCAGCTGTTCTGTGCTGACTTGATTGGTGGGACAAAGAGGGGGAAGTGACTTGTGTGGGAGGAGTAGGAGAAACTTGGGTGGTGGAACTCAAGCTCTCTCGCACTCGTGACCTGGCGTTGGAGGCGATGGAAAAGATCTAGAATAAAGACATTTAGTGATCCTGACTCCTGCTGATTTCTGGGAAGATAGAGTTCCAGCAGATAGCCAGTTTCATTAAAATATAATTTACAAAGTCTGAAAGTCGGAAATCATTAGGGAAACACCACCATTTAATATTCTCAGTAGCTTTTTTTTTTTTTAATCCATCAAAGTCCAATTTGATCAGATCAAATGATCAGGACAAATCCCAGAAACCTTAAAGACTTGCAAAGGGCTCTCTGCTGTCAGCAGAAATGTGGGCAATTGCTTTGTGATCCAACTTTAAAGGAAGGTTCCTGTTTCTTTTTAATAACAAATTTATCTAATGTCATTTGTATTCCTCCTTTGTAACTATATTTCTAAATGTCCTAGGGAGCCTTTTTACTCTAAGAACCCAGTCTCTAGACCAGAACTATTCCCTGAGGTCCATACTTTATAGAACTGTCTAATAGACAGAGATCAATTTGCCAATTAGAAATCTGCATTTCCCTAAATTAAAAAACAAAAAAAGCAAGCTGACTGAAACTTAGTTAATGAGACAATTCCTTGTTGCATCATTAAAAAACAGGGCATAAACAGGGCACATGTCACTGTATAATGACTTATTAAAGCAAAATGAATGACTTTGTGACCAAATTAAGGGCTTGTTTGAAACCTTAACACTACCTGAGGAAAGGGAGCAAAGAAATACTGATTTCAGATCAAAAGATCAGTTTGTGCATTTGTCCCTAAATGTAGCATAGTATATGTATAATATATTATGTTTGTTATACTCTAACAGAAAACCCATCTTAGGATGGGTTAAATGTGAATAAATCTGAAAGTACTTGCTTTTTTTTTTTTTTTTGCTTGACTTAATAAACTTATCTGCAATTTAGGAAGAACAATTATAGTATCATAGCACTAGAATTAGAAAGGACAAAAAGTCATCTAGTAGCTAGATAAATAATTTACTAAGCATTTATAATGAAATTAAATGACTTGCTTAGGGGTCACACAGATAGTAAGTAGCAGACCTAGTTTTTGGAAACAAGTCCTGTAATTTCAGTTTCAATAAACTTTCCACTATATTATCATTGTTGTTAATATCACTATTAAAATTATTAACATTCTAAAAATAACAAGCATTCTCTTAAATGCTTACAGAGTGTCAAACATTGTAAGTACCAAGGGTGCAAATATAAACAAAAAGATAGTCCCTGACCTCCAGGAGTTTCCAAGGGAAGATAGCACATTAAAGGAAGCTGAAAACCAGGGGTGAGGAAGAAGAAAGGTACCATACATCAGGGAATGGTTTTGAAATGCAAACAAAGTCAGGAAAAGAACAGGAGAGAAATCAAGGCTCCACAAAAGAGACTTGAAGAAGAATTCACTAATGGGAGATTATATTTATATAATGCTTTAAGGATTTGGGGATCTGGTCCTCCAGAGATAAAAGCAGTTCCTGAGAAGAATTTCTTTTAGAGATAGTTATCCATATGGCCTTAGTAGCACTAATAAGGATCAAATCTAAAATCTCAGGGAACATATGTATTTGCTCCCTGATATTATCATGAGAAAGAAATTCATAGACAGTGTTCTTCCACCCTAAGTTCATAGTGAGAAAAAGAGGAAAATTCCTAGATCTAATAATCTATATCAAAATCTAATCTTCGATAAGATTCCTTGGGCAGAAAAACTCCAAATTCAGAAGTTTGGAAAACAAGATTTTCTCAGAAAAGGGCAACTCGAAAGTAGTATTTCTCTTAGAAATACTATCCTGTCCACAAGACTGGAAGAGCACTATCAAAGCCACAATATAAGTAAACATCCCATCTTGCCACATCCCAAACTTAAATACTCAGTTATTCAAGCACTGATGGGGGAAGGCCTCAGAGATATGAATCCACACTTAACACCATATACCAAAATAAGATCAAAATGGGTCCATGATCGAGGCATAAAAAATGAGATCATAAATAGATTAGAGGAACATAGGAGAGTCTACCTCTCAGAACTGTGGAGAAGGAAGGAATTTATGACCAAAGGAGAACTAGAGATCATTATTGATCACAAAATAGAAGATTTTGATTACATCAAATTAAAAAGCTTTTGTACAAACAAAACTAATGCAAACAATATTAGAAGGGAAGTAATAAATTGGGAAAATATTTTTACAGTTAAAGGTTCTGATAAAGGCCTCATTTCCAAAATATACAGAGAACTGACTCTAATTTATAAGAAATCAAACCATTCTCCAATTGATAAATGGTCAAAGGATATGAACAGGCAATTTTCAGATGATGAAATCGAAACTATATCCACTCATATGAAAGAGTGTTCCAAATCACTACTGATCAGAGAAATGCAAATTAAGACAACTCTGAGATACCACTACACACCTGTCAGATTGGCTAAGACAGGAACAAATAATGATGAATGTTGGAGGGAATGTGGGAAAACTGGGACACTGATGCATTGTTGGTGGAGTTGTGAAAGAATCCAACCATTCTGGAGAGCAATTTGGAACTATGCCCAAAATGTTATCAAACTGTGCATACCCTTTAATCCATCAGTGCTACTACTGGGCTTAGATCCCAAAAAAATACTAAAGATGAGAAAGGGACCCGTATGTGCCAAAATGTTTGTGGCAGCTCTTTTTGTAGTGGCTAGAAACTGGAAAATGAATGGATGTCCATCAATTGGAGAATGGTTGGGTAAATTATGGTATATGAATGTTATGAAATATTATTGCTCGTAAGAAATGACCAGCAGGATGAATACAGAGAGGTTTGGAGAGACTTACATGAATTGATGCTGAGTGAAATGAGCAGAACCAGAAGATCATTATACACTTCAACAACAATACTGTATGAAGATATATTCTGATGGAAGTGGATATCTTCAACATAAAGAAGATCCAACTCACTTCCAGTTGATCAATGATGGACAGAAACAGCTACACCCAGAGAAGGAACACTGGGAATTGAATGTAAACTATTAGCACTACTGTCTATCTACCCAGGTTACTTATATCTTTGGAATCCAATTCTCAAAGTGCAACAAGAAAATTGGATTTACACACATATATTGTACCTAGGTTATATAGTAACACATTTTATATGTTTGGGATTGCCTGTCATCCAGGGGAGGGAGTAGAGGGAGGGAAGGGAAATTTTGGAAAAATGAATACAAGGGATAATGTTATAAAAAAAATTACTCATGCATATGTACTGTCAAAAAAAATTATAATTATAAAATGAATTTAAAAAAAGATTTGCAGAGCTCTTCAAAAAAAAAAAAAGAGTGAATGTTGAAAATTATCCATGTATATATTTTGAAAATAAAAAGCTTTAATTTAAAAAAAAACCCTCTTCCCAGAATAAACTCCAGATGGGAACATAATGAAACAAGTAGAAAAATTATTCTTTTGGAGTTGCCTTCTAGACTGGGCCTACTTTACGCAAGTTCAGAACCTTGGGCCACAATTTGCACTATTTTGAAAACATGTCCAGTGGAAGAGCTGTATTGAGGACTGAAAAGTAAATACCATAATGTTTATATTAACTAATTTCTTAGAAAAACAGAAATACTTAACTTGCTTCAAAGGATAGCTTTTCAAATAGCATTAAAAGACTCCATTTTTGAATATCCAATTTAATGAATTATTCGTTAAGGATTTTTCATGGCTTACTAATTTTGATGACAAAAGTCACATTTGATTATTCTAAGTGTCCATTATTGAGGACTGCTAAGATAGAAAAAAATTCCAAAAAACTATCAGTGAGATGCTGTTAGCATTTAATCAGTTGTTTGTTTTTTTTTTTTTCAGGTCTATCCTGAGGACATAAATTAGCTGATGTTCAAATGCCCCCAAACACTGCTTTAACACCAAAAGAAAACGATCTTTTTTATAAATAACAGAACAGTTAAGAGCAAGCAATTACTAAAAGAAAGAAGTGACAATAGTATTTCTTATTTAGTATTTTCCTGCACATTCCTGTAGGTGTTTGATAAAGTAGAAATGGAGGAAAAATACATTATGTGAGCAAAAAATAAATGTAAACAGATTTCTACAGTCAGAGTAAGGGCCTGGGCCTATGTGAATACTGAGTTACATAAGCAATAGAAAGGCTTTCAGACTGTAAGTTAACCTAGTTGCCAAGTCACAAAAGTGAAACATAGCATCATTGATTTAGTCAATAGCTAAATTGTACTTCTCCATTAATTTGAGAAATAGCAAGGTATAGAGGACATATAGCCAGCCTCAGAGCTGGGAAGAGTTAGCTCAAAGTTCTGTTTATTATAGACCAGCTAAAGTGAGTATGCCTTGCCTACTCTTCTAGAGCAGGCTGCTATATCTCTTTTTGGGGGTTCTAGGAAATTGGGGGTGTCTTTCTCTAAAGCTATCTACTGAACACCCCAGTGTTTATGTCCTCCTTTGCTTTTAGATGCCAGGAACTGGATAGCATCCCAATTCAATTTAACTGTTCAATGTTGATTAACTTTTATAAAGGGATATTAATTCAAAGATACAGAAAGAACAAAAGTACAGACATTCCCTTATACCTTCAATATCTCAGAAGCATATTCTCCCATAAACCAAATTTCTCTCTAGGGAGAATGGACTCATTTTTATCACAGTTGCTAAATAAAATTGGTCAGAGTAAGTTGTAGTATGACTTTCAGATGAGTCTTCATCTCATTTATCTCTGGGCTGAGTCCCAGATCTGTCTACAAAATCTGTATATTGGAAGACTTAGATGCCAAAATGCCTGAATAACAGGATGTCCAGACACTCAGTCTCCTAACTTTTCCAAATTCATAAGGTTAGAGTCTCCAAACCCATCACTTAAAATGGAAAGAAAAAAATCCAAGAAGCCAAGGACCAGAACCCATTTCATGGAACCACATGTCAATAGAAACTCTTACCATATAACATCATTTCTCATTGCAAAGAGTCAGTAGAATCAGATCAAGAGCTGGGCAGCCAAAAGAATATTACACCTGACTAAGGCCCTTTTGAAAGTATCCATTAGTCTACCTAGGCTACTCTTAATCACATAGCAGACTGGAACCAGTTACAAATTGTCTCTGCATGCTCCACCCTCTCTCCAAGACACTTCTATTACATATCATCAGGACACCATTAGGACTTGGGGTATACACCAACCCCAATCACACAGCTTTTTGTCCCCTTGAAAATCACTTAACTTTTTAGTGCCCCAGGCAAATCTTTAAAACCATAAATTATTGATGAGGTACTGATCTTTATCAAGATTGAGTATTTCATGAAGAGGTGGGGTTCCACACTAGACATTAATGAAATCCCAAGTCCAAAAAATGGTTAATCTAATTGATTAACCTTGTCAGGTCAAGCATTAGAATCAAAATATTCAGTTAACTGAATACTAATATATCTGTTTCTATGCTCAGTTTGCCCTTTTCATCAGTTTTTTAATCTTTAAAACAATAATAATAATAATACCTGCTGTGGTGCTCAGTATCTTTTTTTTCTTTTCATTGATTGGTTAGTTTCTCCTTTTTTATTTTGTTTTGTTTTGGAGGATAGAGAGGAGAAAGTTTTGTGTCATTTATTGTATAGTTTTCAACCTTTTTCCTACCCTTGTGAAATCTAATCAAAAAGAAATTAATAGATTATAAACTATACACCATTAACAAGCTCATAGAATCATCAAAATATCTAAGGAAATGGAGCCCAGAGTTTAGAAAGTCACCTTCCTAGAATGATGAAAACAACTGAATTGAGATCATTAAGCTATATGCATAGTAGATGATTAGATAGGACTTTAGGTCAATAAAAGATATCCATGTTCACTGCCCTCTCTCTATGGCTGTTACATAATTCAACTCAACAAGCATTTGATAAGCAGCTACCAGAACATTACATTAAAGTAGTGAGGGAAAATGCTAATTTTATAAAATGTGTTCCTTACTTACAATCTAATAGGAGGATGTAACACAAAAGATAACAATCATGCACAGCCATGATAATTGGATTCGAAAGGTGAGGAGAAGGAACTAGGGGAGAAAATGGTAATTACTAATCAGTGAGATAGGTGCCAGAAAGTTCTAGCACAGGGTAAGCTTAACCAAAAAGGAGAAATTAGGACTGGAGGTTATTTGAAGCTTCAGAACCCAGGGAACAGGATCTTGGTGCTTTATATAATTCAGGACCACAGGATCTACAGAGAGGGATGGCCTGGATACTATAGTGTCAATCTGGTAACAAGCATTTATTAAGCATCATTACATTCCAAGTACTAAGTTAATACAAATATTTTGTGAGGATACAAATATAAGCAAAAAAAGATAGTCCCTATCTTCAAGGAACTTACATTTTAATGAGGGAAGATTACATATTAAAGGAAGCTAAATCTGGGGGAAAGTACCAAGATTGCTGACAAACTTTAGTGAATCCTCTGAGTCACTAACTAATACCAGAATGGTCACATTCTGGACTTAATCTCATTCATTGTCTCTTCAAACAATATACAATCCTTTGTGGATGTTTTAAAGGTGTTGTTGTTGCTGTTGTTTAACTATTTAATAGTCCAAGAAAATGAAATTATTTCACTACTTTGAGGACTTGAGATACCATCAGAGAAGGAGGCAACATAGTACCCTGGAAAGATCTATGTATCTGGAGTCAGAAGAATTTGATTTGAATGCTTGACCTCAACATTTGCACTTCCAAGCTCTAGATTATTATGAAAATAAAATGAGAAAATACATGTATAAGTTATTTAAAAATTAAAAGTCCCAGAAGCATGTTGAAAGGGAAGATAGAGGATGGTCTTGGAATTAGAAAGGGGTGGTTTCAAGTCTACCTTTTTTAATGTACTATTATTGTGATTTTCTTGGGGAAAGAGAAGGGAAAAAATCCCCCAAGTTCTAAGGGCCCCAGAAAACTCCCTAACATAGAGAGATTTTCCCCTTTTTTTCCTGTGTCATGGAACCTTTGGAAGTATGATAAAGTCTATGGATCCCTTGTAAGAATAATAGTTTTAAATGCATAAATTGAAATGCATGGTATTACAAAGAAACCAAATATATTGAAATACAGTTGTAAATGTATTTTTTTAAGTTCATAGATTCCAGTTTAAAAATTCCTACTATGAGAAAATGTGGGGAAAGCGCAGATCTACATTGGAAGAGAGAATTCCTCACTGAGAGCTTCATCCATCAGTGAAATCATTGGTTTGGTTAAAAAGCAAAGAGAGGGGGGAGATGGAAAGGAAAGGGACAGAAAGGTAGAGAAAGATAGAGACAGACAGGAAGAGACATGCAGATGGAGACACAGAAAGAGACTGAAATAGAAAGAGACAGAGAGAGATGATGATGAAGAAGATGATGATGATGATGATGAAATGTGTAAATGAAAGACTTAAGACAAAGCAGCCTTTGCCTTCCTGTTTTCTACATTCAACTTTCTTGATAAAATATTTCTCCAAAAAGAATTAAACAAATTCATTTGAATTTGAAGGGTAAATGTGTTTGTTAATTCTCCTAATTTAATTTGCATGCTAACAGCAGGCAACATCTGGAAACTAAAGAAATGGTTCTCTAATTTTGGAACTTGAGTCATCAACCATCCTAGAAAGGATAGGTGACATTCAAATTAGTAAGAGAAAAATTTGGCAAGGACAGAGGCACAACTTTCAGAACTTGAAATTACCCACTCTGGTTTGTTATATGACTGAGTCTGGAGGTACAAAGATGAAAGATGGTATAATTCTTAATAGCAGTTATAGTAATAAGTATGGAATAATTTTTAAAATTAAAAATCTTTCCAATTTAATCTTTATGAAATAGAACAGATAATAATGTAAAGGTAGGCTGAAAGGGCCCTTAGAAAAATAAACACCAACTCTTTCATTCTCTAGAGACTGAGGATAAGTGATTCCTTCAAGATCATAAAACTAGCTAATGATGAAATAGATTAAAACATAGATCATCTATGTATTGATTTAGTGCTTCATTTTGGAAAAAAATTATGGAGGATCAGCATATAACCTAAGTTCCAAAAGACCTCTGCCAGTATTGTTAGCTGGAAAGAAAATGGCACATATTTTTGAAAAACACTTATTTTGACTTAACTGCTTCCATTAACTTCTCTCATCAAAAGAGTTCACAAAGCTCTATCTCACTGCTAACTAGATTCAAGGAATGTTGAGAATTAATGAAAAGTCTCTAAATTTCTAAAAAAAACATGATATTTTAAGAAAAGTGTATATTATCATTCAGTCATTTTTCAGTCATCTCCAACTCTGTTATCCCATTTGGAGTTTTCTTGGCAACAAAACTGGAGTGATTTGCCATTTCCTTCTCCAGTTCATTTTATAGATGAGAAACCAAGGTAAATAGGGTAAAGTGATTTGCCCGGAGTCACACAGTAAGTATCTGAGACCAGATTTGAACTCAAGAAAAGGAGTCTTTCTGACTCCAAATCTGGCACTGTATCCACTGTACCACCTAGTTGTCATTATGAATATATTATATATATGCATATATGTATATATGTAGAGTTGTGCATATATCCTTATGTATAATATATACATGTAAGTATATGTATTTATGCACATTTACACAAATATATACCAATAATTGTGCATTTATTGATCCACACATATGTTCATATATGGGAATATATATCAAATTTATATTCTACATCTACCAAAGGATACTCAATAGGACTGGGTGCACAATTTTGAAGACACATTGTAGCCTTTTGACCAAATCTTGATGTACTGATATTATTACTGGAGGGTAAGTCATCTAAATATAAAAGTTTCACCTAAAGATCTCTGGTACTGCAAAATAACCTTCAGTACACAAACCATTAATCTCTAGCTCTGAGCTGTAGCTTTGGGGCCATTAAATAAATTTTAATCATGATTTATGACCAAAATCTTTTCTTCCAGAGTGAGAATTTATTAGTCAGACAATGCCCTCAGAACCACTTGCAAAAATATGAAATATTGATCCCTAAACAATAGGAATAGGAACCAAAATAGCGAATTTCCTTGTCCGTCCAACCTGGCCACGATCCCCAAAGTAGAACAGCAGAAAGGACCCAGGCATGAATTCTAACTCTGTTACTCACGGACTGTGACATTAGGACAAGTCATTTAACCACTCTGGTAATCTTTTCCCTCCTCCATAAAATGAGAGGTGCTGAAACAGATGACCTTTATGACTCCATCTCTGAATTTATGAAATTTCTGCTAACCCAACAAAATGGCAAATAGGGGCCAAAGAGTGCAAAAAAAAAAAAAAAAAAAAAAAAAAAAAGTTAATAGATATCGTGAGGTCAATTAGAGCATACTAGAGTTAAAGGTGAAGAGTTTGGGATGAGTATAACTGAAAAATAGCCTGGAAAAAAATCAGTGTTTTGTAGAGAAGCCCTATGTTCCTATACCAGCCAGTAATGGTGAATCATTTATTACTGGGAAAGAAATAAAATCTCTTTTGCCAGTGTCTTCAAAAATGTTACTGGGAAATAATGTCTACTATTTAAATCATCCATGAAAAAATTATATTGAGAACACAAAGGAGGAATCATATGGAAAGATTTGGTACTAAAAGTGGCTATTTTAATTACAGCAATGAAGAAACTACAATATGACCTCTGTAAGTAGTCTTATTGGATACTCAGAATATTGGGTCTATAATCTTATCACTTGGTAGGGGCAGAGGAATTCCTTATAATTAGTGGCCACTCATCCATGTCTTCCCACCCATCACTCTTTTCATACGCTCCCATGTTAGTATATGTTAGGGACTTTCCTTCTGAGAATTGCCATGTATGCCATGTCAGCTGGGAGGGTGGACCCAGGAGGTAAAAGGGGGATTGGCCCCTGAGGCAGGAGGTTGTGTCTTACAGGTGTTTCTTTGAGATGGTGAGGGGTGTGTCCTCTTGCTAGATCTCTTCTTAGGAGACAGCACTAACTCCAGGTGTCTCCCTTTTGAGGATCCACCTACGCAGTGCTGAGTGAGCTAGGCACAGGGTAATCCCAGCAGAGAGTAAATATAAATGGCCAGCTTTGCCATAGGCAAAGAGAAGGATTTGGAGAGAAGTAGAGAGAGGCAGAGATGTAGAGAGATTCAGGGAAGCGGAGAAAGAGACGCAGAGACATACATACACTTACTCTTGCTTCCTGCTAACCCCTGCTGAGATTACCAATAAAGAAAGGCTATTTGGGACCTTAACATCAGCTCATCTTCATGTATATTGGGGAAGATTGGTATGTATGAACCTGGCAATCAGTAATCTAGGAGGGAGCTTACACTCCCATAAATATTTAGGGTAAGAGGGATGTTATGTGTACTTTCATCTAGATTTCTTTATATTGTATGGATACCAGCATACAAAGATATGTGGTACATTTGTTGTCCCTTGCTTTCAACATATGATTAGCCCACTATTTCCAACTGTGTATACATATTTTGCCAAATAGATAAATAGTTAGATAAATAAGTAGATATTACAGAAGGAAGGAAGGGAAGAAGGGAAGGAGGGAGGGAGGAAGGAAAGGAGGGCAGAAGAGAAGGAGGAAGAGAGGAAAAAAGGAAGGAAGTGGGGAGGAAGGGAAGAAAGAAGAATGGGAGAAGAGCATTTATTAAGCACTTATTCTGTGTTAGGCCCTATACTAAGTGCAATATCTTCTATTCTATTTCTGTAAATTGTTGAGAGGGAAAGTTTTTTTTAAATAGTCATAATTCTTGCCCTAATATGAACCACCTTCCAGATACTATACCAGCCAGTGAATAAAGAATTTATAAATATACTAAGAATCTCAAAGGCTGCCCTTGCGCATCTTATGAGTTCACCTTGACAGTTTTGAGCCCCTTTGTGAGGGCCTATTCCCTAAAAGTCACTAAATAATAAGGAAGAGTGGAAACTCTATTGACATGATTACTGCCCTCACCAAGATCTGAATTAATGGCCATCTCATCATATACTTTCCTGGTCACAGTTAGGGATGTGATACAGTAGAAAAAAATAGAAAAAACTCTGGAATTAGAAGATATTTATTAAATCCTGCCTTTAGTGCCTCTTATTTGTTTAAACAAGTCACTTAACCTATCATTCTAAGCCTCAGTTTCCTCATCTATAAAATAAGGGGGTTGAGAGGTGTTCTCTGAGGTATAGACATATGAGCCTATTCATCTATAATCTTCCTCTAACCCTCATAAGGATTTTAAAGGCAAAGGATGAAAGAGTGAAGATCTGTCTCTATACCATGCTGGCCTGATAACTTGGTATCTGCCATTTCCACTGGCATTACCATGGACCTTTCTTTTCTGTGCACTTAAACTTGAAAGGATTACAATAGAAAAGAAAGAATAGTAAGCTATATATAACTACCATGCACTGACAAGTATTAGTGGTATCCTTCATTGCATGACCTTCCTGGAGTTCCTTGAATAGTCAATGGACTATTCCTTATCCCAACCAACTGACTGAGTACTTGGATCAACAGATATTTCCCCGGGCTGATGACTAGCAAATTTCCCTTGATCCCTCAATATTAATTTAAAAATAGTATCCAGATATATATTATATATATATACATATATTTATGTATATGTGTAAAACATGAAGTATTTTTCAATGGTTCAAAAATATTCATTTTTCAATTTTTCATATAGATTATTTAAAGTGTATACTACCATAGTTGCTGCTTACTATTTGCCAATAATCTGATTTTTTTTCTCAAATTAGAAAGTTCAATACAAGATTACTCATTGAATTAAAAGAACAACTAATGATAGTTCATTCTAATGAATTACCAACCCATTAAGCCAGACAGAATGTTGAGAGATCAGTTTTGCGGATGGTCTAAATGGAATATCTGAATGTTAAATGAGTTCCAGGTGAAGAGAAGCAGTACAAAAAAATGGGGAGTTAAACTATTAAAGGTTAGGAAAGGCTTTTTCTGATTTAGTACCCATCGTTTTCCCCCCTTTCAAAAAAAAGCAAGCATTCCCTTCCTAGTTAACCACAGGCCTGGCCAGTATTTCTACTGAATGGCATAAAGCAATAGTACACAAATTAGCCATTTAAGAAGTTTACTTAAGATGTAAAAGGACTTAAAGAAACTAGACCTAGCATATCAGGAAACCTGGGAATAGCAATATCCTATAGAACACAGCCTCTGCTTTTGACCTAGATCCTTCAGTCATCCAATGGAGTATAAAATTGACCATTGGTATGTCTCTTGCTTTAATCATAAAACTAATATACTCTTTCAATTATATATGCATCATGTGCTATATAGATAAATAACTTAACAGGTATGTAGATAAATACATGAAATACATATTAGTCATATGATAGTGATACAAAAATAGATGAAAGAAAAGGAAGTAGAGGGAAGGGAGGAAGGAAAGGAGGAAGGAAGCACGGAAGAGAGAAGGGAGGGGAAGGGAGGAAGGGAGGAAGGAAGGAAGGAGAAGGAAGGAAGAGAAGGGAAAAAGAAAAAAAGGAGGGAGGCAACCCCACTAATATTTTAATAAATGTTTTCCAAATGAGCAGTTGGGATTCAAAAAAGTCATCACTTAGTGAATGTTATCTCAGTGATCAAATTCTCAGTCATGTATTCAGAGAAATGATTATTAATAACCAAAGATTTGGGGAAATCATTATTCTAAAGTCATAATTTCAATATACTATTTCTGAAGGACATTCATGATAAAGAGAATTAACTTTTTCCTCAAACTTTTTTAGACCCACCCAGGTGGGAAAGTCCATTATGCTCTATACAAGTTTGGGTAGAGATAATTTTTTTATTAAATTGACCAAGGCTGGACAACTTTAAAGTAAATGATATAATGCCATCCACATCCAGAAAGAGAAGGATCTAAGCCTAGTATTTTCATCTTTTTTTGTTTGTTGGTTTATTTGTTTGCTTTTTCTTTTTCATAGGCTTTTTCCCCCTTTTGGTCTGATTTTTCTTGCACAATATCAGAAATATGTTTAAAAGAATTGCATAAATTTAACTTATATCAGATGGCTTGCTCTCTTGGAGAGGGGGAGATAAGAGAGGGAGAGAGAGAATTTGGAACATGAAATCTTATAAAAATGAATTTTGAAAAGTATCTTTATATGTATTTGGAAAAATAAAGCAGTATTGAGGGAAAAAAAAAGTAAATGATATAATCAAAGTCACATTCCCTCAGAATCTCATTATAATAGGTCCAGCCCTTCATTATAATATTCATTCTCTCTCATTACTTGTTTATCAGAGTTGCTTTCTATCCTCAGGAACACTCACTCTTCCAAGGGCAAATAAACTGTGAGCCCACTATCAAAATTGCACTTTGGCATTCAAAAGTGTCAGTGATCCATTTTATTGGTAATATGCTAGCATTATTAATAAAATGATTAATTACCCAGAAATTATGTCTCTCAATTTTTTTAAACTTCACTGTACTAAGCCAAAGCTCTTCCAACCTAGTTGTAGCTGCTCTGGCTTACAGGCCTAACATGACCTTTGAGAATCAAGAGTTATGTCTACATTATGAGGAGGTTTCAAAGGAGGAGTTCAGTTTTAGTACTCCACAGGAAGGATGAGCACTAATCACCTATGACTTTCTTTTGTCTTTTAATTTTTACTTCTCACAACTATTCAGGACTTATACCACTGTTACTCTGTTTACCTCTTTTATTATCTTCTTTACCATTTTTACTATTCTCAATTTCTTCTTTAAATTCAAGGACATTTTTTCCATTAATAGAATTTGAAATATGGTGTTTCCTAAGCCCCTTTGCAACAACTTTTTGATTGACCTCTTCCTCTGTTGTCTTAATCCTAAAGATAAAGCAGAGCTACACAAGTTGAGGTCTGTTTCTTTGTTTTGTGATATGCCTTTTTTTGAGGGGGAGGGTAAGTTCTTCCCTGCAGAGAGCAATAAAAGTGAGGTTTCCCTACATAGAGTTTCACAGTCCATTCATACCTCTTATCTCCATCTGATCTTCCAGTTAGAAGTAATATCTTACAATTGCATAGTACTGCACAGTTTACATTATTATTTAAATATGAATTACTCCCATTTTACAGATGAGGAAACTAAGGCCCAATTGTCTTTCCTAAGATCTTTTTTTTTCCTTTTAATATAACCAAGTAAAATAGCAAGCAGAAATTGGAGAAGTTATACAAATCTGAATATGGTAAAGATACACAAAAGTGAATGTGCCCTTTAGGTAGGTAGGTAGCACAATGGCTAGAGTACTAGCCCTGGAGGCAGGAGGACCTGAGTTTAAATTCTTCCACAAACATTAACTTTGTGACCCTAGGCAAGTCATTTGCCCCTTTTTTGCCTCAGTTTCTCATCTGTAAAATAAGCTGGAGAAAGAGATGGCAAACTGCTCTGGTATATTTCCCAGAAAGTCCCAGATGGAGTCACAGAGAGTAAGACTTAACTTAAATGACTTAAACAACAACAACAAAAAAAAATGGCAATTATAATATTACTTACCTCACAGGTTTGTTGTAAGATAATATTTGTAAAGTCCTTAGTATAGTGCCAGATACATAGTAGAAATTTAATAAATACTTGTTCTCTCTCTCCCTGTAGTTGAGATATAAGAACACAACTCAAATAAGAAGAGAGATAACAATCACAGTAAGAGGAGACCCATTTTTAACAGTCTCTACAATTTTTAAGTAAGTCTAGGAGCATATGTAAGGCTGACTTCCTCTCCACTATGTCTTTAGAATATCATGTCTCTTAGTGGTTTTCCCCCATACTGTTATTTATTATGAAATGTCCAGAGTTATTCATTCAAATGACAAAAAACTACAATGAGAATCTGACTACACAAATTTACAAATAAGAAAGGAATCTACCTATTCCTCTTCATACATCCCGATGCTCTCATCAAGCCAAATTATCAATTATTTTCTGTTCCTATGCTTTCTTACATCTGTCATGATTCTCTATTACATCTTTATGTGAAGTGCCCTTCTCATTCTTTCCTACTTGTTGATATCATACTCATCATCCAAGACTTGCTCAAACAAAACCTTCTCCATGAAACTTTCCCTGATCTTTCTCCATAAGAAAACCCTTTAAAATTCCCTGATGGAGTACTTACTTTTTAAGATGTTCTTATTCTGGTTTTAGAGAATTCTAATTATTAGGAATATTTTGTTTTCCTTCTATAGAATTTAAATCTGCTTTTCTAAAGCTTCCACATGTTCTGCCCTCTGGAATCAAGAAAAACAAATGCAGTTGTTCTTTTTCATGATACCTTCAAAATCCTCTAATACAACTGTCATGTTCTATTAGGCTATAAAAACTATTCTTTTTTTTTTTAAAGAATGAGGTTGCTCTAGCATGACTTGTTTCTTCATAAACTTGTGCTGACTTTGAGTGATTCCTGTTTTTTGTTTTTTTACTAAGTGCTCATAAACCATTGAGTGTGTTTCTTAAGACTTACATTGGATTTGCTGGTCTGTAGTTCTGAGATCTTTCTTTTTATTCTTTTCCAAATTAAGGCAGCATTTGCCCATCTACAGCATTTTGGCACCTCTCCCATTCTCCACAGTTCCTTGAAGGTCACTAACAGCAGTTGTGTGATCACATCTGCAAGTTCTTTTGGTGTGCTGGAATATAATTCAGCCAATTTTGAAGACATGGATTTATTTAAAATGGCTCAGTGCTCCTTCAACTTTAAATTTCTTCTTAATGGTGTTTGTTCCACTCTCCCCAATTTAAGGGTAATTTTCTGTGAGAAATATCAAAGCAAAATAGTACTTAGATTAGTTATTTTTTCATTCTGTCATCTATTACCATTATATCACTTCCCAAAAGTAAATGGTCTTATTTCTTTCCTTTTTTTCCCTTGCTCTGAAAATAGTAATATTTTTGGTATTTCACATTTTAAAAAAAATCTTTAGTTCATCCATTAGAATATAGTCTCCCTAAGGGGCCCATATGTGCAAAAAATGTTTGTGGCATCCCTCTTTGTAGTGGCAAGAAACTGGAAACTGAGTGGATGCCCATCAATTAGAGAATGGCTGAATAACTTATAGTACATGAATGTTAATGGAATATTATTGTTCTGTAAGAAATGACCAACAGGATGATTTCAGAAAGGCCTGGAGAGACTTGCATGAATTGATGCTGAGTGAAATGAGCAGAAGCAGGAGATCATTATTTGTGGCAACAAGAAGATTTTACAATGATCAATTCTCTTTTCAACATTGAGATGATTGAGGCTACTTCCAATGATCTTGTGATGAAGAGAGCCATCTACACCCAGAGAGAGGATTGTGGGAGTTGAGTGTGGATCACAAATAACATTTTGACTCTTTTTGTTATTGTTGGCTTGCATTTTGTTTTCTTTCTCAATTTTTTTTTCCTTTTTGATCTGATTTTTCTAGTGCAACAAGATGATTGTATAAATATGTGTATATATATTGGATTTAACATATTTTAACATGTTTAACATATTTTGGATTGCTTGCCATCTAGGAGAGGGAATAGAAGGAAGGAGGGGAAAATTTGAAGCACAAGGCTTTGTAAGGTTCAATATTGAAAAATTATCTATGCAAATGTTTTGAAAATAAAAAGTTTTAATTAAAAAAAAAAAGAATATAGGCTCCTTGTAGGTAGGAATTTTTATTCTTTGTACTTGTGCACAGTGCCTGGAACATAGCCGACATTTAATAAATTTTTATTAACTAATGGATTGATTGATTCTGGGTTTTATAAGCTTTTTGAAATTATTCTTGATTTTTTTCCTTTCTCCCACTATATATCCTTAGTTATGTGTCCCATTTCTAGTTTTCCAAATACAAGCTAATTGATCTTGATACAACCAAGAGAGCAACTTATTTAATAGACATAATAAAAAAGGAAGCTGTGAATAATTATGACTTCAGAGGACTGACGATGAAATATGTCTATCTCCTATCTCTCAGTAAAGAAATGAGGGGCTACAGGTATAGAATAAGGCTGACCTGGTCAGACATGGGCAACAGCTTAGGATGTTTTATTTAACTATACTAACTTATTACAAGAATGGATTCAGGGGTAAGTGGGAAGAAAATTTTTGAGATGTTATAGCAATGTTAAAAAAAAAATCAAGGAATGTTCATCTTTAAAAATATAAATATTTGCCACAAAGTTCTCTCTATAGCTACATTGATCTCTTTGTATACCTTCCTTTTTTTCTCTCATTATCATTTGTATTTAGAATTTCATCGTTGAGATCTTTCTATCTTTCTGAGGCATTTCCATTATATCATCTCTGGCCATGGGAAGCATATATATTTATAAATGCTACTTTACTAAGATATTGCGTATATATCTGACTTATTTAGAACAACTTGCAGTGCAGGTCTCTTTATTTTGTCTTGAGAAAGACCAGATCCTTTGTGAGGAATGGCCCAAAATACCAATATAACTTTGACTAAAAATGTTCCTACTCAATGATCATTTTGTGATATTTCAAAATATGGGTAAATGAGGGTCCCCTCCTCCTATATTCATCCTCAAAGGAATACCCTAGGGAAATATGAGAAAAAAACTCAGAGGAAACTATAAATGATTCAAGTAATGTATAAGGAACTCACAATAATCCATAAACTATCAAAATATTGCTCAATTCTTTTCCTTTAAGGCATGTCTTACCTTTTCATAAGGAAAAGTTGGAACAAATGTGAGTGCAAGGGTCAATGTTGAAAAATTACCTATGCATATTTCTGTCAATAAAGAGGTATAATAATATTTTTTAAAAAGAAATATGTGGCCTAAATCACTACTAATTAGAGAAATGTACATTAAAACAACACTAAGATTATATTTTACATGAATTAAATTGGCAAAGTTGACCAAAAAGGAAAATGATGAATGCACTATTGATGAAGTTTTGAAATGGTCAAGTCATTCTGAAGATTATTTGAACTGTTTCCAAAGTTATTAAATTCGATATATCTTCTGATCCAGTGATACCACTATGAGTTTTAGGCTACCAAGAATATCAAAAAAAAAAAAAAACAAAGAAAAGGAACAAGATGTACAAAAATATTTATGTTTGAAATCCGTGACGTCATTAAGAAACCTGGAAACTAAGGAGGTATTTATCAATGAGAAAATGACTAAAAAACTTATATGAACTGATGCAGAGTAAAATAGGACCAAAATAAAAAATATTTTATATTATAGTCACATTAAAACAAAAAACAAAACAGAACACGTGGATAGTTTTAACAACTAAAATCAAAATAATGACCACTTATGATTCTGGAACAAAAATGATGAAATGTGTTATCCCTTACTGAGAGATGATTGAGAGTACATAATGAGGCACATATTTTGTTTACAGTCATCAAAAGAATGTTTTACACATATTTGTTACAAAAAATTGTTTTTCTTTTCTTCTTTATAAATGGGACGGGTAAAAAAGAGAGAAGAAAATTAATTTCTTTTTTTTTTTTTTTTAATGGAGAGGTGAGGATATGTTACAGATGTAGAATGTGTTAGATGTTGTTAGATGAGACCACTGTATTACTAGTTTTTACTTACGTTGTTACAAAAGACCTCTTACACAGGGTGCCTAATCTGCAAATGTTTGTAATTTTAGGAGAAAACATATCAATAAAACACTTTTATATGTATGCAGTGGGATATTTTGCCATAAGAAATTATGAGAGAGATAATTTTTTGAGAAATCTGTGAAGACTTGTATGAATTGATGGAGGAAAATGAGAAATACTAGGAAAAAATATGTAATAACAACATTGTAAAGAAAAACACTTTAACGATTTAATAACTGATTAAATCAACAATCAAGCATAATTCTAGGGAACCAATGAAGAATTACACTAACTACCTCCTTACAGAGAAGCAGTGGATTGAAGATGCAGAATAAAACATATTGTTAAATTTGAGGAAGGTGGGAATTTGTTTTGCTTCACTATGCATATTTGTTACACAAATTTCCTTTTTTTGTTTTCCCCCTTTTTCTGAGTTTTCAATTGAGACAAGAAGAGAGAAAAGATAATTGAAACTCATTAACTGAAACATTATTTTTCAGGCTGCTGTACTATAACAGGAATTGTATTTTCAGTCATGTCTGAAAGCTGATTTGGGGTTTTCATGATCCTATTTAGGGTTTCCTTGGCAAAGATATTGGAGTGGTTTGCCTTTTTTTTTCTCTTATTTTACAGATGAGGGAATTGAGGCAAGCAGGATGAAGTAACTTGCTTAGAGTCAAGCTGGTGATTGTCTAAGGATAGATTTGAATTCACAAGATGTGTCCTCCTGATTTCAGGTCTGACGCTTATCCATTGTGCCAGCTAGTTGCCTCCCAGTAACAAAAATAGAGATGCATTTAGAATCAAAGGATTTAAATTCTAATCCTGCCACTTACTATCTGTGACCCTTCAGAAAAAAGAGAGAGAGAGAGAGAGAGAAAGAAAGAAAGAAAGAAAGAAAGAAAGAAAGAAAGAAAGAAAGAAAGGAAGGAAGGAAGGAAGGAAGGAAGGAAGGAAGGAAGGAAGGAAGGAAGGAAGGAAGGAAGGAAGGAAGGAAGGAAGGAAGGAAGGAAGGAAGGAAGGAAGGAAGGAAGGAAGGAAGGAAGAAAGAAAGAAAGAAAGAAAGAAAGAAAGAAAGAAAGAAAGAAAGAAAGAAAGAAAGAAAGAAAGAGAAAAAGATCCTCATATATATATATATACATACTTTTATACTTAGCTGGATTAATTTATCCCTCTCCTTCATAGAATCTACACATTCTGTGTGTGGAATCTTGGTAGGAGGGAGGAATGGAAGGAGGAGAGAGGGAGGCGAGATGGGATAATTAACATCTCCAAATCCTTTGATTCTTTACTGGAATGTCAAATCAATTTCTTGTAGTTGTTAGTTAATTGCCTTAATTTCTAATCTATATCTTGCCACTGGACCCAGATGGTTCTGAAGGAGAAAGTGAGCTGGTAACCTTGTACTTGCTTACATATCATGGTATCATCTCTCTGATGTCATGGTCATCTTCAAGAAAGAAGGACAAACAACAACAATAATAATTATATATTCTATGTAAACTACCTCTTCTTTGTTTCCTTCATCCCTAAAATTAACCAAGAATTCCTCTTCCTATTTTCCTGATAATAATTTCTTAGATACACTGTCCTTGGGCACAGATAGCCCCATATGTCTTCATTTTTAAATTCCTAGAATCTAAAAAAATCCTCATTCCACTTGTTTTGATGAGTGGCCCTAATATACAAAAGAACCATTAACATTTTTGGGAAGGGAAAAGAAAACCCTCTTTTCAACTATCCCCCACCTTTTCAGCATTTCTACAGAAGGGGAAAAGATGACTAGTAGTCTATTACCTCCCTTTTATAGCTCACCACAAAGGATTGGCTCTTCCACTGAGTTCTTCCTCTAAAAGTTCCTATCGTGGAATTAAAGTTCATCTTGAAATTAGAATTCCCCAACAGTGAAACCCATAGTCTAGGACGAACCAAGGGGCAACTCCAAACCAACCAATTCATTTTGGGGGCAGATTCAGTAACCAAAGCTTGGTCAGATATTTTTAGTTCTTTTCATAAAATGTCACTGGTATGTCCACAACTTATTGAAAAATTCAACCAAAGTTTTATAAGCTCATCAAAATAAATTTATTATGATAGCTCTCTTAACCCCCAAATCAGCATTCTTATCTTTCTTATTGTTAATTGTAAACTGATGAATCTCTCCTTTTTTAAAAAAATTTTCTGTCACTTCTCCAGACTCTGTTTCCTTATAGATGTTCACTTCATTTTATACTAGATTTCATTTCATACGCGTGGCTATGTATTCTTTTTTAGAGACTGGACCTTGGGGAAAAAAATTAATTTCTACCAGTAGTCCATGCCAGGAATTTTTGAACAAAAAAAAAATTTATTCTTACTTCAACTTCAGCCCATTTCCTATTGGTTGATCCTAGATAAAAATGGACAATTGTTTTTTCCCCTCTGCTCCTGTCATTCACTCAGTGGGTGTCTCAATAAATGTTTATTGACTCACTGAGTAGAGCCAACAAAAGGATGCCAAAGAGGAGAAAACACTACTTAATGAGGCACTTTAATATCATTTTGTGATGGGCATATGGCCACATAGAGTTGTCACACTGAGCTAAGAGCTTTGTGCACAAAGAACTATAAAACTTCCCAGAAACAGTCACCCCCAGTGTGCAAAACTAAAGGAAAGGAGCAGCAGTTGCAATATATTTTCATTGTATCCATTTTCCAGTTGGCTGGAAACTTTGGCATCATAACTATAAGGAAGTGTAGAGAAAATCTAATTTAACTTTTCCATTAAAACAGGAAAACTGACATTCCAAGAGGTTATAATTTGTCCATGATCATACAATCTATCAAACAAATATTTATAAAATGTTTTTATAAGTGTACTAAGTGTGTGCTAAGTGCTGGAAATGCAATGACAAATAAAATACTCCTTGTCCTTAGGCAGTCTATATTCTACGGGAGTTTATATTCTATATACATAAATAATAGCATATAGAGTATATAGCAGAACTGGCCATTGGACTGAAATCTTCTAATTTCAAAGCCCTGACCCTTTCCATCATATCATATTGCCTAATTGTTACATGTATTCCTGAATAGTTTACTTTTTATTCTCTTGGATTAGTTATAAAGCCCACAAACTTTAAAATAAAATACAAAATTCAGAATGCTATTCTAAGAATTTTCCATATATAGCATATGTGTTTACCCAACATATTCACTATGAAAACTCAGTAACAGCCTTAAATGATGCCATATAGTTGTGACGAGTGTCCTGTTATAAGAATTATAAATATTCCAAGTAATTGGCAACAACAGCAACCAAAAAACAAGTCTCCCTTCAGGATAGGGGCAATACCTAATCTCAGAGGATATCCAAAAACTGTTTTAAACTGACCCCATGCTGGGATAAGTATTTGAAATTTGAAACCACGGTGCTTTTTGTTTATGATCTTGTGTAGGATTCCTATGACTTGCCATCTGTCCTGCTGGGTAAATTGAGGTATTCATTCCTGAAAAACTACCACAATAAGATGGAAAATTATCTTTCACCTCAGATAGTTCAGTTAGAAGCATGCCTTCCTGGGGCAAGTAGTTGGTGTAGTGGATAGAGCACCAGCCCTAAAGTCAGGAGGAATGAATTCAAATCTAGCCTCAAACACTTAATATTTCCTAGCTGTGTAACCCCAATTGCCACACCTGCCTGTTCCCATCTAAAACTACAAAAAGGGGACAACTGAAACTAACCTCAAAACTTGGTCCTGATAATTTAGTTGATTTGAGCTGGGAAGGGAAGAAAGGAAGGAAAAGGCCCTTAAAAATGAGTATTACACCTTAAACACTTCAAATATTGAAAAAAGAAAAGGTCTTCATGCTCTTTTTTCACTATGAATTCAGAATAACAAAAAGCAAAAACAAGATAGATAATCCTTATGGAATAGAGTTGGATGATTTTCTTGCCCTGGTCCTTTTTCTTCTGATAGAAGGGATGTGATTCAATTCAGCAATTATTAAGTGCAAAAAACTGCTAGATTCTAGGGACACAAATATAAAAATGAAACAATTCTTGCCTTCAAGGACTTTACCTTCTAATAGGGAGAGTCAACATTTACATTAGATTCAACATTTATATTTCAAGAAGGAGAATGGAAGAAAAGTCTTATGTCCTGTCAGTTGATGATACTTGAACTTGGCTTCAAAAAAAGCTAGTGATCAGAGCAGAATTGTGGGGGGAGTGAATTTTTACATGGAAAGGAAAAGGTCAAAGATGGTATTCTATGTGTGGGGAGTTGTTAAGAAGTGCAGTTTAATAGAATTTTTTTGTTAGTTTGTTTTTGTTTTTGTTTTTTCTGAGGCTGGGGTTAAGTGACTTGCCCAGGGTCACACAGCTAGGAAGTGTTAAGTGACTGAGACCAGATTTGAACTCAGGTCCTCCTGAATTCAGGGCTGGTGCTCTATCCACTGTGCCAAATTAAAAATGTATGAAGGAGCCAAGGGAATATAATATGAAATAAGATTGAAAAGGTAGGAACCAGACTATGGAGGCCTTCAGCTGACAGGTTGAGGATTTTGAATTTTATACTAAAGAAAGACTAGAAAAACATTAGAGATGTTTTTTGTTAAATAGTGTCATGATCAAATAGAAATATTAATTTGGCAAGTAGTGGAAAAGATATTTGATAAAGAACTGAAAGAGAGTGATTAAGAGAAAAAAAAAGAAAGAAGGGAAAAAGGAAGGAGGAAAGAAATGGAGGAAAGAAGAGAGGGAGGACCAAAGAGAAAGAGGGAGGGAGGAAGAAAGAAAAGGAAAGATGGGAGAAAGGGAGGAAGGAAGAGAGAAAGAGAGGAATGAATGAAGGAAGAAAGAAAAGGAAGTAAAGATGGGAGAATGAGAGGGAGAGAGTGAGGGAAGTAAGATAGGAGGGAATAAGGAAAAAAGGAGGGAAGAGAGAAGGGTAAGGGAAGGAGAGAAGGAAGAAGGGAAGGAATAGAAAGAGGGAAGGAAGAAGGAAAGGAGAGAGGGAAAAAAGGAGGAAGGGAGGGAGGAAAGGAGTAAGAAAGAAAAGACTGCTGAAATATTTTCCCATTTCTTCACAACATTAACAATTTCAGCATTTATTTCTAATCTTCTTCAGTAGAAGACAAACATTCCCCTCCTCATCTCCTTCCAGGTTCAATGCCTTCTAACTCAGGATCTTTTAAGAATGACAAGTAGACACCACTATGAAGTTGTTTTCAAAGTTTACTGTCCAAAAGAAATTTATTTTCCTTCTGTATTCCAAAGAAGTTAAATTGTCCATTCTACCATAATACTAGCTAAAACTTGCTAGCTAAAACTGCCACCCATCAACACACCAGGCGTTTTCTTTATGCTACATTATTCATGGCAAACAGCATCAATTCCAGGGAGGAAAGAAGGAAAGAAACATTAGTTGGAGAAAGTAACTCAAATAAAATTCTGTCAAGATTCCATCTATGATTGTTCTCAAATATTCTTCAGCTATTTACATGATGATGAGTTGACTAATACAAAAGTTGTATTTCCATTTCTGTGTATATAGTGAAGAAAAGGCAGAAAGATAGACTTTTGAATTTATTTCATTAAATTTCTATCAATAGATCTAGGGAAGAAAGAAATTATCTCCAACATGCTCACGTGAGCGGGCATGTTTCTTGTAGAAGCCAGCAGCAAATCACAAATTTAGAAAACAGAAGACCCAAGAAGATATGTCTAGTCCTCATTTGGAAATTAGTATTAGGCATATTTTTTATTCATTCAACAAACTTTTGTTAAATACCTATTGTAAATAAAGGAGAAAAAGATATTAACAAATAATGCTCAGAAGAAAACTTAGAATGCCATTTTAAAGAATGTTCCAAGTCTCTAATAATAAAAGAAATGTAAATCAAAATAACCTCAGTATATCACTCCACATACTGAAAACCGGTAAACCTCAAAAAAGATATTAGTTTTATATAGTATATTTATGAAGTACTTTAAAGTTTCCAAAGTACAAAGATTATTCCACTTAATTCTCAAAGCAACCCTTTGAGTTAGGTGCTACTATTATTCCTTTACACAGAAAATGAAATTGAGGAAGACAAGGATTAAAATGACTTGCATAGAGTCACACAGGAGGCTGTGATTTGAATTCAAGCCTTGTTCTCTCCCAACATGATTCGTAAGGAAATGTTTTTTTTTTTTTTAATGTACATGTAAAACCAGAAAAAATAAATAAATTTTAAAAATAAATTTTAAAATGTGCTTTATGATTTTTTGTTGGCTTTACTTGATATGATGAATACAATAAAACATGGAAAAATTTGAATGGTCTGACAGAGTTAAACAGAGTTAAGAAAACAGCATAAACAATGATTAAATGGAAAGAACAACATTAAAAATGAATATTACAAAATTACAAAGAATAAACATGACTCCAAAGAAGAGAAACTTGAAGACATCTCCACTCCAATCTTTTGCAGAGGTGGAAAATCCACAGATGTGATATGTTGCATATATTTTCAAATGTTTGCAAATAATGGATTTTTTTATTTTTATCTTCTATTTCTTTTTTAGATGATAAGTATGCATTTCTCCAGTGTCTCATGCAGGATTTGAAGACAGATTTTTAAGACTCTTAATCCAGTGCCCTATCAATTACACTATGTTGCATTTTGAGGGGAAATAGGATCTCTAATAAGCAAGATTATGAAATTCCAAATTTATACATAATATTTTGTAAACCAGACTCTAATTTCACTCTAAATCCCAAGGTATCTGGATAGAACTGTTGTCAATTGACAAAACCAGTCCCTGCATGTCACCAAAAGAAAACTTCATAAAGAACTAACTTTCCCATTTTTGGGGGGACTCTGTTGCTGCTACCTAATGTTTTTCTGATTCTCATATCCCATCTCTCCTGACTTTCCAGCTCACCTGCAATAGTTGTATGTCCAATGGTAATTTCTGGGGATTAGAAAAGCCAAGGCAGAATGCCATTTTGTTACAACAGCCCAACTATTGTTGTTGTTGTTATTTGTACTTTGTTCTCAAAGAGGACCATGACATCAGGAAAATGATGCCATGACATGCAAGTGAATTGGATTTAAGGGAGGGAGGGCTGTGCAGTCACTTGCTTCACTTTCCCCTCCAGAGCCATCTGGGTCCAGTGGCAAGATGTAGATCAAGATGACTGGGGATGGTTCTGGATGATTGGGATATCTTGATCGTTTTAAGTTAAGGTCTTCAGCAGGTCTGTTTAACTGAGACTACATCCATTTATTGATTAAGGCTAGGTAGCAATTAAGAGAAAGAATCTCTTCATTAACTTAGTTCAAAAAGAAAATCTAAATAAATAAATCTGTAAGTGGAAGACACTTCTAATTACATTTAATTTGAGTCAATCAGGACACAGACAATGACCAACTAGGGCTTGTCTTGGGACCTATTGGTAACCAAGCAATGGTTGATGAATGGTTATATGCCAGGTAACATATAATAAACTAATAAATATCCATCCCTCTCTCTCTCTTTCTCTTTCAAACACTGATTCACTCTGCCCCTCCCATTTTTTCTTATTTTGTCATTCCTTTTCTTCCCTCTCTTTACTCTGTTTTTCTTTTTTTCTCCCTCTCTTCTTTTCTCCCTCCCTATCCCTCCCCATCTTCTTTCCTTCAGTGATAAGGACTCAAAATATTTCAGTGTCAGATTCTATCTCTATATCCTTCTGGAGTGGTTATTAAATGATACTAAATATAAACAGGTATATGATCTGTGTCTTTCTTACCTCCAAAGAGAACCAGACAAAAAAGGAAAAACTCATATACATATAATGAGGGAAATTAATGAGGCTCCTCTGATATGCTGAAATGCTGAAATGATCTGAGGAAATGCTATCTGCCTTCAAATGTACCTATTTAGACTCTTGAAAGTTCAATATAAATGTCTGTCATTAAGTTCCTTTGCAAACAATTATCTTAAGTAAATCTTATCCACACTCTGATCCATTCTAGTCTTAACTTGGAAATTCTGAAAAGCTCTCAGAAATGTCTTTGAGAGAGATTTCTGAAAACCTCTGTACATTTTCCTATAACTACTTAGTACTCACACCCAGAAGCATTCTTTTGTTAAATATGACTTTTATTGGCTGTTCACAGAATATTGAATTGGAAGTGAAGTATGAGTTCTTCTTTAAAATTGTTAATTTGGTTATTGATGTAGTCAATTATGCTAATAGTTTTCCTAATATTGAATCAGCCCTGAAATTCTGGTATAAATCCTACTTGGTCATGGTGTATTATCCTGGGGATGATTTTCTGTAATCTCTTTGCTAATATTTTATTTAAGATTTTTGCATCAATATTCATTAGGATAATTGGACTATTGGTTTTTTTTTGGTTGTTTTGTTTTGTTTTTGTTTTTTTTTTTTTTTTTTTTCTGTTTTCCTCCTACCTGGCTTTGGTATCAGTACCATGTCTGTGTCATAAAAGGAATTTTGTAGGATTCTTTCATTCCCTAATTTTTCAAATATTTTATATAGCATTGGAGTTAATTGTTCTTTAAATGTTTGGTAGAATTCACATGTAAATCCATCTGGTCCCAGGGATTTTTTCTTAGAGAGTTGATTAATAGCTTGTTTTATTTCTTTTTCTAAAATGAGACTATTTAAGAAATTTATTTCCTCTTATGTTAAATTGGGTAATCTATATTTTTGTAGGTATTCCTCCATTTCACTTAGGTTGTCAAATTTATTAGCATAAAATTGGACAAAGTAACTTCTGATTGTTATGGGCCAGAACTCTGAACTTGAAACAAAGGATTGTTTCAAGGTAATAAGTCAGTGGAATGGATAGCGACAATAGTTATCTAATTTAGCATGGTTCAGTATGATTGATTTAATCCTACAAGGAGATGTTATGGGCCAGAACTTGAAACAAGGTACTAAGTAGAATTTAGTAGACAATGGTTAAATCTAGTTTAGCATTGAATTAATCCTACAACAAATAATGGTTTCCTAGTGATATAATGATTGGTGTATACTCAGTGTGGAACATATAAGCTAGAAGCTCTCAGGGCCAGAAGAGACAAGCACACTAGAAGCTCTTGGAGGCTGAGACAAATTCATTCCATCGTCCACCTTTGTGGTGGCTGCAGTCTGAAGCACAAACCTTTGGATTTGAAGAGATTCAAAAGTCAGAGAAGGCAGGAGGAGGTCAAGCCTCAGAACCAAGGAAAGAGATAGGCCTCCAAGTAAATGAGACAAAACTTTGAAAGAGATAAAGGATTTGGACTTTAACCCCTGGCTGCACGTGTGGTGATTACTGAACTGAAAGGAAGGCTGCTCCCAGAAACCCCAAGAAAACCTCAATAGAGAACATTACATTTTAGAGAGAATATTACACCTGATAATTGCTCTAGTTTCTTCTTCATTGGTGGATAGTTCTCCCTTTTTTATTTTTGAGACTAACAATTTGATTTTGCTCTTTCCTTTTTCTAATCAAATTAACTAAAAGTTCATCTATTTTGTTGGGTTTTTTTTCATAAAACCAACTTTTAGTTTTATTAGTTCAATAGTTTTTTTTGTTTTATTTTGTTTTGTTTTTACTTTCAATTTTATTAATCTCTCCTTTTATTTTTAGAATTCCAAGTTTAGTATTTGATTAGGGATTTTTAATTTGTTCTTTTTCTAACTTTTTTAGTTGCAAACCCAATTCATTGATGTTCTCATTTTATATTTTATGCAAGTAAGCATCTAGAGAAATAAAATTCCCCCCATTACCGCTTTAGCTGCATCCCACAACTTTTGGTATGTTGTTTCATTATTGTCATTCTCTTAGATGAAATTATTGATTGTGTCTATGATTTGCTGTTTCACCTATTCGTTCTTTAGGATGAGATTATTAAGTTTCCAATTACTTTTTGATCTATTTTCCCCTGGCCTTTTACTGAATATATTGTTATTGCGTTGTGATCTGAAAAAAATGAATTTACTATTTCTGCCTTTCTGCATTTGATTTTGAGGTCTTTATGCCCTAATACATGGTCAATTTTTTATATGAACTGCCGAAAAAAATTTATTGTTATCTTGTAAATGCATACAGTCTTTAATCTCTTTGAAAAAGTGCTCATAAGTAAAATACTGGGGAGGAGGCAAAGGGAAAAAGGAATAACATCTAAATTCCTAAAGAAATTAAGAGAGCTGCAAGAAGAAATAGACAGCAAAATATAATAGTGGGAGATCTGAACCTTGCTCTCTCAAAATTAGATAAATCAAACCACAAAATAAATATGAAAGAAGTTACAGAGGTAAATGGAATACTAGAAAAGGTAGACATGACAGTTCTTTGGAGAAAATTGAATGGAGACAGAAAGGAGTACACTTTTTTTTCGGCAGTTCAGATCATGATGCAATAAAAATACTTATCATTATATACTTATTATATTATACTTTATACATATATATATATATATATATATTATACAACCTTCAACCTTCAATGTTAGTTTCAATCTCTTTGTTTCTGTTATTGTCTATCGACAATCTTATATAAAAACAAATATTCTGAATCTGCCCTCTAAATATCTGGGATCATTCTCCCCTCTGCTACTTGACACTTGCATTATAATATAATCTTGCAAGGTTTTACTTTAACTAAAAAAAATGAGGACAATTGAGCTGACAGAGGTGTCAAATACACAGCTCTCAAGTCACAGGTCTGACTCAAACAAAATAAATAAAAATACAATTAAAATACATAGGTAATGTTACATTTGAAAACAAGTCAATATGCAGCCTTCAGGGATTTTTATGTGTAGATTTTGGCCAGCTTTTCTATCTGAATTTGGCACCACTGAATTAGATGACCTAAAAGACTTTTCTAGGTCAATTCTTTTTTTTTTTTTAATTTTATTTATAAATTTTTTTGACATATGTGCATGAGTAATTTTTTTATAACATTATCCCTTGTATTCATTTTTCCAAATTATCCCCTCCCTCCCTCTACTCCTTCCCCTTGATGACAAGCAATCCCATATATTTTACATGTGTTACAATATAATTCTAGGTCAATTCTAAAGCCTGAAATGATAAACATATTGCATAGCAGAGAAAGGAAAAGTTAAATAATGAAGTATTCTGTGATATATACTTGAATATATACACATACATACATACATATAGTATGTATACACATAAACCTGGTTTACTTTTGCTGCCAAGTACAGTGTGAGAGAAAGGTAAAAATAAAAATAAAAAATAAAAAAATCATACCCAGCAGCTATTTGTTCTTAATTACTTGAATTTATCTCTTTGCAGCTGACTACTTGCTGCTGCTGCTGCTTCTTCTTTCTTTTTTTTTTTTTTTTTAATATTGTATCAATGGGTATGGCTGATCCTCTTAGCAAATTAATAAATGCTTTGTGTGATGTCAGTTGTCTTCAGCCAATGGCTAAGCCCCTAATTCTCTCACATTAAGAAACTTTTCATACCTCCTAAAGGAGCAAAGAAGCACTCTTTTACATGTTCTTTACTCTGACCAGTTCAAGTCTGAAAGAACACATCCTTTCTAAGATATAAACTTTTTTCATTTGTAAGGAAGGAAAGTCTTCTTCAACCACATTCTGTTTTCTATAATACCTGATGGTAAGAGACAGAGTAAACATGAAAAAAAAATCCTTAAAAATTATCTCCAATACTAGCTTTTACACAAATTCTATCACTGATTTTCTTATTCCAAAATTGTCAGTGTCTCTTTATTACCCTTTGCCTGGCAATCAAGGCCTTCCACAATTTGATGCCACTCTTTTCATCAATTTTATCAAATTGAATTCTCCCTCTCTTCTCAACTAGAAAATATTTGATTGAACTTTTTTTTACCTCTGACTTAATCCAAACCATTCCTGTGGTAGGAAAATCCTTCTGAATTCTCTCTAAACTTGTTGAATTCATAACCATCATTTAAATACTCATTCAAGTACTAGTCTCTCCAGGAAACATTTGAAAATGCATCTTTTCAAAGTCTCAAAACTATAAACAGTCTCTAAACTATACAGTGTCTCTGTTACATATTGTTAGTTGGGTTCTCAAGAAAAAAAATGAATGGAAACAGCTAAATGGTAAGTGAATAGATCCTGAAGTCAGGAGGACCTGAGTTTAAATTGGATACTTAACACTTACTAGCTTTGTGACCTTGAGTAAATCACTTAACTCCAAAAATAATAATAATTCAGCCTCCCCTATGAGCCTCCTCATTATACTTGTTCATCTCTGCAATGATCTGAGCTTCATTGTGATAAAGAGTGGTTATTTTTCAATCCCTCCCACAAAACAGTCCTGCACATACCTCGAAGATTGCCTATTTACCAGGAGAGGAGCTAAAAATAAAAAATAAAAATACATTTTTAAAGGAACAAAAATGATTAAAGAGTTGAAAAATGAGACTAAAGACCATAGCTTAAAGAAATTAGAATCATTTAGCTTGGAGAAGATGAGACTAAGATGTCACTTTATAATAGTATTTAGTAGATAGACTATTACATAGATGGGGATTCTCTACCCTGAGGATTAAAAATGAACAAATGGATCTAAATTAAAGCAGGAGGAACTTGGATTAAATATAATGAGTTTTTAAAAAGGTATAAGAAGAGACTCAAAATGATTATTAGGGAAGGTTGCTGAGAGAATGTAAAGGGTAGAGTTAATATTTTATACTATTTCCAGTATGACTCTTTATCTTGACACAGGCAATAAAAGGCAGTTAGATCTTCTCTGACTTTTCCATGACATGATAGTGCCAAAATAGAACAAATTCAAACTGATGCAAAAAAAAAAAATTACACTTGAAACTCATTTATTTAGACTGTATATTTGACTTTTGATTTTGCTTGATTAATATGAAATTTTGCTTAACATGAAAGCTATCCCTTTACCTGGATTTGGTCACATTTCTCTTCAATTACAAAATCTCCCTTGACTTTGTATAAATGGCAAGTAAAGTTAAAATTCTCTTGCCAGATATACAAAATATTTCACCATAGTAAGTGATCAATAAATATTTGCTGTTTGGGCTGATTGATCTGACAACATGCCCATATTTATTATATTTCTCTTTTCTTCTTTTTCCTTTATTTTTTTTACATTTTCTTTGTTTATTATGAGCTTAAGAAATATACCAATTTATGAATAACCCCAAAAAAGGGCTGGACATAAAATCATGCAATTCTGCTATATATGATTCATTTGAGGTGACATGGAATAGGATGGAGAGTTGGATTTAAGTCCCATTTCTAAAATATGGTGACTATGTGACTGTAAGCCCTTAATTATTCAGTTCAATTCTTTAAGACAATAAGTTCCAAAGCACTAAATAAACATTTTCCAAATTTATTTATTTTATTATAGTATTCCACTAACTCTATATTTCAGAAAGTAGATTGTGCTAATGCACAAAAACAGCCTATGCTTTTTTCCCTGTTTCTATAACTTTACTAATGGGATCTGTATATGCATGTATGTGTATGTATACATATGTGTGCATATTGTATGTATAGGTATTATGAGTGCACATACATTCAAGCTTATATACCTGTATATACATGTGTACACATACACATATATGTGCAGAGAACACATTCCCTACCAACTTCTCAATTGTTGAATTTTCAAATATCCTCCCAAGATCATATCAAATGCCATTTCCATGATGTTCTCACTAATTCCCATACTTAATAACCACCTTTCTCACCTCAAACTCCTACCCCAAACTTTATATTAAAGGATTACAAATGAACCATGTATATGTTCTTAATAATTGTTATTGACTGACAAGCAATAGAGGTAGCTAGATGGCTTAATTAATAGAAAACTGGGCCTGGAATCAGAAAGATCTGAGTTAAAACTGTCTCAAACAATATTGACTCCAAGCAAGTCACTTAACTTGTTTACCTTAATCCACTGGTGGAAGAAATGGTAAATGTATCACATAGTATTACAAATAAAACTTTATCAAAATAAAAGTATCAAAAGATTTTTTAAAAAAAGAAACCCAAATCAATTACCATTATAAAGCTAGATCTTTGATTTGGAATGAATCATTTCTTTACCTTCAAGTTCAATTTAATTTGAGAAACATTTAGCAAACATCAACGGGGAATTGTCAGTATTGTTTTAAGTCTGTGGAGAGATAGAAAGCTCAGATAAGATGTTTCTGCACCAATGCAACTGATATGGTACAGGATATAGTTTGTAGATAACTGAATATGGAAAGAAGGAGAAAAAATTTTAGATGTATGAAAAGAAAAAATTCAGTTACCTATCACTGCATTTCCCGCCATACAAATGAAGTTTATATGTAAAAGTATAAATTGATTATGACTAATATTTTAGGGACTTGCCTGGAGTGAATATTGTTTGAGACTAAATTTTAACTCAGGTTTTTCTGATTCCAGGCCCAGTGTTCTCTTCATTGAGCCATCTAGTTGCCTTTGACTTTTGTCAACCAATAAATATTTATCAAGTACTTACTATGTGCCAAATGCTATGTCAAATGCTAGGAAAATGAAAATGAGACAAAAGACAGATCCTACTTCAAGAAGCTCACAAGGCAGCTTCTGGATGGGCTCTGTCTGAATGGAGTGTTGGCTTCTGGTTTCAAGAATACCTACATTCAAATCTAGCTTTATGCAAGTAATAGCTATGTAACCTTTGTCTGTCTCAGTCTCCCCAATTGTAAAATGAGGATAATAGTAATATCTGCCCTTCAGGGTTACTGTGAGAATTAAATCAGATAATAAATCTGTGGTGTTGTGTTTCAATTTAATGAAGCAAAATGAGTTTATTAACAGCAAAACACATAACTAGCCACCTCAGTAAAGCCAGTAACTCCAGTGAGAAAGGGAGACCTTTCTTATTGACATAGAAGAAAGAAGGATGTTGTTATAAAATTCTATAATTGGCTATGGTAAGAGAAGTAGACTAGCATTCAAGTGAAAATAATCATAACCTTCTCTGACAATTAAGTAATGTTAATTACCTGCCTCTTGGAATCTTAGAATTGCTAGTGGATCAAAACCACAAGATTTAATGTCACCTCAAAGAGATAAAGTCTTCCCTATTTGTACAAAGACAGAGGACAGATGATGTATCTTTTGGAGATAGAATCAAGTATCCCAAAGGCTTCTGGTATGAGGAATAACAAATCTTCTTTAAGTTAAACCTTTAAACAAAATCAGAAGAAAAGCCAAATTCCTGAGCTCCACTCAAGGATATAGCAAAGTGACTTAGGCAGATGCAGATTCAATTACAAAAGTAATTTAGTATAAAATCAATTGTAGAATCAATACAGTAGAAATCAATATAGATAAAATTAATGCTAATATTAATTTGGACATTTTCAGTAACTTTCTCACTTTGGCTTGCAGGGATTGATTCACATGTTATTTCGGCTTCTCTTAGTTAAAAAAGGAACTTGACCAAGTCAAGGTGATTAGTAAATTCATCATTCATTCTATTTCTACATTCTCTCTTTTCAGTCAAGATGTTCTAAAGACCAAGGGGACAAAATTTGCTGAAATATGATTTTAATAGCACAAAGAAAATACAAAGAGGTATTTGGCTATAAATATAAGCTGCTTTTATAATAATGAGCTCAGCAAAGGGATCAAAAAGAATAAGAGAGGTAATGGAGGAGAGAGTCTAATTGTCCAGGGAGTCGATCAAAGATGTCAGCATACCATTATCCCAAGGAATCAAAGAAGTTGACCTCCCAAAGTAGTAGATATCATTATGAATGATGCCAGACTGAGTCACATTGAAGCAACATTCCTCATTGATATAGGCATATGGCAGTGAGGGCATCAAGGACCTTCCAATTCTGAAGAACCATGACAAAGAGGAAATCTATATCTTCCTGAATCTTATGGAAGGTCTGGGAAATTATGCTAAAGGATTCTGAGATTCCATATGATCAATTGAAGAATGAATTCCAAACCATGAGAGCATCATGCAGAGGGTTATCTACCAGAATTTTTTTTTGCTCTAGAATCTCACAACTGACATGGGTTACTTCCTGAGCAATGGAGGAGTGATTTCCACATGCACAAATCCAGCAGTCAGTTAAGTGAAGAAAGAATGAAACTTGAAGTCCCAGAAATAAGGATAAGGTCAAAGTTGGCCCTACAGATCAGGGCTTGTAGGGAGTAACCAAAAACAACCTGATTGGGGAATCATAGTAAAAGCCAGTAGCTTTTCAAGTAACAAGATGCCAAGATAAGAATCTCCAAAGATTCCCATCAAAAAATGCAAGAAGGCAATAACAACAATGACAACAAAAGTAACAAGCAAGATAAAATAAAAAATTCAGCATTACTCAAGCCATGTCCTAAGTCTTGGGACCAATGTATGCACTAGATATCTTCCCTTCATCTCATGGAAGGAGCAGCCTACATCTGCAGTCAGTGGCTTCTGACCCTTCCAGATTGCTGCAGTGTAAAGAGAAATGGGAGCTTTCTTTTGCTGGGTTCAATGGTGATAATGGACTTGTTGAGGAGCCCAGTTTCTAAATTGGTAAGGCAACTGGCTGAAAAATGCTTAGTGTGATGAAAGCATCTACTGCATAGTGAGAAAGTATAATCAAAAGGGAATCCAATGCCACATAACAATAGACTTGACCAAATCAGCCACTACTACAACTGCTTTCAAGCACTTTGGGGGTATTTTGGCCACAGTATCAAAAATCTTTCTGTAATATCCAAAGGAGAAGAAATTCCCACTATGTTTCTGGATCAGGAACCCACATGCATTCCCTCCTTTATAGAATACCTTCAAATAAGTGAGAAACAATCCATTGGGAGTAACAATGTACCTAAGGAACAAACCAATCAAACATAGACGGGAAAGGGAGCAGAAATTCTGAATGAGCTATATTTGACAGCTGATCATCATGATGTTAAAAGCAAAGTTTAGGATTAACTGTGTGGGGAAATTCCCTTTTCAGAAACAAAATAGCACAATAGGGAAATAAAAGTCAAAAAGATCCTATCTTAGACTTTGCCAAGGTTGTTCCCAAAATTTTGTCAGGTATCCCAAATACTTTTAGCAGTTCCCAGACTGCAGCACATGCCATTTTCTACTATTAGCTTCATGACAATTCAAATAACCATCCCTGTAATCAAAGCTCAGCACAATAATAAATCATAATCCCCAAATTTTTACCTCGAATACCAAAATTTCACTAATCACAAGTTGACTTAAGTATATGTCCTAATATTTCCCTAATAATTAGCATTTCATTTATACTTTATTGATGTTATTATTAAGCTTCAGAAACATAGCAAATACCTGATAATTGGATGATAAGATACTCTTTCATACTAGTCAAAATTTTTCGAATGAAAATTTGTTATTATAATAACAATATTTATTATTTTATTATTCATCTGTTTTATAACAAAATATACTTCATTAAATATTTAAGCTTTAAAATATCTAATTTTTATCATATCCTTTTAATAGCTCAGTTGATCCACATTAAAAAATTATTTTTTCTAACGACATTTCTGTTATAATGGTTCTTCAAATTTTACAATATAAGAGAATTTTAAAATATGATGATAACATAAATGGTATCATGTATTTAGAACATGAATCAAAACTTCAGAAGACATAAATTCATTTAATTGCATTTCCAAATTAGCCCATATAAAAATCATTAATTTTATTACTTTTGGCATTTTAAAACCACTTTAGAATTATCAGGCATGGAACAATTACAATCAATTAAAGAGATAATCCCAGTCACTGTGTTAAGCACTTTATAATCATTATATTATTTTGATCCTCACAACAGCCCCAGGAGGTGAGTACTAGTATTATTATTTCTCTTTTTAGAGATTATGAAACTGGAGCAGAGGTTACTTACTTAAGATTACACAGCTAATATTGCAACCATAATGTAATTAAAATCTCCCTACATTTCTCCAGCAATTTTTTTCTAATACATATAAATTAAAATTTGAGAACTTGATTTGAGACAAGAGAGTTTAACAGGATCAGAGAAAGAGGGTCTCTGATCAACAAAGGGTTAACAAGAGATGGTTACAATGTCCAACAACTGATGGACCAATGATGGTCCAACAATTTGTTAGTCCCTCCCCTTAGTGAGAAAACTATTCACATCAATCCTTGGATCTGGATTTCTGGTTAGCATTACATAGATAACAGCACATAGAGAAGGTCCAGTTTTCCAGGTACATAGGGCTAATCAACTATGAGGGGAAATTTCCTTTTCAGAAACAAAATAACACAAGGGGGAAATAAAAGTCAAGAAGATCCTATCTTAGGCCATGCAAACAAAGCAATAAGGTTTTTCATAAATTCATTTTCATAATTACATTAAGTCACATCAATATCAGGTCACTGATCAAACTACTTAAAAGGCTCACAATGGACTAGTTTTGAAAAGGAAACTTAATATATCACCAAGGTAATTAAGAAAACTTAAACATAAACTTCTTAAAATAAAAGATCAATAAATCTCCTTGTACCCTAGTAAATCATTCTCAATATCCATTTAACTGGCACATTTGGAGTTCCAGGTGCTTCATGTAGTTAACTTGTACTTAGATAACTTTTCTTGGACAATATGTTTTATACAGCTCTAAAGGGTACCCTGTTCTTTAGTTCTAAATCAAGAGATTACTAGACAATTCTGACTTAATTTATGTATAAAATTTTTAATCCAGTTTTGAGAATGTATTACTAAAACACAGTCAAAGCCTAAGTTTCCATGATTTGGAAGCCAAATATATATACATACAAGATATATATATATATATATATATATATATATATATATATATATATATATATATATATATATACATATATATATATATATATACATATATATATATATACACACAAGATTATTGTATATATTATTGTATATTGAATTATTGTATATATATATAATAATTCAATATACAATAATATATACAATAATCTTGCTACACAAGAAAAATACAATCAAAAAGGAAAAAATGAGAAAGAAAATAAAATGCAAGCAAACAACAACAAAAAACAAAAAGAGTGAAAATGCTATGTTGTGATCCACATTCAGTTCCCACAGTCCTCTCTCTGGGTGCAGATGGCTCTCTTCATCACAAGACCATTGGAACCGGCCTCAATCATTTCATTGTCGAAAATAGCCACATCCATCAGAATTGATCATTGTTGTTGCTATGCATGATGATCTCCTGGTTCTGCTGATTTCACTTAGCATTGGTTCCTGTTAAGTCTTTCCAGACTTCTCTAAAATCAGCCTCTGATTGTTTCTCATAGAATAACAATGTTCCATAATATTCATATACCATAACTTATTCAGGCATTCTCCAATTGATGGGCATCTACTAAGTTTCCAGTTTCTTGCCACTACAAAAAAAGCTGCCACAAACACTTTTGCACAGATGGGTCCCTTTCCCTCCTTTAAGATCTCTTTGGAATATAATCCCAGTAGAAACACTTTTGGATCAAAGATTATGGACAGTTTGATAATCCTTCAGGTCTAGCTCTAAATTGTTCTGCAGAATGGCTGAAAAGCCACAATTCCACCAACAATGCATCAGTGTCCCAGTTTTCCCACATCCCCTCCATTATTCATCATTATCTTTTCTCATCATCCTAGCCGATCTAACAGGTGTATAGTGGTGTCTCAGAGTTGTCTTAATTTGCATTTCTCTGATCACTAATGATTTAGAGCATCTTTCCTTTTGACTAGAAATGGTTTTAATTTCTTCATCTGAAAATTGTTCATATCCTTTGACTATTTACATGATGTAGACTTAAAAGTTTTAAGACTGGATTGCCTGTAGGCTGTTGTCCAAATGGGAAGACAATTATTAATTGGTTTCTCAGGGCTTTTATTATTACCTATACATGGTGTGAGAGTTTTAAGACTAGAGAACGAAGACAGACAGCCATAAAACTAAAAACTAAAACAAATAGCTTTTAGCCATTGAAATAAAACAAATGGCTTTTAGGATCATTGGAACAAATGGCTTTTGGCTGTGAGAACAGAGAGCTCTTACTTGTAGATTCCTCCTAGTGAGTTACCTCCTGAGACCTTATCAAATTCTCACTCAGTAAAGGTGGAGCAAAAGAGATGGGAATCCAGAATTGGAATTGGAGCCCAGAACTCACCACATAATCATTCAGAGATAAAAGAATACATAGAGTTCCATCTAGCCAAGCTTGGTATCTAAAGTTGATAATGGATGATCACCCCAAACTCACAATCCAATCTCACTTCTGACACCATTTGATTAATTGGCAATTTAATTAATTGTGATATAGCATCTGCCTGCTTAGAGGGAATGGATACACAATTCAAATGCACAGCTTGGAAGTATTTATTAACAACTACAGCATGCATATATGGAAAACAGCAGAATTTAAGCTGCTGTTGTAAAGATTGAAGGTTTAAAGAGTAGTTTATATGGTTTTACCACAAAGGGAGGGATAGAACCAGGATATTTGTGTAAGCTTTGTTCATTTGGGGTCAATATGAATCAGTCTGAATTAGCCCTGTGGTTATTGACACACAGAATGTATTCTGGGTTTACTCAGGACACATCACAAAGGATCACTAGTATATCAAATTTGAGCAACACTCAACTGATAGGCTGATTTTGATTCCCAGGTTATTTCAGCCTTTCCTGGATAATAAGGGAGCTCAAACAAATCAAGGTGATTAGCAAACTCATTATTCCTTTCATTTTTTACATTTCTCACTAGAAATCATTTCCATAATAACAATATATAGCAAAGTTTTTTAAAAATCTAAGTCAACATATATATAATCCAACTTTTTTTTCTTCTTATGAATGTAAATGTAACCCCCATTTTTATTTTAGGAGCAAACATTTTATTTATTTTTTTCTCAATAATATTTTATTTTTCCATGTAAAGATAATTTTCAACATTCCTTTTTTTTATTTTTTTATGTTATACATGTTAAAACATATTAAATCCCATGTATGTAAACATATTTATACAATTCTCTTGCTATACAAGAAAAATCAGATCAAAAAGGGAAAAATGAGCAAGAAAATAAAATGCAAGTGAACAACAACAAAAAGAATGAAAAAGGTTGTGTTGTGATCCACATTCAATTACCACAGTCATCTCTCTGGGTATAAATGGCTCCCTTCATCACAAAATCATTGGAACTGACATCTATCATCTCATTGAATCCAACTCTTTTCAACAATGAAGTGATTCAGGGCAATTCTAATAGACTTGTGATGGAGAGAGCCATCTGCATCCAGAGAGAGGACTATGGAGACTGAATGTGGATCACAATGTACTATTTTCACTTTTGTTGTTGTTTATGATGGGCTCAAGTTTGTGGGGTGCACGCATTGCATATTTTCATTTTTTGTCTTTAAAACTCAAGTTGTATTGCAATTATTTCCCAAACATAATGCAAGCCCTTTGGGTTCTAAGCCCAAATGTACCAATTCAGTGATACAGCTTATTAAGAAAATAAAGATGATAAATTAAAAAAAAAAAAAGTGGGCATTTCTTTTAACCATACTGCAGAAATAAAATACAACCAAACAGATGCAGGAAAAATATATAATGGCATAAAAGAATTTATTTAACTCTGATTGTGTTGCATTCCACTTTAAGGATATTTAGTTTCAATAGTATGGGCGCTCCTTCCAGTGACACAAACTTCAACTCTTCAATGTTCATTGATATGTTTTGCTGTAGTTAAAATATCATTACTTAGTGGTTATCCCATTATTGACGGACATCTCTAAGTTTAGGCTGATCCTTGGATAGCAAGCAAACAATAGAATACAGGGCTATAATGAATTTTCTTTTTTCTAATTGGTAGAGTTTTCTAAATCTTAAAGTTAGTTGGCATAGCCTTGAAGAATCCAAATCATCCATGCACCAATGTAAGATATTAAAGGAGGACTTTACTGGAGAGCTGGAGAGAGAGAGAGAGAGAGAGAGAGAGAGAGAGAGAGAGAGAGAGAGAGAGAGAGAGAGAGAGAGACAGAGACAGAGATAGAGAGAGACAGAGACAGAGACAGAGAGAGAGACAGAGAGACAGAGAAAACAATTAAAATGAAACCAAAGAACAAACAATAGTTTTAGGCAAAAAGTTGTTTTTACTTCTTTGGAGGAAAGAAACCAAAAACATGCACAAACAAACTATACACAATATAAATAGGAAATAATTAATAGAAGAAAAACAAATTAAAGAGACTAGGTAAAGTTTTTTGTAGAAGGTGAGATTTCAGTTGGGACCTGAATAAAGTAAAGAAACAAGAGGTCAGTATCACTGGATTAAAGAGTACATGGCTGAGAGGAAGATGAAAGAAGACAGGAAAGGTAGTTAGGGAAGGAGTAGATTATGAAGGGGTTTGAATGGTAAACAGAGGATTTCTATTCATTATGTTACTGCCACTTCTCTTTTAGCCAGATACTTATATATTAATTATCATCCATCCCCTGCTAAATCCTGTAATAACTGCATTATCGTTCAGTGGCAGAAAGAGATGTGAAAATGTAATTCTTTATGTTAATGTGGTAGCTGGGATTAGAAGTTTAAAGTCTTCACAGTTAAGGTAGATAGAAACTTGGTAAAAGGGAAGGTGGGAAGTAAGCTGGTGTTTCCTTTAAATTGGGAACAAGACAAATGCTAAATGAAAAAGACATCCTCAGTGAATTGGGGTTTGCTTAGCTATTTGCAAACAGATTCTTTTTTTCTACTCCTCAGTCCTCCTGATTTTTGCTATTGGAATGAGTGACAATCGAGCAGCAAGGATAGAAGGGGCTAAGAGACTGAAGGTTTTTGTGTGCTGTTGTTAAAAAAAAAAGTCCCATTAAATATTATTATTTAACATTTATTGAGTGTCCAACATGTCCTAGGTTGTATAACAGGATATGTATTACAGTATTAAATGTAATCCTGTAATCCTCAGGAAAATGTTGGGCTTTTCAACTATCATAAAAATAAGGAGCTGCCTGTCTTGTAAACCAATCCACATTCTGAGGAAGCCTATTAAAATAGTTGGATATTATGCTAAAAAGCTCTTAGCCTGCCTTTGGAGCAGAGAGAGGATTAGAAGCCCAACTGTAGAGAATTCCTCAAACATGCTCAGAGTGAAATTCACTGCAAAATCAGGTGTATTTTCCCCAAGGAAGTTAAGGCAGAGAAGACCTAGGGTGCTTTTTTCTTATTGGTTATAAGGCATTTCTGTGATGTCAATTTTTTAAAAATAAGTCAAGGGAAGGGATTAAGCATAAATACATAAAACTACAAATGCTTCTTTAGTTTTTCCCTTAGATAACTTCAATGTCTCATCTTGGCTGCCTCCTGAGACCTTAAGTTTATCTTCTATATATTCCTTTAAAAGCAAATATAGAGATGGGCAAGGAAAAATATGACCTAAATTAAAGCACAATAAAAGAGGAAATCAAACTTTTACCAGTCCAGTTTTTGTACTAAGAGACCAAGAAGTCATAGGATAGAAGAAACAAAATGCACAAAAGATTTGTTTTACATTTTTTGCTAGATTGGGTACCTAAGTGAGTAGACACACCTTTGAAACTCCAAAAGCAGCATTTTATTTTCTATCCTGAAGCACAAGTTCCTCCCCTGATTTCTCTTTAATTGGATGTTACAGAAGTCACAACACGAATCTTCATTCCTTATTATATAGCCAGTCCCTACCCTCAAGGAGTTTTCATTCTAGAAGAAGAAGGTAACGGTAGAAAGCCAAGAGCAAAGAACAAAAAACCCTTTTCAAATCTCAGACCACCACCCTGATTATAAAACCCAGTGCCTATCCCCAAGGATTTTATTCTTACATTCTTTTTGGAGGAGATAACCTCTACCCTTGATTATTCGTTGATGTTCTTATGGGTTTCTATTTTCTAATTTAACTTTCATTCTCCAATTTAATGTTCATAACTGTGGAAGCCAAATAAATAACCATTATTTTTCTCACATGAGAGATGACTAAGATCTGCAATGACCCACAACAAGTTTAGAATACAAAGACTATATTCATGATATAAGGTGTCCCTCAAGATTCTGTCCTGGATCCTCTTCTCTCTTTAAATTACCTGACTTGCTAATTTCATCAGTTCCTATGAATTTAATTACCAATTCAGTGCTGATGATTCTTAATAAATCTTTTCTGCTCCCACATCTCTACTGATCTTCAATTCCTCATCTCCAACTACCTTTCAAACATTTCAAACTGGAAATGAATATCCAGTAAAAATCTGAAACTCAATATGTCCAACAGAGAACTTTTTGTCTTTCCCTCTAAATCATCCCACTCCACTCCACTCCCATCACCTTGCAACATCTCTGTAATACATCTCTCCTCTGATACTTGCACCACCTCGTCATTTCCTACCTGGATTATTATAGTAGCCTGATAGTGGGTCTGCCTGCCTCAAATCTCTCCCCTTTCCAATACATACTCTATTCAGCCAGGAAAGAATTTTCCTAAAATACAGTTCAGATCATGTCACACATACCACCTATTCAATAGTACTAGTTATTGAGGTTGGGAAGGAACCTCAAAAGGTTGGAGGTCAAAGGCCAGTGTCACAAGGTATCTGAAAAGAATTTGCAGGCTTGAATCCATATCCAAGTCAAGGGACAAAGTTTATTGTAATTGTAATGTCAATTGAAATGGGCTAAGTTCCAAAAGAATTTAGCAAAGGATCCAAGAGAAAAAAGATAAATTTATAAGACAAAGTTGATCAGAGCTTCATGTTAATTATTTGCTAATTTTATGGCTTACAAGTAGGTTTGAGGGGTGATCTATTCATTATTGTCTCAGGAACTTGATTATCACTGACCAACTGATTATCTATCTGATAGTAATATTTGTAGGACTATTCTAAGGCCAGAAGTCTTTGAAATCATTGACAGACAGACTGTTATAACAATAGCATTCTAAAGTCAGAGGGTCTCAGTATCACTAATGTATCTTCCCTAAAGTGTAAGAGAAGAAATATTATTATATTCCTAGGCCAGAGAACTTTTACAATCCTTGATGGACAGGTTGCCAAAAAGAGCACTCCAAGGTTGGGGGAACCTTGGGATCACAAATTCCAAAGCCAGAAGACATTAGAATCACTGGCAGATTGTTAGAACAGAATCACCCCAAGTTAAGAGGGACCTCCCTACTGCTGTCTCCCCTAGAAGCTACACTCCTTCACAGTGGCTTCCTTGTGACTCCAAGAACAAGTACAAAATACTCTATTTGACATTCAAAACCACTAGTCACATCCTGCCTTTCTGACCTTTTTACACTTTACTTCCCTCCATATACTCTTCTGTCCAGTGAAACTGGCCTCTTGGCAGTTCCTCAAACAAGATCTATCTTGTCCTTGGGCTCTGATGTCTCTGGAGAAGAAAGTAAAACTGGTAGCTTTGCATAGCTCTCCCTCACTTAAATCCAATTCACTTGCATATCATGACATCACCACCCTGATGTCATGGTCCTTTTCTAGAACAAAGGACAAACAACAACTTGTGTGAGAAGAAATAGGAGCTGGCCCACTAGAACTAGCCAGTTGGATAACAGAGCTTTTTCTTTTCTCTTTAATTCTTTTCCTTTTTGTTTTTCTTTCTCTCCATGTAGCATATCATACTCTTACCTACAGAGCTCTGGTCAAGGGAAATGACTAAAGGAATTTAAATTTTAGTCACTGAAATCTTTTTTTTATCTTAAATTTTTTTATTAATTTTATAATTAAAACTTTTTTTGACAGTACATATGCATGGGTAATTTTTTACAACATTATCCCTTGCAGTCACTTCTGTTCTGTTTTTTCCCCTCCTTCTCTCCACCTCCTCCCTACTCTAGATAGCAGGCAGTCCCATACATCTTAAATGTGTTGTAGTATGTCCTAGATACAATATATGTGTGCAGAACCGAATTTCTTGTTGCACAGGAAGAATTGGATTCAGAAGGTAAAAATAACCAGGGAAGAAAAACAAAAATGGAAACAGTTTACACTCATTTCCCAATGTTCCTTCTCTGGGTGTAGCTGATTCTGTCCATCATTGATCATTTGGATCTGAATTAGATCTTCTCTTTGTTGAAGATATCCTCTTCCATCAGAATACATCCTCATACAGTATTGTTGTTGAAGTGTACAGTGATCTCCTGGTTCTGCTCATTTCACTCAGCATCAATTCATGTAAGTCTCTCCAAGCCTCTTTGTATTCATCCTGTTGGTCATTTCTTACAGAACAATAATATTCCATAACATTCATATACCACAATTTACCCAACCATTCTCCAATTGATGGGCATCCATTCATTTTCCAGTTTCTACCCACTACAAAAAGGGCTCCTACAAACATTTTGGCACATACAGGTCCCTTTCCTTTCTTTAGTATTTCTTTGGGATAAGCCCAGTAGTAACACTGATGGATCAAAGGGTATGCTCTGTTTGATAACTTTTGGGGCATAATTCCAGATTGCTCTCCAGAATGGTTGGATTCTTTCACAACTCCACCAACAATGCATCAGTGTCCCAGTTTTCTCACAATCCCTCTAACATTCATCATTATTTTTTCCTGTCATCTTAGCCAATCTGACAGATGTGTAGTGCTATCTCAGAGTTGTCTTAATTTGCATTTCTCTGATCAATAGTGATTTGGAACACTTTCATATGAGTGGAAATAGTTTCAATTTCATCATCTGAAAATTGTCTCTTCATATCCTTTGACCATTTATTAGTTGGAGAATGGCTTGATTTCTTATAAATTTGAGTAAGTTCTCTATATATTTTGGAGATGAGGCCTTTATCAGAATCTTTAACTGTAAAAATGTTTTCCCAGTTTGTTACTTCCCTTCTAATCTTGTTTGCATTAGTTTTATTTGTACAAAAGCTTTTTAACTTGATGTAATCAAAATTTTCTATTTTCTATTGATTTTCTATCAATAATGCTCTCTAGTTCTCCTTTGGTCACAAATTCCTTCCTCCTCCACAAGTCTGAGAGGTAAACTATTCTATGTTCCTCTAATTTATTTATGATCTTGTTCTTTATGGACCCATTTTGATCTTATCTTGGTTTGTGGTGTTGTGTAGTCACTGAAATCTTGCAAGATATCTTCAGGTTTATAGGATACCATCTTAAACAGAAATCACTCCATTCTCATTAATTGATCAACAAGAGGTCCCCCAAACCCTAAAGTCATGGTTTAGGCCTTTTTTAACTTCAAGTAAATATAAATAGCAATTGTTTCTATTTTGGCCAGATACCCTGAGGGTTTTCCTCTCCCAGATTGATTTTTTTTTTTTTTTGACTGAGTTAAAGAGCCCATTTTCTACTTCACTTCTTACTTAATCTTGATCATTGTTTGGACTTTGCCTCAAAACTAAGATACATTAAAGACCTCAGCTTAAAAAGGCCAAGGTCTACCCCTGCATCCAGGGCCATCTCCAGTCATTTTCATCTATATTTTGCCACTGGACCTAGATGGCTCTGATGAGGGTCAGGAGGACATTCCTTAATCAAAAAGTGACCCACAAAACATAAGGAACATGTGACAAAACCACAATAGCATTCTTTTTACCCAAAGTGATCTTTATTGAGGAGAAAAGTCACCAACAAAATCTAAAGCTAATTCTTTTACATGCTTTAGAAGGGAACAACTTTTATAGCTCAAAGTAAAAGGGGGAGAGAAAATGTGGGCTCTTATGAGTGACAAGGATGTGTATTGAAATTTGGAGACTGTCTTAAAGATGCTAACAAGACAGTCTATTTCAATATACTATTTCAGGAAGACTAAATCCATTACATCTAGCCAATCCCTCTCAGTTCTTCATATCCCATCAAATTATCTGCCATCAGGAAACTAAAATCTAACCAATTATCTTATCATCTTCCCCTCACATATCTTGCACACCTTATCCTACCTCTAACTCTTATCTTAGGAATTGGTAATCAAAAGCACTACTTGAAAAGAATAGCTTTCTAGCTCCTCTCACAACTCCTGTACTCCTAAAATCAAAATGTCCTTCTCTGTCCTTCCCCATTACTATATACAAGATGTCCCCAAAAGCTTTGCTTAGTTTTTTCCATTTTCATTTTAAATCTGCACAGAGACTTTTGGGACATCCTGATGAGATCCTGGGTCATTAAGTGGGGTTTGCAGAGAGAGACTGAAGTACCCATAAAATTTAATTTGTGGGGTCATGAGTAATCCCACCTTACCATGTCTAGTCAGAAATATGCGTTTATGTAAAACCCCTGAGGTTAAATCTCCCTTATAAATCTGTCCATGGCCCATCTTTGGTCCAGTGCCATCTTTGGTGAATCCTTTTTGGGATTATAGCCCAACACTGCATTCTGCCTCTTGGTATCTTTTTCCTCATTCCCCCCTTCTTCCCCCCATGATGTCTTTCTTCTTACCACAAACTCTTACTATGTCTGTCTCATGGTGACTTTTTCCTTCTTATAGCTAACTTTTTTAGGATGTTAAACTCCTCTGTGGATTTAGGCTGCCAATTAAGAGCATACTCCAACGTTACAGTGTATTCACTTTCTCCTATTTAATTATGAATTCCACTAAGTAATTTGTCTTTTTTCAACTCTCTTTCACATTTATGTATTTCATACTTACCATTTCTTAGTCTATTGTATCCCTTCATTTTGTCTTTAATCTCTTCTCCTAAATACACATCTTATGCCAAAGAGAATGGCCATTGTGATTTCTTCATATGACCAAATCCAAAAATTTCATATCTTAACATCAATCTCATCATTTGGTGTTGAAGCCCAACCACATCATTTGGAACTAGGAATTACTGATTATAAACATCAAATCTGTATATTCGTTTCCCTCACTGGAATGTGAGCTTCACTTTTATATCTGTATCCCAAAGCCTAGCACAGTGCTTAGTTCATAATGGATACTTAAATGTTTTTTTTTTTTCATTCATTTATTCATTTTTACATTATTGTTCATAAACTCTATAACTGCACAGCTTCAGTCAATATTCCCTCACTGAGATTATGCTCTTTCCCCCTCTCATTTATACAATATTTAGCTAGTACTTGAACAGATTCTATGGAATAGGCATGGAATTAGAAGGGTCCCTCTCCATGATAAAATAGCACCATTTTCTTCCTAGTCCCTGAAAAGTCAATTCATTCAGACTTTTGACAAAGGGAGGCTATTTCCTTGTTTTCTTATTTAAAGCCTCTCTATTTATAGATTTCAAATGTTACCAGATATCAGCATCAACATGAAGGTGAGAGTGTGAAGGAGTGGGGAAAATATTATTATTATTAGCCATGGGATGCATCACTTTACATTTCTAAAAGTGCTTTATGACTGCATTTTATTAATGGTTCCTATAAAGTATTCTTTACATTTTTGACAAGCCTAATGATTTACAACAGCAAAAGAACACAACAAAAGCTTCATTCTGAATTGTGGAAATTTCAGCTGGTAGTAACTAAACTCTCCAGGGAGAGACCATGATTTAAAGTGAAACCCTTCACAGAAAGTGTCAGAGTCTACTCAACTTCCTGTTGAGATGAAGTGGATAAGTGATTAGACTTCCAATATCAAAGAAATGAAAAAAGTTCTTTAAATAGTAATTCAGGTCCCTTTAAAACTTCTCTCTTTATCTCTACACACACACACACACACACACACACCCCAGTTTATTAACAAGTAACATTAGATGAAAATGATTTAATGAAGACAACCTTTGGGGGGAAAAAAACAAACTCTTTCTATTGCTTTTGCAGAATTAGTTAGAACAGAAATGAGAGCCACCAAAAAAATAAATAAATAAAATGCCTTAACTATGTTCTTCAGGAACCTGGGATGATGCATTACAAATCAATCATTGGCTAACTTTAGCTAATGATTTATTCACAAGCCTGAATAACAATGCTTGTTATTTATATATACTTGTTAGATAAACCCCAACTTGCTCAGCTTGAAAATATAACTTGCGGCCACAGAGTGATGGAAAGAGTAGACTTCTGAGAATTGATTGAATATGAGCTTCCTGAAATATAAACATACATCAGGAATACCAATGATGGGCATTTAGGGTATGGTAAAAGCTAGTATGGGAGCCTATCCTAGAGCCTGATATTTTAGAATTGATAGAAATAGATATCTTAGGCTGTATGTCTTATATGATGCTATGTTTCTCACTAAATGCCTGTATTATACAATAATATATATATATGTATACATATATATATATATACATATATACGTATATATGTATATATGTATATATCTTTTATTCTGAGATCTCTCTTCCTCAGAGGTTATTTGACCAATAAAGCAAGTGAATCCCCTTCTGGAACTCCCATTCATATCCTTGGAACTAGCAAGATTTAAGAGTTAATCTCTTATTGTTACAGTGACAAAGGCCTCCAGGCAAATTAGCAACAAACTTCTATGAAATACTTAATATCAAATGAAATAATGTTTGCAAAGTACTTAGCACAATGCTTGGCACATAGTAAATTTTGTATAAATACTTATTCCCTCCTTCCTCTCTCCCCACCTCCAGTATATACCAGACAAAATACTGTGCTAAATGACTGAAATTCAAAGCTAAAAAACTAAAAGGAAAGTGAATATCTGGTCTTTTAGAGCTACCTTTATAGGGGGAAAAACAACATATAAAAGAGCAGAAAAGCGGGGTAAGGTCAGTAGGTATCCCAGTAGAGCATGGTGGCAAAGTTCAGAGAGTCAAAAGCACAGCCCAGAGAGGAATGAAATATGACTAGCCTGGAATCCTCTTTAAAATGGAACCATCCACAGTTTTCAGATGAAGAAATCAAAGCTATTTATAATTTAAGTTTAGCTGCTTTCCCCAACCCCTATTAATCCTGTTACTCATTCATAGACCTCATTAGAACAAAAGGGCCTTTTACCTTCTCAATACATAATTTAATCCTATCACAGGAACTTTTCTGTGATTGTCCAAATAGATGCAAAATCTCCTGAGCTCATCCAATTTTCCTGTTCTGCCCAATTTTGTTTTTTCTTACTTTCCTCTCTATATGAACCCTTACTTCATTCTGCTGGGTTGCCCCTTTTCTTAAGGAGGAAACCCACAGGGTGTATCACCCCTTACCCCAAATAAATGCCTTTGCTTAATTTAGAGATGGTATGAGCCTGAGTTCTTTCAGAGACAACACCACAACCTCTCCAGTACCTCAATATCTTAGACATACCCCAACATAGTCATATGAAAAAGTGCTCTAAATCATTATTATAGCATTTCTTTGGTAATGGAGACTTAGTCACTTACCTACTTTATCACCACACCGAGTTAAGTACATTCCAGATAAAGCAGATACTTTCTATAAATGGGGTTCACTTTAAATCATGATAGAGAAATAAAAATTAAAATAACTCTGGGATACTACCTCACAACTTTCAGACTGGCTAATAGGACAGAAAAGGAAAACTAAAAGTTTTAAAGTTGTGGGAAAATTGGAATATTAATTCATTATTGGTGGAATTATGAACTGTTCCAACCATTCTGAAGAGCAATTTGGAGCTCCTAAGTACTCTAAAACTGTGCTTATCCCTTGATTCAGCAATACCACTACAGGTCTACATCTCAAAGAGATAATAAAAATTGGAAAAGGACCCACACGTACAAAAATATTTATAGCAACACTTTTTGTGGTGATGTTGAGGTTATAAGTTGCAGTCAGACTCTTCATGTACAGGCCACCAGAATGATGGGTTTAGCTACCAAATGATGAGGTACAGGATGATTATCCCAGTATATTTTGGGATTATGGGTTGGTATCAGGAATCATCCCAAAAGAATTTGAAGGCATAGACCTCCAAATTAAGAGGCAAAGATTTTTATATGCTGTTAAGTCTGCTAAATCCATAAGGGTTTTGGCAATTAACAAGGGGAAAGAAAAGCTCCCTAACAACACCATTAATGTGGAAAACACCATAAGGTAGAAGTATATCATTGAGTGGGAGCTAAATTCATTGAGAAATTGAGAGAGGATCTACATTATCAGCAAATCTTCCATAAAAGAAATATATCCTTAGGGGTCTGGCATAATAAGGCAGTTTTCTGAATGGATGTAGTAAAAATGGGGTTTCTAGAGATTTCCACTTGGGGTGGGAGTTTAATCAAAAGTCCACTTTAAGAATAAAAGGCCAGACAAGAATCAAAAAGAATCCCTTTATAATTCTATCAGTGCTCATTCCTGCTTGCCTCAGAATGTATTTGTAGTGAATGTTGAAAACTATCTTTACATGTAATTGGAAAAAATAAAATAATAAAGTAAAATGGAAGCCTTCAGAAAAAAACTCACCAATGAAAGAAAAGCATCAATAGGAAGAAAAGTTGTTCCAGGGTGAGAAGGAAGCCAAGTCATGAGAGTGAGCAGAGAGAAGAAATTGAGGAAATGTTCCTTAAGTTTGGGACAATTTCCATTCATTTGCTATGGTGAAACTATTTTAGGCAGCTTAAATCCATTGTATAGGGGGAACTTTCTCAGATTTGTTCAGTATTAAAAACAGAGACAGAAATATAATTAAATAGATACACCTAATAATAAAAAAGTGTAAGAGATTGGCAAACAAAACTTGCCCACATGGAAGTAAAAATATTACTTAATACTGCTCTATCTTTTGGGAAGACCCCAGTTCTCTGAGTTCCTACATTTGCTTCAACATTTTTTGAGCCAAAGCTCTGAATGAAAGCCCTAGACCATTTCTGGCTAGAAGTAATGGAGAATTGGTTTTATGGACCAGATTCTTGAATGGTTGCTGTAAGACAGGGACTATAAAGTCTCAAGATAGGAATGTATTGATATTAATCCAAAATTAGTTCTTTTTACAACTCTGATACTGTTCTTTAAATGGCCTTAAATAAAACACATACAGATAAGAGATAAACGGGCTTAAGATTGGCTTCTTAGTACTTCCTAGATTAAAATAAGAATATGATAGTACCATGGAAGGGATATAACTTAGAAATGAGTAATAAAAGCCTGAGAGAGGCATTGTGAGTCAGTTCACTCTACTATTTACTGTTGCTGATTACATATAAATTTGGGGTAAATGTTTTGATCATAAGACAAAAATACATAGTTAAAACACAACACTAGTCTTGGTCTAATCCTTGTACTTTTTGAGGAATATTAAATGAACTCATTCCTAAAATTACATAATACTAAAGTTTTAAATGTAGGCATTTTGCAAGGGTAAATTCTTAATCCTCTGCTCTTTTCTTATATTTTCTGCCTCAGAGATCACTTTGACTCCCATGGCTTCAGGTCTCATTTTCATATTTAATGGGACTAATTGGATGAAGTATTTTTCAGTATTGAGTCACATGATCCCTGTTACCAGAGCTGGGACCCTGTGGAAGTCATTTGATCTCTGGAGGGATGAATTTTAAATCCTGGGATACAGGAAGTTGCAGGAAGTGATGTGATCTGTGGGAGGCGGTCAACATTGATGATCATTGGTCAAGAATGGTTACATCCTTTTAGTCTGTCCAATGAAAAGGCTCAGGACTTTTGCTTTCAAACCCTAGATAAGCCAGAAGCTGGCCAGGTTCTAGGAGCACATGGGGGAATTGGGGTGGCTCCCAGGTGTGTGCCTCTCCCTGCAGGGATTAAATAAATGCTTTCTCTTCGTATCTGATGATATCTGTGATTAGTTAATTGGCAATGGAGGTCTTGTACCCATCTTGTCCCAGACAATATGTATAGCTATTAAAGGTATATCTACAATCTTTTTTTTTTTCTTTCTAGTGTACCTGGGTCCCATTTTCTCCATTTTTCAAAAAAGAGGTTTGATCAGATGACCTTTAAATTCTCTTCCAATTCTAGATCTATGATCCTATGATCTAGGATTATCTATTTGATAACTTGAAAATTATCACATTTGAAAATAATGTATATAAATACATTTATTGGAATAAAGAGCTTATCTTGGTATATGATATGAGATATTGGTCTATACTTAGTTTTTGCCAGATGACTTTCCAGTTTTCCCAGCAGTTTTTGTTAAATAGTGAGTTCTTATTTCAATAGTTCAGATAATTGAGTTTATCAAAGACTAGGCTGCTAGATTGATTAGTTTCTGTGTATTGTATATCTAATCAGTTTCACTGATCAAGCTCTCTATTTTTCTTAACTAATAGCAGATCATTTTGATGATTTCTACTTTGTAGTATATCTTGAGATCCGATACAATTTATCTCTCAGTTCCTTCTTCTTTTCCTCTCATTATTTCTCTTGAGATTCTTGACCTTTTATTCCTTTGGGTGAATTTTATTTTTTTAATCTAACTCTAAAAAGTAATCGTTTGGTAATCTGATATCATACTGACTATAAATTAAATTAGGTAATATTTGGCTTACAGAATATATAAAGTATTTGCAAAGTACTGTCAGAGGCTCAATCTCATTTAAGCCCTCTATTAGTGCATAAAATGTCCCTTTTACAAGGGGAAAAAAATGAAGGCTTAGAATGACTTGAGAAAAAGAGTCACAGAATAAGTGGGAAGTCTCCAACTATAAGAAAAATATTTTAATCACAAATTCCAATGCCAATTCCATTAGTCAGTTAGTCAATAAAAATTTAGTGAGTACCTACTATAAGCCAAGTACTATGCTAATTGCTGAGGATGCAAATCTAAAAAAAAAATTTTCACAAGGAGTTTATAGGAGAATAGGGGGAGATAAATTCTCTTGGGGATATGATGAAATTCAAAAGAGTGCAGCCTGAAGCTGAGTTGAAAATGAAAAGATGGCTGGCCCAGGCTTTTCCTTTAAAGGAAGCTTTGGGAGGAGCTTCATATGCTACCCTTCAGTTAGAGGGGCAGAGGCTACTGAAAGTAATGATGAAGTCTGAGTAAGTAGGATACAAATACAAAAATATAAAGCCCCTGCTCTCAAGAATTTTGCTTCTAACTAAGAGAAAAGAAAGCAGCATGTAAAAAATAATTTGCAGCCTTTATAATATAAGGATTTAGGTATTTGGTTGAAGGTTAAAATGAAAAAGAAGAATACTTACTCCTTACAAAATGGTTGCCATGGAAATCTTGACCCTCTACTTCTTTTCTAGCAACTTCCTTGTGCCAATAAACTTTGTCCAAATCCTGTACATTCACTCATTTCCTGCTCTTTTTGAAATTTCAACTCTCATTATCCTATCCTTACCAGAACTTCTATCCTTGGCTATATGTGCTTTTGTCAGAGAGGATAACAAATACCACACAATACAAAGTAATTTCTAGAGGGAAAAAGCATTAACAAGTGGGAGACTCCAGAAAGGCCTCATGTAGGAGCTGGTACCCAAGATATACTTCGATAGAAGTGATAGTTTCAAAGATGGAGTAATCAAACTAAATAGAAAAAAAGTTATCATGTCTAATTTTTATTATAATCATTTCCATATTGATGTCATTATCATTTTAATTAACTGTTCCTTAGTGCCATAATATATTTCACTTGTGATAATACAGTGGCAAGATGAGTCAGATAAGGGAAAAAATGCTTTTATAGAAGCTGATGTCTTCAAACTAAGAAGAACTAAATGATTACCATCTGAAGGCACTTAAGAAATTAACCAACATTACAGAGCCATTAGATCTTATTAAGAAATCATAGAGAACAAGAAAACTGTAAAAGTCTTACAAAAGGGCAAACATAACGTTCATTTTTAATGAAAATAGGATGGCTGGTAGATTACAGGTTGCTCAACTTCTATTGAGGTCTATTTAGACATCAGATAAGAAATTGACAAATACCATGGACAGCACCCAGATACTAACCATCACTAGGCTGGCCCTGTGAAAAGCAAATACTATAAAAAGGAAATTTCTTCTATGACAGACTGGCAGATCTTATAGATAAAGTGGATACAAATGATGTGCTGTTATGGTCAAGGATTCCTTGAGATTTTTAGATGATATATTACTTAACTCAACAAGTCAAGAAAACATAGTTCCTCAGTAGACACATGGTTGAAAGCTATATTTCATAAATAAATTTGACTAGAGGCTTTACTAGGGCTGGAAATATACTTATAAAAAAAGATCATAAATATAGGTCTGAAGGTAACAATATAACAATATAAAATAAAAACAATATAAAAACAATATAAAAAGTCTTGTAAAGGGAGAAACTTTAAAACAAAATTGGGGGTGTTAATTGTACTTATATGATGAAAATTTGCACATGATATTAGCATTTATATATCACTTAAAAGTTTGCAAAAGTGTGTGTGTGTGTGTGTGTGTGTGTGAAATCTGATTTGATTTTCACAATACACCTCTAACTAGATGAGGAAACTAATTCTAAGAGGGGTTAAGTTACTTTCCCAGGGACACACAGCAAGTACATAGTTGAAGAAATACTTGAATTTCAGATCATCCTGAGTCTATTCCAATGCATTCATGAGGATCAAATGAGATAATAGATAAAGCACTTTATAAATCTTAATGGACTATATGCTGGCTATCATCATCATTATGATTATTAAAAAAATATAGGGTCATCCACAAGAGATCGCAGGTGGTACATCTGGGGAGAAAAAAACCTGCAGACTTACCTGTAAAACTGTAACAATTAACTCTTAAAAATAAAAGGAAACCTCAAATTGGAGGGTAATCAATTAGTAATTAATAATTTGCTAAACACCTCCTCTATGCCAAGAACAATGCTAATCACTGGGAATGTAAAGAAAGGCAAGAAATCAAATAGGGTTGAAAACATGAAAATAACAATGTACAAACAATCTTTGTACAAGGTAAAAGAAAACAGCCAACAAATAGAAGACACTAAAAATAGCAAAGATTGGGAGAGGTTCCTTTTAGGAAGTAGGATTTTACCTGAGACTTGAAGTTGAGATGATGAGAGAGAGCACTCCATATATGGGGAGGAGCCAGTGAAAATTCCTATGGTCAGGCAATGGAGTTTTAAAATGGCTGAACAAATTATGTTATAACCCATATATAACTAAGGAATATTGTTGTATCATTGGAAATGACAAATGAAGAATTCAAAGAAGTTCAAGAAGACTTTGTATCCAAGGGATGAAGAATGAAAAAAAAGCACAAATAAGGGAATAGTAATATAATAACTATAACACAAAAAAGTAGCCATATTTGATGAACTGTAATGACAGATCCTGAGAATTAGTGAAAATGTACTTTTCTCCTCTTCATAGGGCTGTAAGGACAATATATAGTGAAGCTGTATATCATATTGTCAGTCATGGATGATGTACTGATTAACTTCCTTAAATGATTTTCTTTAGAATTCTTTGTGTGTCAAGAGTAGAGTTTAGGGAAATGACTAGTTTAGGTTCTCCTCTCCTCTAAAAAAAAAAAAAAGGAACAATAAAACTTTCTTTTTAGTAAAGATAAAGGACAATAATTTTTTTATAATTATGTCAGAAATTATCTTGTATTGTCTTGCCCCTCCTTATCTTCACTTCTAGTGTCTCATTTCCAAGTATCCACTGATCATCTGGATATCTGATAAGCATTTCAAAGTCCACAGCGAAAACCAAACTCATTATCTTCTATCTAAACCTTCCTCCCCTTTCAACTTCCCTATACCTAACAAATGCCTTACTGTTCTACAAGTATTAAAGTAGGATTCTTCTCCTCCTCCTTTTCCTCTTTTCCTTCCTCTCCTCTTTTTTTCCTCCTCCTCCTCCTCCTCCTCCTCCTCCTCCTCCTCCTCCTCCTCCTCCTCTTCCTCCTTTTTTTCTTTCCTTTCTTCCTTTGTAGAAAACTCACTACCTACTTAGGAATTCCAATTTTCATCAGGACATCTACTCTGATTCCACATAATATGCCCCCATATTGAATACATCCCAGTTGTCCCTTCCCTTTCAGCTTTCTTTCATGTGTTGACTTCCCCCATTGAACTGAAAGCTCTTTGAGGACAGGAATTGTCTCCTTTTTTAAAATTAAAATTTTTATCTTCCTCTCTATCTCTGGTTCTCCAAATTCTATTTTCAATTAAACAATTAATTTTTCATCACACTATCTCTTACAACTATAGCCTCTCAACTCAAACCTCATCCAACCTAGTTCTAACTCTCATCCATCATTTTTCATAGATTATTGGGATAGGCTTCCAACTGTTCTTATTTCTCTTTTCCCCAATCAATCTTCCACACAGCTACCAAACTAATATTCCTAAAGAATAGTTTTGACCATATTACTTCACTTCTCAAAAAGATTCTATGGCTCCCTATTGCCTCTAAGATAAGAAATAATATATATCATCTGTTTGGACCTCTAAATTTTACAATCTAGCTATCCCTTTCAGGATTATTGCATACCATTTTCTCTCACATACTCTGTATTCCAGCTAAACTATTTGGTCAATCAGCCAATAAGCATTATTAAGTACTTACTATGTCTAGTCTATCCTCCATGTTTTGAATATTTTTTTTCATGAACTCTACTGCAAAAAATCCTGTAATTCTTCTGAGGCTCAGATCAAGTGATACCTTGTACAAGAGGTCTTTTCTAATTCCTCTTGTTGTTATTACTCCCATCTTCCCCATCTACTACATAGATATAGATACACACACATATAAATACATTTTATATATGTGTGTGTGTGTTTGTGCATATGTTTTGTATTAACTCAGCTATTGTACCTTTAGTACATTTTATATCTCTTATGCATATTATATCTCATCGGGAGAATGTGCCCTATAGGCAATATTTGGCACAAAGATTTTTATTTTTATAAATGTTTATTGAATTGAATTAAAGATGGATAATTTTATTGACTATAAGCAATTCAATTACATTAAGTTAAGGTAAGAATATGGAGGAAACATCTCAGAGAGGACAAAACATGTTTATGCATCTGTGATGAGAAATAAAGAAACTTCTTGGTACTCATATTATTATCATAGCAGAAACTATGACCTACTCTTCATGCCTAATTATGGGAGATTCTTGAACTCTAAAAGCAAAATTTCTAGTGAAAAGAACACAAATCCTTGGGTGAGAGGATTTTAATTCAAATTTCAACTCAGCTACTTATTAACTAGAAAGCATTGGGCAAGACATTTAATTTTCAGAAGCCTCAGTTTCTTCATCTGTAAACTCAGGATAATTAATCCTTTTCTATCTACCTCACAGTATTATTGTAAAGAAAGTACTTGGTAAAAGTATCACATAATTGGGAATTAGAATTAAAAGATAGATCTTATTATTAATTTGTTTTCTATCTAGCAGTTTCAAGCAGGACTTAATGTTTGTGAACAAATACAAATGACATAGTAACTCATTGCCTGAGGACCAGAACCCAAGCACATTTCTTCCTCTTTCTTTCTTACCCAGCTACTCTTATTTATTCCCATTTCATCTTACAATTCTGAAGGTAATGAGGCAAATACTCCCTCTAGTGATGGGTATATGTTTTCATACTGATGATTTCAGTATGAAGTAAAGGACCTATGGCCCCTGCTACCAGAATCGCATGATCAAAAAGAGCATTACTTGTTGTCCTTCTATTTGAAGGATGTCCAGAAAATAACAATTCAGCAAATGCTATCATTAGCAACTAATTACTGTTTTGATCCAGATCTGTTAGCAGACATGTTTTCTTTTCTTGGTCATCATGAATCATAGCAGCCTCCTTTCAAGGTACATTCTAAGTGGCTACTATTTGTCTTATAAAATATAAACCACACTCATTTAAATTCACTGGCATTAACTGGATACAAAATGCTAGAGGTGTGTGTGTGTGTGTGTGTGTGTGTGTGTGTGTGTGTGTGTGTGTGTGTGTGTGTGTTTGAAAGTTCTTGGGATCTGTTGCCAATGGTCTCAACTAAAGATGTTTAGGAATTGTTGCTAATCTCTTCAGGCTTATATCTTCAGGTTCTATTGTATTCTCTTCAACAGGCTTTCATGTAATAATGAGTTTCTCATCAAAGGTGGTCTTCTTCAAATGGAATCTTGATTCTTTGTCACTAATGGACACAATAGATTCCTGCTTCATTTAGCATTTGTACTAAATGATCTTTCAAGTCCCTTTCAATTTTGAACTTCTATGTGTCTTTTCTCTATTTAGATGTTCTTCACTCATGTGAGCTACTCAGTTAACTTTTACTCTGATGTCAAACTTCATAGATTTCTTTTCCAGGCTTGTGACAAAAATAACACAAAAACAACAACAAAAGCATTAAAAATGTTGTTTAGGACTAGGAAGAAAACTTACCTATGGTTACATGTAGCATCTTTATGCTAGCAGTTCAATGAGCCATATCACCTCATAGTTATGGGCAAGACATAGTTATGGTTGAGCAAGGCTTAAAATTTACCTACTCTAATGGGGTATAGATTTTTTAAAAATTCAGAACTTATAATGATATTAGCAATTTCCCCAGTCCTACCAGTTCATATAACTATAGAGCCACAGCAGAAAGAACACTAGACTTGAGTCTAGTCTGGGTTGCAATTATGACTTTTATCACTAACAAGTTGCTTGCGTCTCATTTGCTGCATCTATAATTGATTATATAAGAAGGAAATGAAAATTTAAATTACTGATCTCAGAGGGTTGTAAGAAAAGTATTTGGTAAATTATAAAATTCAATAAAATCAGAAAGTACTACTGCTGTTGCTGCAGCCACTATTACTACTATTGGGAAACCCAAACAAAATGCATGAAATTTCTAGAGATTGACAGCATTTTCTGCAAATAAATCTAGTTATTAGTAAACTGCAACATCCTCAAAATTTGTTGTTGGTTCTTCCAACCTCTAATTTCAGTTATTCTCATCTGTTGACTCCATAGACATTTTAGCATTAAAATATCATCCTTTGACCATAACTACCATTCTGACCATTCTGACATGAATTGGAACTAATTATGAGGAGGCTTCTTAACAATCAGTTTTTTCCTTTTATGACCCAACTCAGGAATTTTCTCTAGGAATATCAAATGTAACATAGATCTATGTCTCCAATAAAAAAGACTAAAAGGTTACCCAGTCTCATACAGGTAGTTAATACATTAAGAGTACAAAAGATTATAGAAGTTTAGATTCATTTTTGACTCAATAAAAAATATAAAGCACAATGACCTAATTCAAATTCCATAAATATTGAAAAATAATGCTTTTTCTTCCCTTTCTGATGGGCTACATGTCCTCTAGGGCCCATCCTGGTTTAGAGAAGCCTCACCAGACAGAAGCACTTGAAGTCATTAGGAAACTTAATCCTCTACCTCTACAGAGTTCTGCTGTCTCAAGGACATTTATAGTTATACCTAGTGTTTCAATACTTTTCTGATTAAGATGCAGTACCAGATAGAGGAAAATATTCTGGCTTTCTAGAGAGTCAAGCAACCTTTATTTCCAATGATCACATGTAGTATTTCAGCTCTCCAGTACTATCACAATTTAGAGGGGAAGGTCTGAAAAGAGAAAAGAATTGAGAATCAAAACAAAATTAATCCATTGTTCTTAGACACAGCATTCACACGACTCACAGTACCAGAGAAGAGAAAAATCAAAGTCCATTCTTCCACACCACAGCTGTATTCTCTGCTCCAACTTCTATATGAACTAGAACCCCAGGGTTTTTTCAGGAATTCCTCTATTTTATTCAAGAATGCTTTCCCTCTCCCTAGGAACTCCTCCAATACTATACTACTATATATATAGATCTCTGGGATTAAGGGCAGGAACAGATTGTACAGATGGCTGGTAACTAAGTACAGTAAAGTAAAACTCACTGAAGACTTCATCTGGCTCACTATTTCAAGCATTTCTAAGCTTTACCACTTAACTTCCTGAGACCAACCCTGTCTTCCTTTTGTTCTCTCTTCAATTTTGGAAAATAATTGAATCAATTGTCATTGCAGCTGGAAAGGGTCAATCTATTCGATGACAGCCCTGCTAATCATCTTTATACTTTTCTGGGCCAAATTCCTCTTCTTGGCCACCATTCATCTTCATGTGTTGTTCCCCTATTAGAATGTAAGCTCTTCAATTTGGAACTATGCCCAAAAAGTTATCAAACTGTGCATACCCTTTGATCCAGCAGTACTGCTATTGGGCTTATATCCCAAAGAAATACTAAAGAGCAGAAAGGGACCTGTATGTGCCAAAATGTTTGTGGCAGCTCTTTTTGAGGTGGCTAGAAACTGGAAGATGAATGGATGTCCATCAGTTGGAGAATAGTTGGGTAAATTATGGTATATGAAGGTTATGGAATATTATTGCTCTTTAAGAAATGACCAGCAGGAGGAATACAAAGAGGTTTGGAAAGCCTTACATCAAATGATGCTGAGTGAAATGAACAGAACCAGAAGATCGCTGTACACTTCAAAGCTGTATGAAGATGTATTCTGATGGAAGTGGATATCTTCAACATAAAGAAGATCCAACTCACTTCCAGTTGATCAATGATGGACAGAAACAACTACACCCAGAGAAGGAACATTGGGAAGTGAATGTAAATTGTTAGCACTATTGTCTATCTACCCAGGTTACTTATACCTTCAGAATCCGATTCTTACCGTGCAACAAGAAAATGGCATTTACACGCATATATTGTATCTAGGTTATACTGTAACACATGTAAAATGTATGGGATTGCCTGTCATCTAGGGGAGGGAGTAGAGGAAGGGAGGGGATAATTTGGAAGAATGAATACAAGGGAGAATGTTATAAAAAAAATTACTCATGCATATATACTGTCAAAAAATTTTTATAATTATAAAATAAAATTTAAAAATAATAATAATAATAATAATAAAAGAATGTAAGCTCTTTGGAGGCATGGACTTCCCATTTTCATATTGTCTCTTCAGCACTCAGCAGATAGTACTTTGTATACCATAAATCCTTAGTAAATGTTTTTACATTAATTTGGAGTCAGGAGGCTATAGTTCAACTTTCAGCTATACCACTTTCCATGTGGGTGGTTTTAGACAAATTATTTAACATTCCTGGGTTTTTAGAATGAGGGGCTCTGATATTCCTTATGGTTCTTCATTGATAATCCTTTGACCATCCACTAATTGTTTATACCATGTCTCATTCTTTACTGTTCTTGGGAACTAGTGAACTATCTCTAATATGGAGTTAGCTAATAATGGCTATAGTAGCCATTTCACTTTTATGGCCTGAAGGGATACATATCTAAGAGTGAAATTCTGGGTATATAAACAGGGAATAAAAGAGATGTTTGAAAAGTGAGGAAGAAACTTGCCAGTACCCTTCAAATAATAATCTGTTTGTAAAAGTGCATCCTGGAATTCTTGTACTTTTGCTACTACTAACATCCCAAGAAGATGGAATCATTAGTAGCCTGCATTAGTTGATAACCACTGAAGCATCCAGTTACTGAGAGTACTTGAAAACAATTCTCTGGAATATTTTAAAGATCCCTCTTCTGTCTTGTTTATATTATTAATGTGTGTTACATAAGAAGAATGGGCTTGAAAAACTTCAATGTAACCCTTTTCAATAAATGCAAATATGATTTACTACTATATGAATTAATAGAGTAGAATCATATATCCATATGTTTGAGAGAATATTGACTCCGGGTCATTCAGCATAGAATAAAAATCTTAGATTCCATGAAATATAATCAAGAAGATAAAAGAGAAAAAATCAACTTATCAAACATTCCATGGACACATTATAAAGTTTCCATTAGACTCAAATTTATTTAATAGTCCTGTTTAGACCAGCAAGATAGATTAGTTTCGTTCTGCAAAATTATTCAATTAAAAAATTATGCACCATGCACCATATAAGTTTATTTTATAAAAATACAGCATTTCCCTATCCAAAGGTAAAAACTTTATGAATTAATACTAGATAATATTAACACTTGGAGTCAGAAACCCTAGGGTCAAGTCTTGGTTTTGACAGTAACCTTGGAAATTACTTTCCTTCTCTAAACTTGAGTGTCTACTTCTGTAAAATGCTACAAGTAAAAATTGAACCATACTTCTAAGACTTGCCATTTTACAGTTTGAAAAATAAATGAATGAATGAAGAATTATATAAACAATTCTTTCTACCACTGACTGATGCTTTAGTAAGATATGACTAGGAAAGCTCTTACCCCACACAGTACCAAAATTACATAAAATGGTATCGATGTGAAAAGTTTGTTGTTGTTATTGTTTCCAAGTTGGCAAAAACATGCAAAATATCATTTAAATATGAGTTTATTCCCATAGATATAGATCTGATTTATCTTCAACTCTATTCTTCAGAGCATTCTTGTAATTTATTTCATGGAGTGTAGAACTGGAATGGATATTGGAAACTAGTTAGTCCAACTTCCTCTAATTTTGTAGAAAAAACAAAAAACAAACAAACAAAAAAAACCTAAAAGTCAAAGTACTTAATTGAAATGTCTAAGGTTCCTCAGTTAATTGAATCCAGCACATTTTCTACCATAGCCTACATCCCATTACTATAACAAAATCCAATGAAACAAAAATTTTCCACATGAAACACATTGTTGATAATTATAGATTTCACCTCCTATTAAGTAATTATCTCTGTTCAGACTGGGATTTGATCCCTACAGGTTAATTAACCTAGAAAAGAAAAAAAATCTATCAAGAGTTACTCTCTGTGCTATCACTGACTCCTAAGGTCCTCTGGACCTTACCATTTACCCTGATGATAAATTATACAATAACTATACAGTACTGAAGATGTATTCTAGAAACCACTGGGATTTGTTATATGGCCTATTGCAAAACTTTTAGTACTTCCAGAATTTTCCATCTACCCAGTAACCAAAGCTTCTTATTTATGTTATATCAAATGGAATTTGAACTTTTTTAGGAGTAGGGATTTTCTTATCTTTCTATTTATATCTACAGTTTACCTGGTGATGAGTACATAATAAATCATTTAATTATCCATCTTTGAATATTAATTTGACATAGATTTAGAGCTAAGAAGACCTAAGTTCAAATTTTGCCTCAATACATCTAGTTGACTTGCTATTCTAGAAGTCACTTAGTCTTCCTCAGCTTTAGTTTCCTTTTTTTTCCCTTGATGAAGCAATTGAAGTTAAGTGATTTGCCCAGGGTCACACAGCCAGGAAGTATTAAGTGTCTGAGGCCAGAATTGAACTCAGGTCCTCCTGACTTCAGGGTTGGTACTTTATTCACCTAGCTGCTCCCAGTTTTCTTATTTAAAAAAATGAGTAAAATAATCACATTTACTTCACAGCACTAGTTACTATAGGAATGGGAAAAGAAATATTCCATGTAAATTATTTTACAAACTTCAAGGCAATATGTGCTAGGTATTACTATTGTTAACCATATACATTAGTGTTTCTGTTTGCATGTGCATATATTATTTATATGCTAATTTCAAATCATTCTAACTTATTTACTAAAACAGTTCTCATAATGATATCAATAAAATATAGTAGGAACATAGAATCATAAAATTTCAACTCTATAAGAAGGTAAATATCATTTAGTTTAAACCCTCATTCTGCAGATTTGGAAACTAGACAGATTGAGTGATGTATCCAAGACCAGTGATAGTATTAAGACCAAAATTTAGAAATAATTACCAGGAAAGACTAAATTCTATCTAAAATCTATGGCAATTAAAAAAGAATCACGACCCATTCCCTGACTTCAAGGTACTTATACAGTTATTGGAGATATAAGATTCAAGTACAGGAAACAATTCAAAAAGCATATGAACAGAATGTGATTAAAGTAGGTAAAAACCAAGCACATCAGAAAGAGAAGAAAGATATTAATATGAGTGGTTGAAATAATCATGGAAGGCTGCATGATTTAAGCCTTGAATATAAGATCCTTGAGTATAGCTTTTCTTCCATTCTTTGTATTTGTATGCTCAGAACCTCGAACAAGATCTGATACACAGTCAGGTCTTAATGAATGCTCATCAGTGAATAAATGCATTCATGTATGATATGATTTAAAGGGTTTTAAGAGTTAAAATGGATCTTAAAGATAATTTCTTCCAACTACCTCATTTTGCAAATGAGGATACTTGTGCCCAGAGAACTTAAATGACTTTCCAAGGTCATATAACTACTAAGTAGCACGAAACTAGATTAAACACAGGGGTCTTGGTTACCAATCCAATTCCCTTCCCACCACAGCATTAAAAAAAATTAGAAGAGGTAAAAAGCATTCTAATTGTGGGAAGTAAAATGACAATGACTAGAGTAGTTACTTTATAGTCTAATTACACAGGACATATGGACAGCTACAGCATTTATATTACACTTTAAGGTTGCAAAGTGCTTTACATGTGTTATTTTATTTGATCCTACATTAAACTACATGAAGCAAACCTCAAATGGCATATGGAAGAAAATATATAGCAAATGTTTAAATATTCTAAAACATGACTATATATAATTGCATAGTATATGAAGTAACTAAGAAAGATGTAAAGCATATTTTATATAGGATATATGTTTGAAACTTTCTGCCTCTGTCTATGTATCTCTCTTTGTATTTCTGTCTTTCTGTCCCTATGTCTGTCTCTGTTTCTTTTTCTGTCTCTAGCTCTCTTTCTGTCTCTTTCTATTTCTGTCTCTGTCTCTTACTGTGTGTCTCTCTGTCTCTCTCTCTCTCTCTCTGTCTTTCTCTCTCTCTCTCTCTCTCTCTGTGTCTCTCTGTCTCTCTGTGTCTCTCTGTCTCTCTCTCTCTCTGTCTCTCTCTCTCTGTCTCTCTCTCTCTGTCTCTCTCTCTCTCTCTCTCTGTCTCTCTCTCTCTTTCTCTCTCTCTCTCTCTCTCTCTCTCTCTCTCTCTCTCTCTCTCTCTCTCTCTCTCTCTCTCTCTCTCTCTCTCTCTCTGTCCTATGCTCTCTATATTCTTCTTCTATTGGTTCCCATTCTCTTCTATTTACTTATAAAATAATTTCCCAAAAATGCAGGTTTGACCATGTCAATTCCCCCTAAAATTAATTTCAGTGATTCCCTGTTACCTTAAGGATCAACTTTAAAATCCTGTTTGACTTTTAAAGCCTATTACAACTGGGCCTTTTTCTACCTTTCCAAGCTTTTTATACTTTACCCTTCATTCATTTCTTTTGATGCTTATTCATTTCAATTGTGTCTGACTCTTCATGACCCCATTTTGGCTTTTCTTGGCAAAGATACTGGAGCAGTTTGCCATTTCCTTCTCAAATTCATCTTACAAATGAGGAAACTGAGGCAAACAGGATTTGCCCAGAGTCACACAGCTACTAAGTGTTTTATGGTAATATTTGAACTCAGGTCTTCCTGACTCCAGGCCCAGAGATCTACCCACTATACCACCTATTACTTTCTACAGTCCAGTAACACAAGCTTTCCTACTCTTTCTTGAGTATGACATTCTATGTACTGACTCCAGGTCTTCTCATTGTCTGTCATACAGACTTTAGTGCACTCTCTCTCTTCATACCAATCCCCTAGATTCTCTTTTCCCACTTTCTGCTCAAGGTCTTTCCTGGTTCCTACCAACTCTTTCCCTCTCCCATAGCCCTCTCAAATTATTTTTCATTATTATTATATATTTGTACATGCTTGTGTGTTGTCTTCTCTATTAGAATGTGGACTCCTTGAAGGTAGGAACAATTTTTTTTTGTTTTTTTTTTTTTTGCCTTTCTTTTTATCTCCCACACTTATTATAGTTCCTGGTACATAGTAAATTCTTGATCAATAATTGTTGGCTAACAAAATTATATAAGTATCCCCCACAATTATGCAGATGGTGATTAATCAATATCTATTTCAACCTGTGTGACTGATTATTGGTCCTTTATCTTTCATGAATTCAAACTCAACATATTGGGGACCTTCCTTATTTGATATATGAAGAGATTATTAATGGATCATGAGGGCTGTCAATAAGTTACCCCTCATTCTCTCTATATGCCTGAGTCACTTTCTTTTTTAATCATTTTTATTCTAAGACATCTTTTATATCACTTCTCCTCCATAACTCCTCATATATAATGAATTGTGGCCTTCTTGTGCCCACTATGCATTCCATCTTTGTTCTTTGTGTGATGTTCAACCTTCGTTCTTCATTAAGAAATGTACTGAAATTCTCAGTCATAAAACATTACTAGAAGGGCAGTGGAATTTTTAAAAATGGGTCTTTGTATTAAGAAGAAGAACAGTCTAATTAAAAGAACATTATAATTTCTTTTTTTTTTTTTCCCCCCTGAGGCTGGAGTTAAGTGACTTGCCCAGGGTCACACATCTAGGAAGTGTTAAGTGTCTGAGACCAGATTTGAACTCTGGTCCTCCTGAATTCAGGGCTGGTGCTCTATCCACTGCGCCACCTAGCTGCCCCTAACATTATAATTTCTAAAATGCAATCCAGTCCAGTCTTCTTCGACTCAATTCTAGGCTCAGTTTATTTTCTATTTGTTCTATTCAAGACACATAGATGGATGAGCATTATTTAGATTTTTCATATTCACATTGACAACATACACATATACATAAAGAAATACATTTTTATACACACATAAAATCTATATATTGCCTAATAATAATAGTACATATGGCCATTACTAAATACTTTTCAGAGTACTTTCACATCTTTTCTCTCATTTAATTTAGGAATAATGTTGTGAGGTAGGTTATGCAAATGAACTTATTATAAATCAAGAAATTGAGGCATAGAGAAAATAAGTGATTTGTGTATGGCTACAAAATAATTACAAGAAGATTCAGAAATAGAACCTATATCTTGTGACCAACAGCTCAGGAATATTTCTGGCAGACATCATTGTTTTGATTAGCAAAATTTGCAGTATCCACAATATCTATGCTGCTTTCAATCATTATCTAAATGACCTAAGTATGCTTTCATAAATATTTAGTGATCCTGTATAATGGGCAATGCTTGGTAATAGATGCTCTGGAAAATTAAAACAAAAATAATAGCTCATATTTATATAGTATCTCAAGGATTTTGTTCATAATAACTTTATTTGTTAAGTGACAAAAAATAATATTATAGCCTCATTTTAAAGGTGAAGAAACCAAAAGAATAAGTGACTTGCTTGTGTTTTGCTACGCAGCATAATTATGACTTAAACTCAGTAATCCTAGCTATAAGACTAGTACACTATCTATTCTATCACAATACTCTCAAAACAAATACAGGTCATGGCATCAAGCTCATAGCAGAGCTAAAACATATACAAATACTTAAGCAAAATATGACATAAGCCTCAAAGGGGAGTAAAAACTACATGCTATAGAGGAAAGCAAGATCAAGTACCTTGAAAAATCAAGGAGGACTTCGTAGAGAATGTGACTTCTAGCTGGACTTTGAAAGATAAGTAAGATTTAAATTTAATTAGATGGGCAAGAGACAAAGAAAAAAATTTAATATTTAAGAAAATAGTTCTAAGGAAAGGAACAGGGGTGGGAATGTACAGGCCATATTTTGATATTAAGTTTGGTTGGAATATAGCATATAAGGGTAAAGAATATGAAGGAAAACTGGAAAGATGAGTTGGAAGCCTATAGTGAAGAACTTTAAATGGCAGGCTATGTTCAAAGGGTAACCAATTAGGTAAATATCCTTTGATCTAGCAATACCATTACTACGTCTGTATCTCAAAGAGATCATAAAAAAGGGGAAAGGACCTACAAGTACAAAAAATATTCAGAGCAGCTCTTTTTATGGTAGCAAAGTATTGGAAATTAAGCAGATGCCATTCAGTTAGGGAATGATTGAACAAATTATGGTTTACAAATGTAATGTAATATTATTGTACAAATAAGAAAAGACAGATTTCAGAAAGACCTGGAAAGAATTGTATGAACTGATGCAAAGTGAAATGAGCAGGACCAGGAAAACATTGTACATACTAACAACAACATTGTGTCGTCAACAATCTATGAATGATTTAGTTTTTCTCAGAAACACAATAATCCAAGATAATTGCTATGGAAAATGTTGTTCACATTCAGTTAAAGAACTGATAGACGCAGCAGACTGAAGCATATTTACAGCAACAAGAAATATCATTTTATGGAAAAATTAGATATCTCACATAATCACAGGATTAAGAACTGGAAGAACCATAGAAGTCAACTGGTCTAACAAAGAAATATAGAGAAATACTCATATCACTCAAGTAGTAAGTAACAAAAAGAAATCATGAACTCAGATTTTTTAATTATAATTTCATTGATTACAGAAAGATTTGTAGGTATCAATACATAGTGAAGCAAGCAGAACCAGGAGAACAATAGATAAATGAAAACAATAGTAAAAATAGAAAAAATAATATTAAAGTAATGTGTCTGAGGCAAAAGGTAAAGAAACATGATCAGAGGTTCTCTGAGAAATGTCAAATGGTAATTATCATTAATTACCATTATTAATTAATAACCAGTCCTGAAGTTAGGAGGACCTGAGTTCAAATTTGACCTCAGACACTTAATACTTCCTAGCTGTGTCATTTAACCCCAATTTCCTCAGCAAAAAAAAAAAAAAAAAAAAAAGGAGAAGAAAAAAAAAGAAAAAAGAGTATTCATTGGGGGAAAAAATAATGAAATTATTCTGTATACCAAAAATATTTCTTAAGTGCATCTTTTATCAGTGTAATAATGTTTTAATTTCTCCTATTTTGCTTCCATATTTACCTGATTCTCCTTTTGCCCTGGTATTCTGTGACTTGAATATCCATATAAAAGGATCTTATCAAAATGTTTTAAACCCAAAATGTCAATGAACAAATTACTTGGGGATGTATTTAGTAAATCTCCCATTACTTGATTACTAATATAATCTTTAAGAGTAGTAACTTAAAATTGGAAGTTTTACTATTTAATTTCTATTACCTTCTTGCACTTTGGTTCTAGGAGGAAAAAAAACAATGGCTATCTTCCATCTTCTGATTCACATCAATTTCACTGATAATCACAGAACTTGAGGTCATCTATTATAACCAGAACCTGAATCATCTTTACAACATATAGAATAAGGGTTTATCCAATCTTGGTTTAATGCCCTCCAAGAAATTGAAATCTCATTAACTAAGGGATCCCATCCCACTGTTGGAAATTTTGAGTTTTTAAGATGATTTTCTGGACATTAAATCAGTTTCCAATCATTACTCCTAGCTTTGCCCTCTGGGACCAAGCAAAATAAGTCTAATCCTTCACATTCCTAAAAGCTAATGCTTGAGAACTTTTTGATTAGTATATAAATCACTAATGGTATTCACATGAAACCATATAAGTATAACAGTAGTGTTGCTATACTGAGTTGATATACAGGCAAGCCTCCACTTTTTTTCTGAGTTGACCTATTCCTCCCTTTTATATGTAAGTTTTTCTCCTTCCCCTCCTCAGACTCCTCCCTCCAAAGAAATGACTTTTCTTTCAAATCTGGACAGGAAGAAATAGAAGCTTGTTTTATTATGAGTCAGGGTGGTTAGCTGCCTTGCCACTGCTATTGATCCCCTCATGCCTTAGAAAAGAAAAGAAAAAAAATTTTTTTAAGTTCTTTCTGCCCTAGGAAGCTGGAAAAAAATGAATCAATAACTCTGTAATAGCTCTGAGCCCCAAATCAAAAATTACATTCTAGCAAAATACAGTAAGTTTACATCTGTCTTCTCTCTTAGGAGAATGATCCTTCTCAATAATCCCTTCTCAAAGTTTCATTCAACAATAGTACTGTCGTTTATCAACCTGGTTAGTTAGCAACTTTATCACAATCCCCATATTATAAGCTAAATTAAATATAAAACCTAAAAAGGTAAATAAACTTAAAAAAAAAAAAAAGGATAAACCTCCAAGAACCATAGAAAATCACATGCAAGGCTTACTCTCTTAAAAGGAAAAGGGAAAATCAGAAGGGAAAAAAAAATGAAGCACCACTTTTAATCTATAGTTTCAGTAGGTTTCAGCTCTGCAAGATCTGCATTAAACATACCTTGTAAATGATTCATCCATGCTGCCTCAACTTCCAGAATAAGGTGTTAGAGACTTCCTGTCTACAGCTTCTCTGTTACTTCTAGAGCAAATGCCTTCTGCCCACCTTCTTTTCCTATCCAATCTAAAGAATTGGAAGAGATGAGCTTATCAGTCAGTCAGACTCTCTGCCATTCCCAATATCAAGACAAAATGCTACAGTGGGGAGCGTAGTGTGGAATGGAATGTCAATGTCAATGAAGAGAATGCTGGGAAGTTTCTTCTTGAAATCAGCAGGCATCTATCTCTAGCATCCTGATTTCCTTGGAGATGTCTACAATTGTGTTTACCAAATTACACAAGGGATATATGTTAAAAACAGCAAGGCTAGTCAATCTATTCTGCTCCCTGAGAGACAAAGTTGTGCACATGGTAAATATCCCAAGAGACTGTGAGTGATGTTATTTTATGCTCTGGAGAGTAAGGGTAGCCAGGACTTTTTTCATGTGCACCACCAACAGACCTCAGATCCCTTCTGAATACACCAAAAAAATGAGCAAACTAGATAAGGATGCCCATGAGGATTGGTAGTTCCTTTTATGAGAAGGATTGCACTCATGAATCTATCATCATTTTTGCTATTTCTAGGTTCCTCTCATCTCTTCTCAGGAAGGAGGAGAGAATTACCCAAACAAACTGTATCAAAGTTAACACTGTGTTCCTCTATGTGTCCTAGAAAGGGACACCTCACAGAATGTGTTATCTTTTGGTCTTGCATGTCCTGAATCTTCTTCAATAATCTATAACAATCCTAAACAGTTTAGGAACATGCTGCATATAATGAGACAATCCAGTTGTCTGAGCCAATATAGCAGTTTAGTTTCCTGTTTGCTGAATTCTCTTTTTCCCGATTGCTTCATTTCCAGCTGTAAATTTAACATCTGTTTGGATTTCTTTTTTTAAGAAAAAGATATGTACTTCTAGTTGACATATATACCATGACTTATTTTTGGCTGTCATGCTACTGCTCCTTGCAAAAATATTAAAAGATCATCTGCTACTTGCAACTTTTGTTTAGCTTGTTAGTTATTTAAGTTTACTATAATGTGGTGCCAGATGTTATCCAGTTGGCAAAACACAATGCTTTCATTTCCCCATCTGTGTGTTGATCTCTCCATTTAATTCTCCATCTGTGGTGCTCTCTGCCTCATTATAGAAATAAAACGATTGTATGTTTTTCCCAAGGAACTTGCCATTTCTCCTTAACTTTTACTTTGGTGTCCACAAGGACCTCTGATTCATCTAAACTTCCCTAGCAATGCTTTTCTGGATCTCCATCCATCCTCTTCAAGACATCCAAGTTACTATCCTGAAAAACATCTGCCAGAGGGAATTACTGTTGACAATTGTGAAGCTGACTAAAATCAACTGGGATTATAGTTTATTTTTAATCAGCTAGATACTGTGGAAAGCTGCAGGAGAGATGTTTAGTATCTGCAGGGCCTGCTCATAGCTAATTTATGAAAACTCAGAACAGGTCATGCTGTATTGGATTTAATGAATGGAGAGTTTTTTTGTTGTTGTTTCTGAAGAATCTCCCTAGTTCCTCCTCCACCCTTCCTGTCCCAACTTGCAGGGAATGTGAATAAATGAAAATATATCTGAAACTAATCAGTTAGGTTATACACTAACTCTATTGGAAAAACACAGACCATTTTATTTGTAAACTAAACTTTCTTTGTAGATCCTTTAGTAGTTAACTTTTATTTTATTTATTTATTTCAGTGTTTTGTTGAGGCAATTGGGGCTAAGTGTGCCCAGGGTCACACAGCTAGGAAATGTTAAGTATCGGAGCTACATTTGAACTCAGGTCCTCCTGACTTCAGGGCTGGTGCTCTAATCAGTGTGCCACCTAGGTGCCCTAGTAGTTTACTTTTTTTGCCTGCTTTTCAGAAGGTTAAATGGAGGCATGGAGAAAATAAAGCAATTACAAAACAGAAACTATAATTTTTAAATGATCTTTAAACATGAAAAAATCAATTAAAAGTAAGTTAAGTTTTGGAAAAAAAATTGAAGTACTTGGGGGGGAAAGATTTTCTAAAAAAGATTTTCTCCATCACAGCAGATGTGCGGAATTACTAGGCAGGCTTTTGTGTATATTTGTCAGATGAGTGTAACTAGGTACTCCAACTGAAGCCTAACTATAAATTCTGGGAATTGTAGACAGCAATAGTTTCCCTCCCAGCCCTGTGAGAATTGCATGCAGAAACTCCCATTATAATATACGCAAATTATATAAGTTTTCTTTGTTAGCCATTTCTGCTTAAATTTTATTTTCAACACAAGGGAGGATTTAACCTGGAAGTTAAAGCATGGGAAATAACTGTGATGTGCAGACAAAAGGTATCAATAAAATGTATTTTTGAAACAGTGAAATGTCATCTCCAGTTACTTACAATAAGGCTGACATTTTTCCAAGAATGCTTCTGGTTGATGCTTGCTTTGGTAATTCATATTCCAAAAACCTTTCCTAATTTTCTTGGTTTGTTTTTTTAACAAAAAGAACAACAAATAGTAATAACTGTCATGTACATGTTACTTTAAAGTTTGGAAATACTTTACATGTTATATCATTTGGTTCTCACAGCATTGATAGAAAATAGATTCTATTGTTATTCCCATTTTATAGGAAAAAAAACTGAGACTGGAAGAAGTTAGACTATTTTCCCAGAGCAACACAACCAGTAAGTAACTGAGGCACGATTTTTACTCAAGTCCAGTGCTTTTTCTCCCTGAGCCATTTAGCAGTAAGCATCTTACCTCAGAAGGAATCCTAGTCCCTACAGAGCTTTCTAAACCACATCAATATTTTCCTAGAAGGACTTGGGTAGAAAATGAGACACATGATATACTCACCATTTAGAACACCATGAGAGCTATGCCAGAAATTCCACAGTTTAGAGAGGATTAAGGCTCCTAAAACAAGGTCTCTGGTGGGTGTGCACAACAGGCAATGTATGGGACAAAAAAGATCTACATTTGTTCCTCTACTTCGTGGCTCCATAAAAGTTTCCTCTCCACTATTCCTCCAGTGCTACTGTTATGTATTTACTCTTCCTTCCAGAAAACTAGGTCTAAGAACTTTTGCCATTTCTCAAGAAAAATGGTTTCCCTCATGTCTATGGTTCCTTCTTCTCCTGGGGCTACAACATAGATAGGGTAGATAGATAGATAGATAGACAGACTAGACTAGAGGAAACTCTAACAGTCACCTTGACCTAGGACTGCCTTTATCCAGAGAATCACTCACTGGAAAAAATGCCATCATTTTGGGTCTCATTAATAAAGTTGTTCTTCCTGGCATATCTCTGCTCTCTCTGTCCCTTTCCTTTGGAATATGTCATGGGGTCAGTTCCCAAAGGCTTTGCAAATTCTGGTCACTGTAAGTAATATTTCTATCATTGTGTTCCTTGAATTCTCTACAGAAACTGACTTTTCCACAATCCCATTCATCTCCCTAGTTGAGATGTATCCTGATAATTTAAAAAACTTGAAAATAAAAACTTGGTCATTTGAAATTGAGTTATTTAAAAATGCATGTAATTTAAAGCAATAAATATTCCCTAGTTGACTGGTATTCTACAATTTCTGAATTAAAGAGAATACCTGATATTTTAATATTCCATTTTCCTGGTTCCAAGGAATCAGGATTTGAAGTATTGGCAAAACTGGGCAACAGATATGCACATAAGTTAGTGCCCTGAGAGTAGCAGTAAGAGGAATTCCAGTTCCCAGGAGGAAAAGTTATATTTATGGGAGTGGCCAGGTGAGGAGAAGAGAAAAGGCAAAAGGCTTAGAGGAAAAGATTTTGGAATAATAATTTTTTGGGGGTTAGAAAAGCAAAACATTTCTACAACAACCATGTTGCAAGAGAGAGAGAGAGAGAGAGAGAGAGAGAGAGAGAGAGAGAGAGAGAGAGAGAGAGAGAAAGAGACAGAGATAGAGACAGACAGAAGCAAGAAAATCAAAGAAAGGGGAGGAAGGAGGACATTTCAATCTCAACTTAGAATGGATAAATTCTTTATTGAGAATTTTTCATCATAATTCTTTTGTGATTGTCATAGATCAGTAATTATATCAAAATTACTAAATTGTTTCACAGCTGATTATCATTGGAATATTTTTGTGGCTATGTAAATTATTCTCTTGGTTCTGTTCACTTCATTTGCATTAATTAATATAAGTTTTCCTAGGTTACTCTAATACCAATTTTTTTTTACCATATCTTATAGATCAACAGTATTCCATCACAATTATATATCACAACTTGTTTGGCCATTCCCCAATTGGTGGACATTTCCTCAATTGCTAATTCTTTGGCTATAAATATTCTTGTGTATATAAGTGCTTGTTTCCCCTTGATTTTTGGTGAAAATATAGCTGTAGTAATGGTATTTCTGGGTAAAAATTATGCATATTTAAATAGACCTTCAGGAATAGTTCCAAATTATTTTCTAATGGTTGGACTAGTTCACAGTTCTACCAATGGTACATTAATGCATCTATTTCCCACATACTTTCCAGAATTTGTCATTTTTTATTTTCTATCATTTTAACCAATCTGATAGGTATGAGGTCATATCTCAGAGTTGTTTTAATTTTCATTTCTCTAATTATTAGTGATTTAGAACACTTTTCTTTCTGAGTATAAATAGGCTTAATTTCTTCTAAAACTGCCTATTTATAGCCATTGATCATTTATCAATTAGAGAATGGCATTTATTTGCATAAATTTGGCTCAGTTCTCTATGTATATGTAAGTGTATATCTCTCTGTATATTTTATCAGAGAAACTTGCTATAATTTTCTTCCCCAGTTTTCCAATTTCCTTCTAATTTTGGCTGTATTAGTTTTGTTTGTACAATTATTTTTCTTTAATTAAAGCTTTTTATTTATAAAACATGTATGGGTAAGTTTTCAACATTGACCCTTGCAAAACCTTGTGTTCCAAATTTTTCCTACCTTCCTTCCATCTACTCCCCTAGATGGCAGGTAATTCAATACATATTAAATATGTTAAAATATACCTTAAGTCCAATATATGCATATGTATTTATAGTTATCTTGCTGCATAAGAAAAATTGGATCAAGAAGAAAAAAAACTAAGAAAGAAAATAAAATGCAAGCAACAACAATAGAAAGAGTGAAAATTCTATGTTGTGACCCCCACTCAGTTCCCACAGTCCTCTCTATGGGTGTACATGACTCTCTTTATCACAAGATTATTGGAACTAATCTGAATCATCTCATGTTGAACAAAGCCATGTCCATCAGAATTGTGTTGTTGTCATATACAATGATCTCCAGGTTCTGCTCATTTTACTTAGCATCATGTTGTCATATACAATGATCTCCAGGTTCTGCTCATTTTACTTAGCATCATGTTGTCATATACAATGATCTCCAGGTTCTGCTCATTTTACTTAGCATCAGTTCATGTAAGTCTCTCCAGGCCTCTCTGAAATCATCCTGCTGGTCATTTTTTACAGAACAATAATATTCCATGGAAGCCATATACCATAACTTATTCAGCCATTCTCCAATTGATGGGCATCCACTCAGTTTCCAGTTTCTGGCCTACTACAAAGCTCAGTAGAAACACTGCTAGATCAAAGGATATGCACAGTTTGATAACTTCTATCTCTTGATATTCTCAATCCTTTGCTTCTTTATATAAATTTTGTTACTATTGTTTCTAGTTCTATAAGGTAATTCTTTGACAGTTTGCTTGATATAACACTGACTAAGCAAAAAATAATTAGGTAATATTGTCATTTTTATTATATTGGCTCGGCCAAATTCTTTAGATTTACCTTTAAATATGTGAAGAATGTTTTGAAATTGTATTCATTCACTTGTGTATATCTTGGCAGATAGACTTCCAAGTATTTTATTCTGTTTATAATTATTTTTAAATGGAATTTCTCTTTCTAACTATTCCTGATGAATTTTATTGTTATAGAAATGTTGATGATCTGTGTATGTTTATTATATATCCTGAGCAACTAAATGGTGCAGTGGAATAAAGTGCAGGGTCTGGAATCACAGAGACTTATTTTCTTGAGTTCAAACCTGACCTCAGATACTTAATAGTTGATTCAGTTTCCTCATCTGTAAAATGAACTGTAAAATGAGAAGGAAATAGCAAACCACTCCATTATCTCTGCCAACAGAATACTAAAAGGAGTCATAAAGAGTCAGCTAAAACAACAAGAATTAGTCCTGTAAGAGGTTGTTTTTTTTTTTTTTTTTTTTTTTTTTCCCTAGAGGAAAAAAAAAATCTTCAGTTTCTTTTTCTTTTTCTTTTTTTTTTTTTTTAATAAGATAGGGTTATTTAAATATTCTATTTACCCTTTTGTTACTATTATTCCATTATGCTGAGCAATTTATATATATATTTTTAACAGCTAATCACCATTTCCCCTGAGATAGTCAATTCTATTGTCATGAGTTTGGTCAAAATAATAACATAAGCGCACATTCCAAAGGGCTGCGATTAACCTGTTGTGGAGAAAAGTAACCCCAATCCAAATGTTAACACTCTGGATAAAGCCATGATCATTTCATCCTAGTAATGGCTCTGATTTGGCATATTGCTTAGGAGCTACAATTTATTGCTCACCTCAACTCATAATGATATCAAGTCCTTAGGCTACAGAGGATCATAGAATCTCAGAATTTTTTCCAACCTATACCCAGACAATATCCATCATACAACATATCCAACAAGTAGCTATTCAACTTGGGATTGAAGACTGCCAATAATGGGAGATCATCACCTCTCAGAACACATGCCACTTTTAAGAAATTTTCTTATTAGGACAATTTTCCTTATATTAAGCCAAAATCTGATTGAAACTTATCCATTGCTCTGGTTCTAATCTGGGGAGGGTATGGGAAGGGGGAGAGGGAGAGACATAATTTTTTTTTTTAATGTGACAGCTCTTCAAATACTTGAAGATATTATTCAATCTCACTAAGCCACCCCTGAGAGACAGTCAGATGGGCTGCCTGCCAAAGAGGCTATAAGACAAAGGATAAAACTGCTCACTCAGGTGACAGCCAGCACAAAAGTGAGTGGTCCCTTTCCCTGCTAGTCCTTGTCTTTGAATTTTTGGCCACTTAGTCTACTGGATGTGTTGTAGAAAATGATTTAAATGTCAGTGGCTATCAGTCTTATTCCTATTTTTCCACTTCTATAAAATCTTTTTTTTTTTAAATAATCTATAGAAGAAGAAAGAATATGAGTAAGAAGAAAAGATGATAAGTAGGCATGGATGGGTTGCAATTTGCACCACCCTGCATTCAGGTAACTAACAATATTTATCAAATGCCTACTAAATGTCAGGCACTATATATCTCCCCTACAATGAGATGATAGATCCATTCAACTTTTAGAGAATTTCACCACATCCTTCCGGAAAAGGAACACTGAGACAGCATTTTCAGAGTTATGCTCTGGCAAGATTGTTTAAAGCATACTGATCAAATCCTTATAGCCACGGATGATTTATCCTTTCCCTTCTCCTGGTATAACTTATTTGTGCCCCACAGAGACCCTATTCTGGTAACTGTTTCCAGCCAGAGCAATATTGTCTGAGACACTGTGTTTCACTGGTGAAGCTGTGCTGACCTTTGCTATTAAGAGCTTACAATTGATTCTAAGAGAATCCTGGTGAATGAGAGGCAGCATGGTGTTTAGAGGAGTAGACTGGAAGTCAGGTTGAATTTGAAGCTAAGCTTTAGCAGTTACTATATTTGTAAACTGAAGTATACATGCAAAGCACCGATCTTACAATCAAAAATAACTTTTATTTCTACCTCCATCACTATCTGTGTGTCCCTGAGTAGAAAACCTAAACTCTCTCATCTTCAGTTTCTTCTTCTGTAAAATGAAAAACAATAATAGTATTTATCTCCAAGGGTTATTGTGAATATAAAATGTTTAATTTTTAATTTAATTTTAATTTAATGTTACACACCCTAAGGTCCTATATAAATGCTAGATATGATTAAAATTATCTGACTTTAAACAAGTCACTTAATCATCTAAAACTAATTTCTTCAGCTGTAAATTACTGAAATAATACAGTAATCGAATGTAAGTTCCTAGAAGGTACTTTTTGTATTTGTATCTTTAATACCTAGATCAGTGCTTTGTACATAGTAGACATTTGGTAAACAAATGATTGCTTTTTTCATCATTTTATCTTTTCTCTTAGGATGCTTGTTTTGAGGTTTTTTTGGGGGGGTTGAGTAGGGGTGAGGAAATGAGTTTGCAAATTATAAACATCTATGGGAGTACCATTATTATTATTATTATTAATTTAGAGTAATCAGCTAAGTGCAGTTAGATGGTAAAGTGGATAGAGTGTTTGGCTTGGAGTCATTGGAATTCATCTTCCTGAGTTTAAATCTAGCCTCAGATACTTACTTATTAGCTGTGTGACTCTGAGCAAGTTATTCAACACCATTTGCTTCAGTTTCTTTTTCTGTAAAATGAGCTAAAGAAGGAAATGGTAAACTACTCTTGTACTTTTGCCAAAAAAAAAAAAAAACCCTCAAATTATGACAACTGGAAAACTATTGAATAATCAACTAACCCAAGTGAAAAGCATATATTCGAACTGATTCTATACTTGGTTTGGAGGGAAAGAAATCCAAGTTCCCACCTTTACTAGATAATGCTGGGGGTATTAAAGCGCTTACTAATGGCTGACACTGAGTGTTGGGAAAAGATAACAAGGTTTGATAATACTTGAAAAAGTTACTTCACAGCCACCAAATCTATAGAATCGCTTGCTTTCCAATAGAGATGTGTCAAAGTTACTAGAGCACATGTAGCTATGGGAATCTCTAATCAAGTATCCAAATAACTAAACAATAAATCAGTTCCCTGCTCTTTGTCTCCAAAGAAAAAACTTCCATCACCACATTTGAATACCAAAAATGTTGTGTTTCAGTAATACACACAGAGATCCCTACCATCTTGGGAAATGCTTCCTTCCTCTAAAGCCAAAAAATGTTCCTTCCTTTTCATTCAATGTTTCTAAGAGAATTGTTCATCAAAGAGTATTAGTCTTGAGGTCAGAAAGAGTTGAGTTCAAATCCTACCTCAGATTCTATTTTAACCTACAAAAATAATTTATCATCTCTCTGAACCTCAGTCTCCACATCTGTGACATGTGAATAATAGAAAACCCATCTCACAAAGTTGTTACGAGGATCAAATAAGGCTATTTTTGTCAAGTACTTTATGAATTACTCTCCCTCCCCATTACTTTCTATTGTTTTGTATGTATTTTTCTATTTACTTACATTAGTATATGCTGTTGAAGCTTGTTGAACATAATCTTGTTGAAGGCAGAGAATTTCATTTTCACCTTTGTATGCCAAGTACTTAGCATATGACAGACACTTCATAAAAACTTGATTAATTGTTGATTGATTGGTTATATCAGCTATTCTTTTCACTGCTTTCCTCCAAGGCTATTTCCCTAATCTCTGACTACAGCATTAGAAGACCTCAGGGGAAAAAAAACAAAAAACAAAACAAAACAACAACAACAAAAAAAAAACAGTTGACTGCTCCATTCTCTGTCAGTTTATTGCCTGTCTAAGACTGAGCTCAAATTCAGCCTCAGACACCTGACTCTAGGCAAGTTGCTTAATCTTTACCTGTCTCAGGTGGAATGTATGAGTTGTTCAGGTATCCTAGCACCTCTGGTGTGAGGCTTGCTGAGCCCTTTTCCGGGCTGTTCATCCATCTTTGATGTCCAACCTAATTCATCCAACTCACCCATAGTTCCAAGAAACTATAGCAAATGCATTGGCTAGATCCGGGTAAACTGATTCAGCAGACAGGCTGAACTAAGTTGAAAGAATATCACAAGGCTCAATTCTATTAGAGGGATATCTACCTCAAGCATGTAAAGACAGAAGTTTCCCAACAGAATTGACCGATGAGAACAATTTGTTTCAGTCACCATAAAAAAAGCTGAAGCAGGCGCTCCAGAGTGTTTAGAGCTCGATCACATATCAAAGAAGCCAAGATCATATGTTTCATCCCAAGCCATCACCAATTATTTTGACTTTTGTCTGGCTACTAAATTTGTATGGTTCAGGAAAAGAGAATGAAACTGACAACATTAAGCAACTCTACCTCACTTAAATCCAATTTGTGCCTAAATCAAGACATTCCCATGGTGTCACTGGCGACAAAACAACAACCCTATCTCATATTCCTCATCTATGAAAGGCTCATAATAATAGCACCTGCTTTCTAGGGTTGATGGGAAGATCAATTTAATATTTTTAAAGTGCTTTGCAAACATTAAAACAATACATCAATACTAAGTATTATTATTAATGAGAGTGTATGACATAAAGCCATAGTGGTGGGCAGATAATCTTAATGCCATCAATGAGATAACCTTCCAGTGCCACAATAATTGATTATTTCTTGTTCTTCATTATCAAAGAGGACCAAAAGGACATCATTACATTGGGGTCAAGGTACACTGTATCCAACTATATCTGATCAGACCAGTGTGAGTTTGGAAGGCTCTAGCACAGGTTGAACATAAATAGGCTGTATGAACATTTAACAAAGAGATAGCTCCAAATTTTGCTGAATGATGACTAAGAGAAACATGAAGGAAGAGAGAAAAACTGCATCCTAGGTTAAGACAGATTGAATGATGGAGCTGATTTAATTCAGAGTTGAGACTAAGAATACAAATAACAAACAGTAAGGCAATTGAGGTTTCCAAGCAGGATAAGGTCATCAGCCACCACAATTTGCTTTGTTTGTGATGCTGAGATGAAAGGCACACTTGTAAGAATGCAAACTGTCCTTCCCTATCTTCTCTTTGAAGCTGCAGCTATTTAGAAATCATTCACATTTAAGGTGCTCCTTCTTTTCTGAGGACCCTTTTGCTGCCAGCCCAGGAGGAAAGCAATTCAGTAGCATAAAAGCTACTATTTCAAAGTGAGTCTGAAATTTAAAGTCATAGAGAAGAGTAATTACACCAAAAGTCTCTGAACAAAACTGTGTATATATCTATGCTCCAGATTTAAATGAATCTTTTCAGCATCATTCTCTTCTGAGTCAGTTTATCAGCAGTCACTGCTCTTTCTCTGTGACTAAATTTCATGTTATATTGACTCTAAGTATAACCCATCTAGTTTTAGAGCTAAAAGGGACTTTTTAGAGGTAATCAGATCCAGCCTTCTCATTTTACAAATGAATAAACTGAGGTAAAAATGTTAACAGTTGGATTAATAAAATGATTAATTAAAAGGAAGTTTTAAGAAGAAATCAAAGCTATCTAGAGTCATATGGGAAATATTCTAAATGATTAGAGAAATGAAAATTAAAATAGCTCTGAGATATCACCTCACAAATTGGCTAATATTACAGAAAAAAATGACAAATGTTGGAGGGGATATGGAAAAATAGAGAATCTAATGCACTATTGGTGGAATTGTGAATTGATCTAGCTCCATTCTAGATTATGATCAAAAGGTTATAAAACTGTGCAATATTCTTTTACCCAGCAATATCACAACCAGATTTGCATACTAAGAAAAGCAAATAAAAATGAAAAGGACTTATATTTAATTAATTTATTTATTTTTAACTTTAATAAATATTTTAACTTAAATAAATATCATATATTACAAAGGCATTTAATGGCATATATATATATGTATATATATATATATATATATATATATATATATATATATATATATATATATATACAGAGAGAGAGAGAGAGTATAAAAAGGAATGTTAGAGCAGGAATAAATACACTTTGAATAGAGAAGGAATTTGTGGATTCTTTTCTTTCTTTCTTTCCCTCTTTCTTTCATTCTTTCTTTATCCAAAATAAAATAGGAGGAGGAGGGAAAAGTCAGGACTCAAGGGAAGAATATGCCCAAACTAGACCCTCTTCCTAATATCCCTATTTGTGGTCAATTGTTATTGGACCACCACCTTCCTAGTTACCTAGGCTCCCAATCTAGATGTCAGCCTCTAATTCGCACTTTGTTGTTGTCTAGGGAGGATGGGAGGTATGGAAGAGAGGGAGAAACATTTGGAGCACAAGATTTTGCAAGGGTGAATGTTGAAAACTATCTTTGCATGTATTTTAAAAAAGAAAGAAAGAAGAAAAAAAAGAAAGAAAGAAAGAAAGAAAGAAAGAAAGAAAGAAAGAAAGAAAGAAAGAAAGAAAGAAAGAAAGAAAGAAAGAAAGAAAGAAAGAAAGAAAGAAAGAAAGAAAGAAAGAAAGAAAGAAAGAAAGAAAGAAAGAAAGAAAGAAAGAAAGAAAGAAAGAAAGGAAGGAAGGAAGGAAGGAAGGAAGGAAGGAAGGAAGGAAGGAAGGAAGGAAGGAAGGAAGGAAGGAAGGAAGGAAGGAAGGAAGGAAGGAAGGAAGGAAGGAAGGAAGGAAGGAAGGAAGGAAGGAAGGAAGGAAGGAAGGAAGGAAGGAAGGAAGGAAGGAAGGAAGGAAGGAAGGAAGGAAGGAAGGAAGGAAGGAAGGAAGGAAGGAAGGAAGGAAGGAAGGAAGGAAGGAAGGAAGAAACCTCTTTATAAAGCAAAAGTCTGACATGAGGAAGCTAAGTGGGAGAATGAAGAGAGATTTAGAACTCAGGAAGAGATGAGTTCAAATTGGATTTTAGATATTTGCTAGTTATGTGGTCCTACACAAGGCACTTAACTTTTGCTTGTCTCAGTTTCTTCATCTTTAACAATGGAATAATAATAGCACCTACTTCACAGGTTTGTTATGAGGATTAGATAATGCTCATAAAGTGATTTGCAAATCTTAAAATTTTATATATATATATATATATATATATATATATATATGTAGTGTGTATGTGCTATTATTCTATTTCTGTCTCTGTCTCTGATACATGTACATACACACACACATACACGTACACATACACAGAATTCCACTACCACCATTATTCAATAAACTACAGTGGCTTCCTATTACTTCCAGGATCAGAAATAAAGTCTCCTGTTTGTCATAAATTGACATTTCCTACCTTCCCACTATTTTTATACCTTGCTACCCCTTCACATACACTGAAATTTAGTGAGGATGGCCTCCTTATAGTTTCTCAATAAAATATATGCTGACAGGATTTTCACTGGTTGTCCCCATGCCTAGAATTCTCTTCTTCTCCACTTTCTAGTTTTCTTGGCTTCCTTCAAGTCTGAGCAAAAAGCTTATTTTTTACATGAAGCTTTCCTAGTCTTCCTAAATCTTAATGCCTTTCCTCTGAGACTACCCCCAATTTGTCCTTTGTATGTCTTGTTTATAAATATTTTTTCCAATTACTTCTTACACTAGACTACGAGTTCCTTGAGAACAGGGATTTTCTTTTGTCTTTTTTTGAATCCTCAATATTTATCATATTGTTTAGCACACAAACAATCATTAATAACTACTTGTTAACTGAGATATCATAGCTCAAAAAGCAATTAGCACAATTAAGTTGTTGATGAGGACTGTTTCTACATGTGCATATCAGGCTTCAATAATGTCTTTAAAAACTAGGGTGGGAGGGCACAAGATACACTCTCACCCTCATTTTTCATTCCTAACCCCATCACAATCATGCTTCATTTGATTATTAAGCTCTGTCTGCCTCTAAATTCAACTTTCTGTACTATGATTAAGATGTTCTCTTTTTTTTTCTCTTTTCTCTTCCTTCCTTCTTTTTTCTTTTCTTTCTTTCTTTTGATATTCACACTTTTCAGTTTTCAACATTTGCTTTTAAAAATTTTTAATTTCCTTTTTTTTCTTCTCTTCCTTTCTCCTCTCCAAGATGGCAAGCAAAATGTTATAGGTTATATGTCTATAATTATATTAATCATATTTCCAGATTAGTCATATTGTAAAAGATGAATGAAAATGATGAGGTTTGGCACAGGGCAGGTAGTTGTAGGAACCCCCTTCTGGCCGGCACAGGTCCTTCATAAAAGAATTTACTCATCAAAAAAGTTAAACTGGAAAAAAGAAATTTATTATTGGAATTGAGAAGTCAGCTTTTGCAGGCTGATTTTTTTAGTGGCAAGGTCCTGACAGAGAAGTAAAGATCTAGCAGAGAAAAGTAAAGAGGGGTAAGGTCCTATCAGGGAAATAAGTGTCAGAGATAAAGAGGAAGTAATGCTGAAAAGAGGATGTCTTTTCAATGGGCAGAGGGGCACAGCTATTCCAAGGAGAGAGACATTCCTTGGCTTGATTAGGTCCTCTGCAAGGGATTGAGCCGAAGGAATATTGTTTTATGGGTAGCTCTTGGTGGGGCCTGGGAGCAGTTTGAGTTGAAATCCGAATAGAGAAACATCCAATTAAATGAGTGTCTCTGGACTTATCTCCAACTTAATAAAGTGGTCCTGGACTCAACTAGTCCCATCCAGATAACAAAATGAAGCCACTTTATCTTGATTCCTGGGGCAGGTCCCACAAGGGAGAGTTTCTCTGAGGGAGTTCCCCAAGCTTTCCCCCCAAAGTCTGAGAGAGTGAGAAAGAGTTTTGAGGCTCCCCTTGTCAAGTCCATATGATGGTGGTTTTCTTACCTGTCTAGCCTCTTTCAAAGCAGGTTCTCCTCCCCTCCCACTCCTTGAAATTTCTCTCTTAGGCTTTTTCCCATCATTATTGAATGAGGAAATATTACCTCTATTGAGATATCTGTGAACGTCCACTGGTACTAGTAAAACTTAAAGAACCAAGCCTCTAATTCCTTTTATCAGTCAGTCACTTAAAAAGCATTTATTAAATACTTTATGCATTTGAATTGGCTGTCCCCAGTGTTAAGAAGATTTTCCCTCCTTACCACTATCTCCTGATTTCCTTGAATTCTTTCAAGTCTAAGCAAAAATTCTTTCTTCTTCAAAAAGCCTCTCTTAGTCCCCCTTAATGCCAGTATGTTCCATCTGAAACTAATTCCAATTTGTTCTGAATTTGTGCTGGATGATGTGCTAGACTCTCCATTAACAAATAGAAAGAATGAATCGATCCCTGTTCTTAAGGAACTTACTCTTTTTGTGATTCTTTTCTCTGTAAAATGTCCTCTGCTTTCTACTCTCTACTCTTGTGAATCTTTGCAATGGTTCCTTGAAAAATTTTGTGTTTACTTGTTCTATCACTTTTGGGACTTCTGATTTGTCATATTTCTTATCTTCCTTTTCTTTCCTTTGTAAAAATAACATTTTTATTAGCCTTCCTCATTTGATCTTCTTGTTTTTATATATAGCCTAAATTTCCCAAGTAGAAATTGTTGGGCTTGAGAAAAGCCAATATAAAATACCAGGGTAAAAGAGACAAAACTGGCTCAAGAAATGGGTGTAGACAGGAGACATCCATTTACTGAGTTCATCAGGGTGAGACATTTGGGGAAAGACTGAGCAGGTTATAGTTATAAAGACTTTATGAAGCCCTGCTGAAAGGAAGGAAAAAAGAGGAAAAAACAAGAATCATAATTTTAGAGAAACCATGGATCTATTTCAGAATTCTAAAAAGAAAAATGCTAAAGGTATACCAAAGTCAGAAGAACTGCCTACAGGGTAAATATCAGGTGAAAGAAGTGAAAAGCCAAAAATGAAAATTCTGGAATATTGTGCTTTTCAGGAATTGACATGTCATCCGAATAGAAATGCTGGCATTATTTGAAGATCATACAAGATTTATAAATGTGTATACTATAGAAATGAATTACATAATTTAAAAAACTAATGAAACAATCCTTATTGAAAGAGCCAAATCTATAGAAGAGTAACATTTCCCATATCTATTCTGGTCCATCCTCTAGTGAACTATCAAAATGATCTCCCTAAAGCACGTCTGATCATGTCAACTCTAAGCTTAATACATTCTAATAGTTTCTTATTACCTCTAGGACCAAATATAAAATTCTATTTGTTTTAAAAATAAAATCCTTTTCAATTTTTTTCCCCAACCACTATGATCCAAAGACATTGATCTCCTTAAGCTTCTAGTATATTACTATGCTAACTAAATACATTAGAATTGGGCCCTATAATCTCTTTTCCTCCATAACTCTCTAAAATATTTTTGCTAGAATAAATTGTTACTTCTTATGATTGATTTTTCAGTGTCAGGTTCTGACTCATCTTCTTGCATTATACTGGATTTTTTTTTTTCTTGAAGAAATAAGGCACTCTTTTACCACATTCTTCATTATCATTCCCTTTCCAGACTCACTTATCACTCTGTCAACCAAAAATAAAATAAAAAAGAAAACCCTTCATCTTTATTTTTCTTTATTTTTATCTGTTTGATACCTCTCTTTGTTGCTGGGCTAAATTGTAAGCCTAGATTTCTCCATAGGAGATGGTAGCAACAGCAGGAAGATCTACCAGCTATCCTATGGAAGGAACAGAGGAAATGGAAGATAATTACAGCAAGAAGATCTACCAGCTTATCCTATGGAAGGAACAGAGGAAGTGGAAGATAACTACAGCAAGAAGATCTACCAGCTATCCTATGAAAGGAACAGAGGAAGTGGAAGATAACTACAGCAGTTGCTTCTGCCAGGGATGTAAGAAAGGAAAGAAACTGCAAGCAATGGGAAAGATAGAAAAGAAAAAAAAAAATGATGACAAATGTTTCTGTTTCTATTGAGATCCTAGGAAAAAAGAACACTAACAAAGTAACTGGAAGACCCCAAAGAGTGAATAAGTACAAAAGAATAAACCTATGAATCATTTAAAGTCCTATAATTTTCCAAGTATAATGCCTTAAAGGTACTTATCAACACTTAGGAAGAATTTTTCCAATTAGGGACAGCTAGGTGCTGCAGTGAATAGAGCAACAGCCCTGAAGTCAGGAGGATCTGAGTTCAAATTTGATCTCAGACACTTACCATTTTCTAGCTGTGTGACCCTGGGGAAGTCACTTAATCCTAATTACCTCAAAAAAAAAAAATTCTCCCAGTTATAAGGCTACTAAATCACTCTTTGGGTCAAAATCCATTAAATTATAGCCCACAACCTTCTATTGTTATGTACAATCAACCAAAGGACAAAAGCAAAGGCAGTAGATCAAATTGCATAGTAATACACAATTTAGCCCATCAATCTGGACACTCTCCCATACATACATATACCATTAATAGAAAGAAAGCTACATATAGAGAACTTTATGGAGCAGTAAAACATGTATAAGTAGGGCTCATGTGCAGGAATACACATTTAGGACACGTAGTGAAAAGGGCACACATGGAGAGCAAACACTAAAGAAATAGGTTATAAGTATGGAAGAGCAACTCTAAAGCAGCAGAGTCACTGGTATCTTCCCCAGAGGCTGTCACATTACTTCTACTGTTCTCTTTTAGGCTCTTTCCAAATAATAAGTCTCAGACAGATTCTGTTTAATCAAGAGTTATTTTGCTCCAAGCATTATTTCTGCCAGCATTACCATTAGTGCCTAGTGACTATTAATGCTAAGCATAGTCCCTCAGTACTTCTTAATTGTGTCTAATGCTTCAGAATCCTATTTGGGGTTTTCTTGGAAAAAATACTGGAGTGGTTTGTCATTTCTTTCTCCAGGTTATGTTTATAAATAAGGAAACTGAGTCAAAGAGGGCTAAGTGACTTACACAGCCAATAAGTCTTAGGTTGGATTTGAACTCGGGTCTTTCTGACTCTAGATAGGCTTCAGCAGGCTCCAAAGGAATACCTTCCTCAAAAGAATAGTTCAAAAATCAGAGGCTTCTTAACAGTTCTTTTAGAATAGTTTCTTTTAGAAAAGCATGCACTTTTGCAGCACAAGGCATTCACCCTTCTAGATTTTTGCTCACTAAGAGAGCAGCTTCTTCTCCAAATGCTAATGTCCTTAAACTTAATCTTTTATTCAGATTCTAATTCTTTGTTCCAGGTCACAGCCATCCACAAAAGATCTCACCTTTGTTTGTGATAAGTATTCTGTATAATACCAGTTTTAACTTCTGAAGATTAGAAAATATCATATTAGCCCAGCCCCAAAAGGTACAACAGCTCTGAGATGTGGGTCTCCCCAGTTTGTGTTTGTTTTAAATTCTAGACCAGTCCTCCTCTCAGTTTCAGATAAATGAAGCAGAAAAAGAATGTAGACAAGACAAAGCTAAGCCCAGAAGGCAAATTTTCATCAATATAGCCACTTTCCTGAGTATTCATATGCATATGCAGATAGCTTAAGCCTAGAGCTCTTTACACAAATAAGAAATAAAAGGAAAGTTATTTAGGATTCAGATAGGAAAGAAGAACTAAGAACTTAATCAATTTAACTGAGTCAGAGGTCATTACCAAAGAACTTCTATTGGAAAGTTATAGGAAAAAGTTTGAAAAGGGAACCCAGAAGCTCTCTTCCAGTTTTAAGTCTATAATTTTTGGATGCTCTCCTAGAATTGCTGAAATCTGGTGTTTCAGGTAGCTAGGTGGTGCAGTGGATAGGGTGCTGGGCCTGGAATCAGGAATATTCCAAGTCCTGAGTTCAAGTTTGGCTTCAGACACTTATTAACTATGTGACCCTTGACAAGCCACTTCATCTTATTTGCCTCAGTTTCTTCATTTGTAAAGTGAACTAGAGAAGGAAATTGAAAAACATTCTAGTATCTTTTCCAAGAAACTCCAAATAAGATCGCAGAGTCAGACATGACAAAAAAAACAATTAATACCCACATCAATATGTCTTGCTTTGAGGAAAAGCTAAGGGAAAAAGTTAAAGGTATAGGAGGGGAATGGATAGAAAACAGGAGTTTTATAATCACTAGCATTAATATAGTGCTTTATGGTTTATAAGGTCCTTTACAAATATTAGCATATCTCATATGAGATATCTCTCTTAGGATGTAAGTGGTATTATAACCTCTTCAGCTCCTTCCATTTTGCAGATAAAGTAATTTGGGCAGATAGAAATTTAAGTGACTTTCCGAAGATCACACAATTAGTCAGGATCTAAGGCTGGCTTTTAACTTCAGTAATCTTGACTCCAAATCCAACGCTTTTATCCACTGAGGTACCTATCTTTCTTGGAATTAAGCCCAGCACTGTAAAGATGAGAAGGGAAATAAAATATTTGCATTAAGAAGCATATTCAAAGCATAAATATAAGATGGGGATATATAGTATATGATATGTGAGAGAATTTTTTGGAAAAGAGTAATCTAAAAGATAAAGAAAAACTTATCTAATTAAAAAAAAAAAAAACTATACATTTCACCAGAAATCAGCTATTTACATCATTTGCCCATAAGGTCATAAGAGAATTACTAGTTTCAGTATACAGCTAATGTAACTGAGACATTAAGCTATTAATGTCTCTACAACTAGTCATTGATTAAAGACAGATCTTTTTCCCAAATTCAGTGTTTTTCCATGCTACTACAGCCATCTGACACATAATAATTATATGATACCAGCTAACCGAGTAAAACATCTTTTCCATTCTTGCCTCAGGGCCCAACATAGCTAACCTTCAGTCACCTCTTAGTTATGTTGAATTTCTACACTATTCATTCAGCCTCAATCTCACCCTAGAACCTACCTCATAACTCATAATTTCCTCCTACTCAAATATCTATCCATCATTCCAGCAGCCTTCTCCCATTGGTGTTAGTCTAGAGATCTTCATTTTGGAAGAGCTCTGTGCCAGCTAACCTTCATTCCCCCCACCCCACCCCACTCTACCCCCCTACACACCCAGGAATGCTTCTAACTTTCCAGGTTTTGACATTATGTCCCATCATCCTTCCTTTTTCAGTCCTTTTGTGTGTCAGGGAACTGTCTTGCTTTTTGCTCATATTTGTAGCTCCAGCACTTAGTATAGTGTCTAGCACATTGTGAATGCTTAATAAATGTTCTTTGCCTTGTTTGTTGCCTAGAAAATAAAATATGATTAATAATAGAGGAGGGGGGGTGGAGTCTTGCTTTCAAATCTATGGCAAATGGTGTTCTTATGCCCCAATATCAATAAATATAAACACAAAATGACTGGGGAAGAAAGGAAAATACATGAGAGGATGCAGAGGGAATGAAAAGGGAAAAAAGGAAACTATGCAATTATCAGGGTTGTGTTTTAGAGAAATGGATTATGTAAAATAGAATTGGAAAGAAATCCTGAGAGGTTGAAAGAAAAAAAAACAAAACGTGAGCGATATTTATGTTTATAATTATTACTTCTGTTTCAGAATACAATCTGGTTGAAAAGAAAAATGGTCTATATACTTGTAATGTTAGAGGGGAAGAATGAATTTTGGGGAAAATATAATTCAAAGTATATTTTTAAGAACCTCTATGTGTTGCTTAAGAAAAAAATTTCTAACAAACACTATGAAAAATTATATTTGCAAGAATATATAGAAGAAAAGTACTATAATTAGCCAGGCCCTTAAACCAAGGGGTGGAGAGGTAGAAATAATGAACCTAAAAGAAACTGAATTGTGAACAAGTAAATATTGGCATGAAATTTAAAATATGACCTTTTTTTGTGAACCAGCCTATATTCTGGGCCTTGCTATGCAATGGATAGAAAGCTGAAAGTCAGAAAGACAAATCTTCATGAGTTCAGATCTCACAGCAGATACTTCTTTGTTGTGACATCCTGGGCAAGCCACTTAATCCCATATACCTCAGTTTCCTCATCTGTAAAATGAAGTGGAGAAAGAAATGGCAAATCAATCAAGTATCTTTGTCAAGAAAATTCAAAATAGGGTCATGAAGAGTTGGACATAACTGAATGATAACAAAAACATCAATGGTGATGTTTTCTATATCTGTGTTAAAGGACCATTAATGGTAAAGGTTTACTTTACACCAGAGTTGCCCAGAGAGACATGTGGCTTAGTGGATGAAGGGGTCAAGCTTAGAATCAGAAAGATCTGAATTGTAGCTCTGTCTCTAACACATTCTCTTTCTGTCTTCATGGTCAAGTCAATGAATCTCTTGAGTACCCCCAGGAAATTCAAAATTTCCTAATTTATATCTAAACCATTTATTTTTGTAAAATTTTGAGTTCCAAATTTTTCTCCCTCCCTCCCTTCTCTTCTCCCTCTCTAAGACAACGAGTAATCTGATATAACTTATACATGTATAGTTGTCTTAAACATATTTCCACAAGTCATATTGTGAAAGAAAAAGCAGAAAAAAAAAAAGAAAAAAAAGAAAGCCACAAGAAAGGAAAAAAAAAAAAGAAAAGAAAAGTGAAAAAATTATTCTTTGATCTGTATTCAGACTCCCCAGTTCTTTCTCTGGATGTGGATAGAATTTTCTCTCACAAGTCCAAAAGTTATAGTCTTAAGAAATAGTCCTAAGCCCTTTGTAATAGCCCCAAAAGTTGCAAATCTGCTGCCAGCTATAGTATCCCATCCTGATTTGAAAATTTAGAATACACTGCAACATACTGTTTATTTGCAGTGATATAGAATTATCTCATAGGAAGTTAAGAGAAAGAATAGAGAGCTTGCCTCACATTTGGAAAATTTGGCTTTGAGTCAGGTCAACAAATATTTACTATCCACATACTCTGTACCAGACAATGTGCTAGATACTGAAGATTAAAAAGAAAGTAAAAAGCAGTCTTTGCTTTCAAGAAGTTCACAACTTCAAGTATTGCAGCTGACCCATATGGGATATGTGACTGAGTCACAGAAACAAGTTATTCCTAGGAAGAAACTTGATGTACCTGCTTTACCAAGGCATCTTAAGAACCATGGAACTTTTCTACTTGACATGCAGCTGAAATCTTCCATATAGGTTATCTCCCTCATGAAAATAGTAATTCTTTTAAAGCAGAAACTGCCCTTTTTTATGTGCACATTGTAAGCTTTTAATAAATAAATACTTCATTCATCAACTCATTCATTCATTCACATGCCTACCTGCATTGCTGGAGTGAATTTCTTCATTAGGAATCATCAATAGCATTGAAATAATAAGTCTAGTTTAAGAGAGAGTTGGAAAGCACAGGAAATTATGTGGACTGGTAAAAATATTAGAATGTGAGATGGTAGTGGTATATAAATTTCAGATAATAGATTTACACTCAGAGTAAGTAAGTTATGTTCATCCTTATAAACTCAAGATTGTGGGTAGTTCTGCAACTAGGTATTTACACATTAAAGTGATAAAAGCACAGTAAACATCTGCTTTCTAAATATTCTTATTTTATTTTTAAGCAATGATTTTTATTACCAAACATTTGTAAAACACTTTGTTCTTACAACCACTGTAGTTAGCTCACTCTTAAAAAAACTCCATAAAATGATATTATTATTCATACTTTAAAGATGGAGAAATTTAAGTAGATTGCATCCTACTTAGAGTTTTATATTTCATAGTGAAGTCAGAATTAGATATCACCACACCTAAAGTTTCTAATTTTTTTCCTCCCCTAGTTAAAAAAAAAATTCCTTACCTCTAATTATGCTAAGAAGCACTCAATACCATCATATTGTTCTATTTATTCAAACATTAGCACCTAAAAGTTGTGTCTCCTTCCTTTCCATAGTTCAATACTGACCAAAAGTCTTAAATCTTCTAAAAGCTAACCTCTCCAGGGATAAGAATGAAAGACAGTTCTGGGAGAAAGCAAAAGAATATCAATGTTATTGGCAGGCAGATGGGCTAACCAAGGTTGAAGGTAACTGAGAAATTTCAAACTTGTTAGTGAATTAGTGGATGTCCACCCCAAGTATGTGAAGATTTCCTCCAGCAGAATGGTCAGATGGGAATAATTTGTTCCAAAAGTCATGAAGGTACCTGAAGCAGGTGCTGTGGAGCACTAACAGCTGATCAGACATCAAAGGCACCAAGGTCATCCACTGTATCCTAGGAATCACCAGTTGTCTTGATTTTTGTCTTGCCAATGGACTTCTGCTGACTCTGATAGAGTGTAAACTGATGATTTTGTACAATTCCACCTTATTTAAATTCAATTTTCAAGCAAATCAAAATATCCCCTTCACAATGTCATTGGTTCTTTTTTAAAATGTAAGATGAATAACAATAAAAACAAACCAAAACATCAAAAGACCTGATCATCTATAGAGAATTCCATTTCAATTAGTTCTCTTTCCTAGATCTGCTTAATCAAGTAGAAAACACCTTTACAGGATTTCTAGACTTGAAACTACATTATAAAGCAGCAATCATCAAAACTATATGTGCATGATGCATACATACAACACATGTAAAAATGTTTATATGTGTGTGTTTGTGTGTGTGTGTGTATTCTTCCCTTTTTGAAACAATTTGGATGATCAGATGAAAATGAGCTTGATTTGTAAATTGCTATTGTGCCCCCATCTTCCCTTCCACTATAAAAGTTCTTTCTTGAAAGAAGAGTGAGTTGATGACATATACATTGTCATCTATTTTTTCATTTTTTAAAATTTTGTTTTATTGTTCCTTAATGTCTCATGGAGTTAATAGTTTCCACTTATTCAAGTCTAATTTTTAGACCAATTTTGATTCTTAAGGCATTTTGGGGGCATTTTTTTGCTAATACTCCTTAGATCCATGGAACTATTCCCTTGTTATAGACTATAAGTACTCTTCTCTGCCCAGAACTGATGTTCCAGAACTGGGTGTGGACAACAAAGTCGCATCTTCTAGTTCCGTGCCTGGTATTAACTCAAAATTCTCTGTAATGTCTTTCTAACTAGTCTTCCATTCTCTTTACTGTCTCTGAACTGAAAATGCCTGAAAATGTTACTACCACTGACACAGTTATCTCCCAGGCCCATCACCAGGGCTGCTGCCACATGTGCTCCAGGCTGACCCCTCCCAGGGGGTCCCAAACCTCTCTGACTGAACTTCTAAGTTGTCTTAGACTGGAAAAATAGCTCATCTTGTCCTTTTGTTAGGTTCCTTTGTCCTCCACTGTAGGAAGAAGATATACTATTAATCAAACAAAAGACAGAAACAAAAAAAAGTTACAAAAGATAAAATTGATATCTTTGATTACTTGAAACTGAAAAGCTTCTACACGGAAAGCAGCAATGTATGTAGAATAAGAGAAGAAGCTAAATGGGGAAAAACATTTATATGAAACCTAAGAAGTGTAAAGGGCTAGAACTGAGCAATGCACTTGGATAATGAAGCACGTGAGACTAATTGCCAATTGGACAGTTCCCTATTAACTTGTTTGAAGGTTGACCCTCCCCAGCTGTTCTGTGCTGACTTGATTGGAGGGACAAAGAGGGGGAAGTGACTTGTGTGGGAGGAGTAGGAGAAACTTGGGTGGTGGAACTCACGCTCTCTTGCACTCCTGACCTGGCATTGGAGGGGACGGTAAAGATAAAGAATAAAGACGTTTAGTGATCCAGACTCTGGCTGATTTCTGGGAAGATAAGAGTTCCAGCAAGAAGGGTTTGTCATCTAAGACATATATAAAAAAATATGTTTATGTATTGCTAATAACGATTCTCCCAAATAGATAAATGGTCAAAGAATATAAATAAAAATTTATTTAAAAAAACATTCAAGTATTCACAATCACATGGAAAAAAAGTTTCAAATCATTAATAAAAATCAAAACATTGCTAAGATTTTACCTCGCATGTACATATTTTCCAAAATAAGCCAAAAAATAGCAACAGTAAATGTTGAAGGAGTTTTTCCCCCCATTTTTTATTAAAGTTTTTATTTACAAAGCATATGCATGGCTAATTATTCCAACATTGACCCTTGCATAAACTTTTGTTCCATATTTTCCCCTCACCTAGCTAGCAGATAGTCCAATACATGTTAAATATGCTGAAATACATGTTAGATCCCATGTGTATACATATTTATAGTTATGTGGTTGCGCAAGAAAAATCAGATCAAGAAGGAAGAAAAAGAAAAACTGAGAAAGAAAACAAAATGTAAACAAATAACAACAGAGAGAGTGAGAATGCTATGTTGTGTCCCACACTCAATTCCCACACTCTTCTTTCTGGGTATAGATGTCTCTCTTCATCACAAGACCATTGGAACTGGCCTCAATCATCTCATTATTGAAAAGAGCCATGTCCATCATAATTGATCATCGTATAATCTTGTTGTTGCCGTATATAATGATTTGGTCCTGCTCATTTCACTCAGCATCAGTTTATGTAAGTCTCTCCAGGCCTTTCTGAAATCATCCTGCTGGTCATTTCTTACAGAACAATAATATTCCATAACATTCATATACCACAATTTATTCAGCCATTCTCCAATTGACGGGCATCCACTCAGTTTCCAGTTTCTGGCCACTACAAAAAGGGCTGCCATAAACATTCTTGCACATACAGGTCCCTTTCCCTCCCTAAAGATTTCTTTGGGATATAAGCCCAGTAATAACATTGTTGGATCAAAGAGTATGCACAATTTGATAACTTTTTGAGCATAGTTCAAAATTGCTCTCCAGAATGGTTGGATCCATTCACAGTTCCATCAACAATGTTTCAGTGTCCCAGTTTTCCCGCATTCCCTCCAACATTTGTCATCATCTTTTCCTGTCATCTTAGACAATCTGAGAGGTGTGTAGTGGTATTTCAGAGTTATCTTAATTTTCATTTCTCTGATCAATAGTGATTTAGAGCACCTTTTCATATAATTAGAAATAGTTTCAATTTCTTCATCTGAAAATTGTCTGCTCATATCCTTTGACTATTTATCAATTGGAGAATGGTTTGAACCATTATAAATTTGAGTCAATTCTCTCTATATTTTAGAAATGAGGCCTTTATTAGAACCTTTGGATATAATAATGTTTTTTTAGTTTATTGCTATGTTGAAGGAGTTGTAAAAGAATAGGCATACTAATACAATATTGGTGAACCTATGAAATGATACAAGCATTTTGGAAAACAATTTGGAATTATGCAAATAAAGTTATTAAAACGTCCATGCTTTATGAACCAGAAACTTTATTGCTGAGTTTTTATTCCAAGGAAGGGAAAAAAATATACTTCAAAATATTTATAGCAATACTAGATTTATAATAGCTAAGAATTAGAAATAACGTATATGCCTATCAATTGGGGAATGGCTAAACAAATTGTGATACATGAATGTAATGGAATATTACTGTATTGTAAGAAATTATATGAGGTACAGACAGGTAATGCAGTAGATTTAGCACTGGCTTTGGAGTCAGGAGAACTTGGGTTCAAATCTGGCTCAAATATTTACTTGGTGCAAGTTGCTTTGCCCTAACTGCCTCTAGAAAAGAGAGAGGGGGCGGAGAGAGGAAGACAGAGGGAGGGAATGAGGGAAGGAGAGAAAGAGAGAGAAAGGAAGAAAAAATAGAAAGATCTGAAAAAGACAGAGCCAGGAAAACAATGTACATAATGACTACAACAATGTAAAGGGAAAGAACTACACACCAAAAAATCAAAAGTATAACAAAATTATAAATATCAAACAATTAATGAACAAAATTAAAAAGACACCCCTTATATATCAATCCATTTTGCTAACATTTTCCTCCTATTTAATATTATTCATCAGAATTAATACAATAAAACACTTATTTAAAGGCTCATTTTAGCCAAATGTCTCCCTTGCATATAAAAAGATTAGTCAGCATTCTTTCAAAGATATAACAGATAATTTTTATAATTATTTTCTGATCATTAATATCACATAGAATCTAAAACAACAAAACATATTCCCTCCAACATTTGTCATCATCTTTTCCTGTCATCTTAGACAATCTGAGAGGTGTGTAGTGGTATTTCAGAGTTATCTTAATTTTCATTTCTCTGATCAATAGTGATTTAGAGCACCTTTTCATATAATTAGAAATAGTTTTAATAAGAGAAAAATACCAATTCTTTATATACACATCAGACACTATTAACATTTCTTCATCTGAAAATTGTCTGCTCATATCCTTTGACTACTTATCAATTGGAGAATGGTTTGAACCATTATAAATTTGAGTCATGTTAATGGAAAAATAGGTTTATAGACTTGAAACTAATTTTATTTTGGTGACATTTCTTCAATAGTGTCTGATGTGTATATAAAGAATTGGTATCTTTCTCTTATTCAGATACCTTGAGAACTGATGCTTTAATGTCTTCAGAACTATGTCACCTTCAACATGGATCTACTTTATATATTCTATGTTGATCTAATCTATTGCTTTTCTCAATTTTTGTTCTCTTTCATGTCATTTCTACCTCTAGGTCTCTGATTTTAGAGTTCAATTGCAGTAACTCTAAGGACCTTTATGATGAAAAGCTTATGCTTCAAATCTGTACAGATATTTTCTATTTCTCTGCTTGTTCTCATTCCATTTTCATCCTTGATGGATGGTATTTCTTAGGTGTACCTCTCACTAAGTTTTCAATAATTGGTCCACTACTTCTTTGTCTCATAAGCAATATTGATCACAACCTTCCATCATTATTTCTTCTCAGTAAGAGTTTATAAATGAGTTTATATTCTAATCCAGTATATTTCTTTACTGCCATCTCTCTACTTGACAAGTAAGTCAAGCATGTAAAAGCTCAGGTGCTTTACAGATTATTTTAATCTAATTATTATGTCAATTTATTTACATTGATTATGGTACTGATTTACTTAGTATTTATGTCCTTCCATATATATTTCATTTTTCATATTCCTCTAAAATAATTATTGGTACATAGGCATTTCATGTCAAAAAGTACTTATAATGAGTATTGTAAAACAAGTTATTTCTTAAAATTATGTTTCCTGTTGTTTTGAAGCTCTTTATAGAAACAATTTCTTTTTTGCTTCTCCAAGAAGAATCCTTGAGCCACCCTTCCATTTAGCTGCAACTTGCTTCATTTTTCAGCATTTGTTTGCAGCAACAATGTTAGGATCTATATTAGTTCACTTTATCTGTCTTTCTATTTTTGTTTAAACACACTTAAATATAAGTTAATCCCACCTTGAATATGAAATTTACAGGTATTATAAAGAAAAGAGACTAAACCTGAACAAAGATAGCTTTACTGCTTCCATTTAAGAAGGGACCTTGAGCTCAGAACTTTTCATTTCTGATCTGGCTGCCCTACTAGCCTGCTTATCTGATTTTTCCACCAAATCTCAAGTAGCTCATTATTAGGAAAACTTCATCATCTTGTAAGATTCAGTGGATTTTGGCATTCTATCTTATCACTATCCTCCTTCAAATTAGAGTCATGAACTCCAAAACCTCTATTTAAAAGGAAAGCTCAACTCATAATATTTCCCCATTTCTCAATTGGCTGCACCACTTTGGGATTTCTGTATTTTTTCTACTATGCCTCTATGTTAGGTACCTTTCCTAGCCACTTCTCCAATAACCCAATTTTTAGCTTCATTTTGTATGTTGTTTTACCTATTATATGATAAACTCCTTGAGGGCAGGGGTTCACTTTCTTTTTCTTATTTGTATCCTCAGCACTTGATACAATGCCTGGAAAAAAGAAGGCAACTTATTATTTTTTTGGTAGAGTTTTTGTTGATTTTTGTTTGTTTTGGCTTCATTTGTCTGTTTGTTTAGACTTTTTGGCTAACTAGTGCTGTGAATTTTCTATTAGGTTTCAGTTAAGTTCAACAAACATTAATTGAGTATCTACTATGTATCAAGTATCATACAAGATGTTAGGAATTCAAAGACAGACAGAAGGAAAGAAAGAAAGAGAGAGAAGAAAAGAGAAAAAGGAAGAAAGAGGAGGAGAGAAAGGATGGGAGAGAAAGAAGAAAGAAAGAAAGAAAGAAAGAAAGAAAGAAAGAAAGAAAGAAAGAAAGAAAGAAAGAAAGAAAGAAAGAAAGAAAGAAAGAAAGAAAGAAAGAAAGAAAGAAAGAAAGAAGAGAAAGAAAGAAAGAAAGAAAGAAAGAAAGAAGGAAGGAAGGAAGGAAGGAAGGAAGGAAGGAAGGAAGGAAGGAAGGAAGGAAGGAAGGAAGGAAGGAAGGAAGGAAGGAAGGAAGGAAGAAGGAAGGAAGGAAGGGTGAAAGAGTGAAAGGATGAAAGAAAGGAGGAAAGAATAAAGGATGAGAGGATGATAGAAAGAAAAGAGAAAGGAAAGAAGAAAGAAAAGAAGAGGAAGGAAGGAAGATAGAAAGAAATAAAGAATGAAAGAGAAAGAAAAAAGGAAGGAAGGAAGAGAGGGAGGGAGAAAAGAGAAGAAAGGAAAGAGAAAGGAAGATAGAGAAAGAAGGAAGGAAAGAAAGGAAGATAGAGAGAAAGAAGGAAGGAAAGAGAAAGAAAGAGAGAATGAGAGAAAGATAGGAAAAAAGAAAGACAGAAAGAAAAGAAAAAGAATGAGAGAAAGAAAGAAAAAAGAAATTAAAAAGGAAAGAAGGAAGGAAGGGGAAAAAAGGGAGGGAGGAAGGGAGGGAGGGAGGGAAGGAGGAAGAGAGGGAGGAGGGAGAGAGGGCCTACCATTAATTTTTTATATGAGGTAAGAAATACTTGATAGTGAGGGGTCCATGGACAGTTTTAGATTTGGGGTTAAACATCTGCCTCTGATATTAAGAAGTTTCAGTACCATGGACAGGAAGGGAGAGAAGGAAAGAGGGAGGGAGGGAAGGAGGGAGAGAGGGAGGAAAGAAGAGAGGGAAAGATACAATCCTTGTAACAAATAGATATAATCAGGAAAAATTCTTATATTATCCATATCAAAAAAAATGTATGTCTTATTTCATTTCATTATTTTTTTTCATTAATTTATATATATATATATATATATATATATATATATATTTATATATATATATATATATTTTTTTCATTCACTCCTTTATTTATCCAAACCTATGACTTTTTATGTATAGAGAACACTCTGGTAAGGAAATATTCTCTATCAAGGGAGATCTTTGAGATTTTGTGAATGTCCCAATATTCCAACCAAAGTTATGCTGACATTATATACCATTCTGCATCTATATATATATAAAGTGCTAGTAATCAAGTAATGTCCTTTAAAAAGACCTACAACCCAATATACTTCATGAAAGTTAGTCAAAGACTGGAAAAATCTTCAATCCCTTTTGACCACTATAAATTTATTTATTTGTTTATTTATTTTTCCTGAGGCTGGAGTTAATTGACTTGCCCAGGGTCACACGGCTAGGAAGTGTTAAGTGACAGATTTGAACTTTACATTACAAAATAGCATTTCTATAGACTATGCTTTAAGATTTGCAAAGCATTGTATTATCTTATTTGATCATAACAATAACCCTCAGAGGTGAATTCTATTATTATCTCTACTTTACATATGAGAAAACTGAAGAAGGCCAAATTTTTTGACTTATCCAGGGTCATACAGCTAGTGTCTAAGACTATATTTGAAACCAGAATCCAGATCATCTTCATTCTAAGGTCAGGTCTCTATCTACCATACTGCTTCTCATCTCTGTTTTATTGATGAGGAAACTGAGGTCATTTATCCAGAATAACGTAGCTACTAAATCAGCTACTATATTTGACACCAGATCCCTCCAGATTTTCATCTTTGAAACCTCTCAAAATTGTTCCCTTCTTTCCTCTGACTCTGGTTCAGGCTGTCATTATTTCATATCTGTACTTTTGAAACAGTCTGCTAGTAAATCTGCTTGCTTTCAGTCTCTCCTCTCTCCAATCCATCTTCCATTAAATTACCACAGTGATTTCCCAAAGTGTAGGTCTGACCATATCACTCCCCATTCCCTACTCATTAAAGTCCATTGGTTCCCTACCAACCACATATTTTGGCATTCAAAACCCTTAATAACGCAGGCCCTTTTTATTTTTATTATATCTCATTTTCTGCCACAAGTTTTTCTATGCAGTTACAGTGGGCCTCATAATTGTTCTATAAACAAAATACTCTATCTCTTGCCTCTTCTGATTAATTCTCATCTGTGGAACACTGTCTCCAAAACTCCAACTATTGACTTCTCTACTTTCCCTTAAAGTCCAACTAAAAACCTATTTTTCACCAACTCTTCTTAATTCCAGTGCCTTACTTTTTTTTTTTTTTTTTTTTTTTAAATCTCATATCCCCAGCACTTGAGAATGGTGTTTGGCACATACTAAGTATTTAACAAATGTTCATTGATTGATTGATTACAAATTTAGCATACTGAATAGCTCATCAGTGCTCCACAACTTCATAATGTTATGGTAGCTAGGAGTTAACTATAAGTGGACAAAAACCATATGATCCTGATGGGCCTACCATTAATTTTTTATGGTAGTGAGTGGTCAATGGACAGTTTTAGATTTGGGGTTAAATATCTGCCTCTGGTATTAAGAAGTTTCAGTACCATGGACAAATCACTTGATCTCTCTTTTTGTTTCCTTATCTATAAAATGAAGATTGCAAAAAGGAAACTTACAGTACTATAGAGTTGTAGCTAGAATTAAATGACCTAACAGAAAATATTTTTAAAGAACAATAAAAATATTTTTTTTAAAAATCAAGATCTTGAATGTGGGGGGGGATAGAGAGAACAAAGTACTTGGCACCCCCATCCTACCCCCTACCCAACTCCTCTCCACCCCACTCCACACCTCCCATTCAAGGAAGGCCTAAATCGGAAACTTTTTCCTGTACTTTCTAGCTCCAATACCCTAGTCCTTTGACATTGCCATGCCTCATTTTCTTGAAAAATAGGGGGGAAGGTATTCATGATATCAGACTCCTGTCAGCTGTTATTCTCCAGTTGGATGATTTCATGAGTGTAGTGAATTCCTAGAATGGAAATTTTGTTATTTGAAATCTTAAGCAGCTCCTGACAGAGAGATAATGAGCCAAATATAAAGAACAAGAAACAATTTTAACATAGTTATTATGGGAACTTTTTTGCTTGACTATGTGTATTCTTAAGAGTTTTTATTTTCTTTAGAAGAAGAAATGTGTGCTTTTTAATTAAAAAAAATTTTTTTAAACCATATGGGTTACTTCAGGCCATTAAAAAGTTACACACTTTCTCCTGTAGTCACAATTATGTGTCTGAGGTAGGATTTGAACTCCGGACTTCCTACCTTCTAAAACTAGCTCTCCATTCCCCACAATGCCAATTTTAAAAACAATAAATGAATGGAAACTACCTAAAACTGTTTTTTCCCCTTTTTTCCTAGATTACAATCTCATGGAAGACAGGGGCAGTATTTTATTTCATTTTTATAAGCTTTATTTTGGACTTCTCACCAACTCCCCAAGAAATTCATCATTGGATAATCTCATTGACAAAAGCTTTAAATCAATTCACTTAATCATTATCCTACAAGGTCCAATCAGCTTTGATATTCATGGATAATCAGCATTCCCTGCCTCTCAGTAAGGCAAAGTCCTGTACAGAATAAATGAGCAGCTGGATGATTCAGTGGATAGAGGCTCACAAGTCTGGAAGACCTGACTTCAAATCTGAAGTCATATACTTACTAGCTCTGTGATCCTGGGCAAGACATTTAATTCTATTTTCCTGTTTCCTCATCTATAAATAAGCTAGAGAAGGAAATGGTATATCAGCTCCAGTATCTTTGCCAAGAAAACCCCATGAACAATATTGGTACATTATTGTATATGGGATCAGAAATAGTTGTTCATGACTGCACAACAACACTGGACAAATATCTTATTTCTCACCTGGCTCTGGCTACAATCATTTTTAAATTTTATTTTATTTTTTTTACTTTTCCATCATGCCCTGGTTTCAGGTATCTTTCTTTCTTCTATCCACCCCGGAAATTCAGCTTCCTTTCTCCTTTTTCCCTCAAAGATTGTAAGTTCCTTGAGGGCCAGAACAATCTTTCTAGCACTTTACATAGTTTGTGGCATATAACAGGAAGTGTTTTGTAAATGTTTATTGATTATAAGCCTAGACACCACATGGCAAGCAAATTATAGATATATAATCAACAAATATTTATTATGTGCCAGACTGGATAAATAGTGGGGATAAAAATACAATAAATGAAACAAAACTTACCAACAAGGAGCTTACATTTTAAAAGTCAGGATAGTTGTGGAAAACTTCTCCCAGTAGGAAAGCATTCAATGGGGTGACAAAGGAGCCAAAACGAAGTAGGAGAGAGTAAACTTCTAGGAAAAGAAGTGGGTAATTGGAGAGAAAGAAATAGTCACTAAAGGAAAGGAAGTTTGCCTGCAAATGAAAGGGAGAATTGACCTCTAACCAATTAGGGAGATTAGAATGTTTAGTTGTCCCCACCCTCAGGTATTTTGTTCACTCCCCACAGTCTCCTACTTCCTCCAGCTTTCCCATCTTGGCTTTATTTTTAACCCTTCTCCTTTACTTAACTGGGACTAAAAGATCTCTTTAGTCCCAAATAGTTCTATGATCCCAAATCTCTGTCATGGACTATCTACTTTGTAGCTGTTTCTCCAGCAGCAGTTTTTCTCCCCGTTCCCCACAACTATCACCTTGAAACTTAAAAATGAAATTTAACTATTGGTAACTAGTTTCAGGTTTTTCTCTGGTGGAGAAGAAGGGGTAAAGCAATCAATTGTTATCACTTAAGCAACAGCTGCCCAACCCCTCTCAATATGCATATGAATTGATTTGTGTGTGGGAAGGAGAGCCCAGAAAAGTAGGTAAAGGCATTTAAGAAAAATGTTTCGGAAAGAGGAGGCAGCCCAGCTTGGAAAGAGAAAAGTTACTGGTGAGAGAACCTAAGATACAAATTGAAGCTACTTTAGTTTAAATGAGGGAAAAGAAAGAAAGAAATCTTTTCAAGGCATCATCCAAGTCAAGTCTAGAATTATCTGTCCTGACATTAATAGGGTTGGGGTGGGAGGGGTAGATTAGATATTTTAATGGAGTTATTTATCCATCCAGTCTGTTTCTTAAGTGTCTCTGTTCTGTAAGGGGCCCTTGAACCTTTTCACTGCAGAAGGGAGGTCTCCACACCACTTGCTACTTACTGCTCCTTGAAGAATAGGATCCTGATGGATCTTTTCTTCAGTCAGGACTTCACTTTGTTAGTGGAAAGGGCAAAAACAAGATTCCTTATTTTAAAAGGTAGGTGTATTTCCTATCTTGGGAACAAGGCAAAAAGTAAGCTTTGGGGATGGAAGTATAAAAACCATCTTTATAAGAAATTTAAAAAATGAGAGACTGAGGTATGGGAGAGAAATAGAAAAGCGGATGATGTGATTATCTTTTTTCTTGGAACTCATTTATATAGTCTGAGTTTTTGGACTGTGCTCTCCTTATCCCATCTTTGTGTTGTAGATAATTCAAAATAATTTCATTGTACAAATAAGCAAATGGTGTAAGAGTTATATGTTCTCAAAGGATCGTGAATCTGAAAGGAAATGAAGAAACTGATACCTGAAGAAGTGAAAGTCACAAGCCTGGGGATCCAGGTAAGTGTTGGAGTGGGTGAGTAAGACTAGAATTCTTAGGGTATTATCTTGTGTTTTTGTCGTATTCTCCCTAACAAAACTAAATCTAGAGTCTTTCAGACCTTGAAAGATTGCTAAGCCAGAAAAAGGCAGTTGTCATAAATTAGATTGGCACTTAGAATTAGTATGGGATCTCTGAAATTGTACTTTATTAAATAGAAGTCTGTAGGATATGAGCTCTAATTTTGAACGTTAGTGATGGCCCATGCTAAATCATTGTACTTCTCCACATTACAGTTTCATTATCTGTAAAAGTAGGGTCTTGGATTTGGGTAGCTGATAATTTCTAAAGGTCCCTTCTAAATTTTGTGCTTTATAAATCATCTGAAGGAGAATAAATATTTTAATTGAGAGAGGTGTTATCCCTAAGAGGTTTGGTTTAGAAATAAAGGGATTTAGTTTTTATTTGCATCTGTGCTTTTATCTTTTAGTCACCATCTCCAAACTGGAGGATGACCATATAATTAGACCTTTCAACCTCTTATTCATCTTTATTTTCCCCTTTCCATATCAATGCTGTCCAGAATATTCATATTTTTGTTAGCTGATGTTTGCAGAGAACTCTTAAGTTTTGCAAAGCATTTTGCATACACCATTAGGGTGAGAGCCAATAAGGTATGCCCTAGCAGATAGTCTTATGAACTAATAGTACTACCTTTTTTAGTCCTGTGCTGCGAAAGTAGAAGAAGAAAAGATTCTAATCAATAATGCAGACAAAATGAAGGAAAGCAAGATGGTTCATGGGACAATGCTGGCAGTAGATACTAAACAAAGAGAAGATGGAGCAGCCGTGATGGCAGCATGGGCCAAGCTGGTGGCAGATGCTCAGGCCAGGATGAAAGCAGCAACTCAAGGATTTACCCTGGAACAATCAGGAAGTCTTGAAGAAGCTGGTAAGTCTTCCACACTTTACCAAATTTATCCTTCTTTGGGATGAACCTAAAAGACAAATTACTAGTCTATGGCTTTCTTTGAGCTCAGAAAGAGCAAGGATGTAAGAAACAGCTTTGTGGTCTTGAAGTAATCCTGTCTTTCATTTTTCTCTGTCTTTCAGTTGTACATCTTCCATTGAAGACAAAGTCTAATACAATTGCCTTAACACCTCAGAATTCTTCTGAAAATGATGAAGTTCCTCCTATGCCCACCCCTCTGCCTCCTCTACATAACTTATCCCGAAATAATCTGCAGGTTTGGTGCCAGAGACTCAATATCAGTAAAAATGGTCGGGTGAGTCAGTCATTCAAATTATATAAACAAGCATTTATCATTATGGTATGCTCGCTCTGTAAATAAATAATTTTTAAAAGGCAAAAGATCATCCCTTATCTAGGAGTTCACAATCTATTGGAGAACTCTTAGGAAGTTATATTACTAAGATCAACAGGGAGGAAAGAATCCTGGTTCTTGCTGTTCTTTATTAATGGATTTGCTTTTTTCTTTTCCCTTCCTTCAGAAGCACATTCTATACAAGAGACTTTTGGAACATGTGTCACCTTCTAAACAAGTGAGTAAGCTATAAGAAAGATAATAAAAGACAGCAATGATACAATGCAGTGAGCACTAGACTTGGAGTACAAGGGCTAAGATTCAAGTCTCTTTTCTACCACTTATTACTAATGGCATCTTAATGAAATCACTTCCTCTATTCTGGTTTGTTTCCTTATCTGTAAAAGAAAAGCATTGAACTAGGTGATCTCTAAGATCTCTTCCAGGTTTAAATCTACTATTCCATGAAGTCACCATCTTCCAATTCCCCTTGACTCATGTGAAAGGCTGATAGAGACAGTTTTGTCTCTGAGGACACAGATTCCTTCTTAAATTTTGTCATCAACTTGTTTCCCACTCAGACAACAAATCACTAAGAGAGTGGACAGCAAAAGGTTTAGGTTATTATCCTACTTCTGTCTTTAATTACTAGTGTACCTTTGAGCAAGCAGGGCATCAGTTTTCCATTCCTAAGATCCCTTGTAGTTCTCAAAGGCCATGATAATTCATTGTTCCTATTGATTCCTCTATATGTGAAAATGTTAGGTAGGAGGTGGATAAAGCATTGAATTAGACTGAAGTTCTAGTATCCCTGGACATTGTCTTCCCATCAGTAACCATGAACTCAATTTATAGGACACTCCCAGTATAGAAGAAAAAGCCCAGTTGATAAAAATCAAAACAGAAACTGCAACTGAAGAAGATTCTCCAGGGGAATTTAGTCAAATAGAGACTAAAACACCAGAGAGACTGACAAATAAGAAAAAGAAAAGAGAGGCAACAAAAACTTCTCTTGTCCAGACCGCTAGCATGGCAGCATGGAGCAGACTCATGGCAACTGTGAAGTCCAAGGATGTGTGGCCCACTCCTACATCTACTGAGCCTACTAGGTCCAAACAATCAGGTAAATCCAACCATGTCTTACTTAGGTTATTTAGCTTAGTTAACCCTGTGGTGTAGATATATAAGGAGGGAACAAAATTTCTTGAACCTTGTAACTTTGAGTTATAAGGACACCTATTAGTTGCATCATGACCTAAGGAAATTTTTTTATGTCAAGAAAATAGAAATGAAACATAAAATATAAATTAATTATTTAAATTAAATTTATATATAAATAAGTTAACTGAATTATTAAATAATAAGTTAAAATATAAATAAATGAAAATAAATATAAAATAAAAAATATAAATAATATGGAAAGTCAACTCTTACTTAGAGTAATAATTATCACTACTACTGATGGTACATGTTGTTTGATTCTCTATCCCTTTCTTTTTCTTCACTAAAACAAATCCTCTAGGGCAGGATCCTGCCTGTATACTTTGTGCCTACCTCATAAGGTTGCTGATTAGATCTAACATATTGGCTTACTCCCAAAAGTCTTATAGGAGTAAAAAGAGAAGTTTCCTTAGAGTCAGGAGACCTGGGTTAAAATCTCAGCTCTATCCTAGAAGCTGTGTGACCATTGATTGGCAAGTAATTTAAAACTCTAGGTTGGAGGAAAGAAGGGGGAGTCAAGATGATGGGAAATATTGGGGGGTTTTGAGCCTTTCCAAATTCCCATCCAATACCTTTAATTCCTCAAAATAAGTTCTAGAGAAATAGAACTTATGAAAGGACAGGGTTAAACAACTTAGGTTTACAGGAAAGATCTATTACACCATAAAAGATGGAAAAAAAAAGTTAAATATCTCATTGGAAAAACAACTAACCTGGAAAATAGATCTAAGAGAGATAATTTAAAATTAAAGAAAAAAGAACTTAAATATCATATTTCAAGAAATTATAAAGAAAAACTGCTCCAATATTCTAGAACTAAAGGGTAAACTAGAAATTGAAAGAATCCACTGATCACTTCCTGAAAAAGATCCTAAAATGAAAACTCCCAAAAATATCATAGCCAAATTCCAGAGTTCCCAAGTTAAGGTAGAAATATTGCACACACACAAAAAAAAAAATAAATAAAAAAATAAAAAAAAAATTCAAATGTCATGGAGCCACAGTCAGAATAATACAATAATACAATTTCTATATTAAAGTATTGGAGGGCTTGGGATGTGATATTCTGAAAATCAAAGAAGCCAGGATTGCAATCAAAAATCACCTACCAACAAAACTGAGTATAATCTTCAAGGGAAAAAAAAAAGATACTAAATGAATTATAGGACTTTTAAGCAGTCCTGATGAAGCTGAATAGAGCTGAATAGAAAGTTTGACTTTCAAATATGAAACTCAAGAGAAGCATAAAAAGATAAACAGGAAAGAAAAATCATAAAAATTTCAATAAGATTAGGTTGTTTAAATTCCTAGTTGGGACAATGATACTTGTAAATCCTAAAATTTTTCTCATTACCAAAGCAGTTAGGTATATGTAGGTGAGTTGAATGTGATTAGATGATTAGCTAAAAAAAAATGGGTGAGAAAGAGAAACAGCAGAGAGCAGAAGAAAGGGAGAGGTAGAATGGGTAAATTATCTCATACAAAAGAGACTGGCTCAGAGGGAACAGCATACACATTCAGTTGGGTATAGAAATCTTTCTTACCCCATAAGAAAGTGAGAGGAGAAGGGAATAAGAAAAGGAAATAAGGTGATAGAAGGGAGGATAGGTTGTGATAAATAAAAGAGAAGCAAAACACTTGTGGATGGACAAGATGAAAGGAGAGAAAATGTAGACTAGATGGGGAAAGGGGGGAGAGAGCGGTTACTATTGTGCTATAAGAAATGAAAGCAGGAAGCTCTCAGAAAAACTTAGAAAGACTTACATTAATTGATGCAAACATGAAATGAAAAGAACCAGGAGCATATTTTATATAGTTATAGTAATATCTTATAATGATCAACTGTGAGTGATATACCTATTCAATACCTATTCTCAGCAATACACTGATCCAAGACAAGTTTGAAAGACTTAGAATGAAAAATGCTGTTCATCTTCAGAGAAGAGCCAATGGAGTCTTGATGCAGATTGAAGCATACTTTTTCTTGGCTTTCGTTATCTTTCTTTTTTTTTTTTGTTTGTTGCTGGGAGTAGAGTCTGTATTTTCTTTTACAACATAACTAATGTGGAAATACATTTTGCATGACTCCATATGTATAATCTATATCATTGAAGGGGGAAAGAATTCAGAACTCAAAAAAAAATCTTTAAAATTGCTTTTGCAAATAATAGGAGGAAAAATAAAATATTAAATCATTAAAGAAAATTAAAAAATCATAAAAACTGGATTTCAAAAAGAAAATAAAAAAGAAAAAAAACCTTATTGGTAAAATGAAAGTGACTATACTTGTACCACATACCTCACAGATTATCCTGTAGAATGCAACTTGTAAATCTGTATGTATTATGAAAATGTGTATTGTTATCCTATGATTTTTAAGAAAGAAGACAATGATGCATTAGTAAATCTTTATAAATATAAATAAAAGTACCTAATAACTGCTTACTGATCAGTTGATAATATGGGTATAAAGGTCTGATTATCATTACACTTTTTTATACTTTCTCCATTTCTCCATTTCCCTCTTCATTTTCCTTCAGCATTGCCACTGTGGTGTGTAGTTCACGGTGAAGCTTTTCCTAATGATGTGCCTGGTTCAGCTCCTTTGGAGTTCCATGCAGGACAGACTTGGGTACCTGAAAATGGCATGTTGATTCCTCTGTTATTATTGCCTACCTGCTCTTTTCCACCCCCAGAAGTAGAAGACAATTGGTTGTGCCCCAAATGTGTCAACAGGTAACCTTGAGGTGCCTTTCTATATGGAAACATTGGGTGGGTATCTTCAATCATTCTTAAGGGACAATGCAGTTTTTTTTCTTGACTTTCCATATAATTCAGACAAAAGTTTGCAGTAAAGAGTGAAGTTATTAGGTCTGAAATAATTGTGTTAAAAGTGATTACAAATCCTTTTGTAAGAAGGGATAGTGGCCCTTTTTGTATTATGTTGAAGTAAGAAAAATTGAGAATACAAAAGTCACTTCCTCAATCTACACACATTTCTGGACAAGGCCTGGCTGATACTTCAGAGAGAAAGCTATAAAAAATAATTGAAATACCTGTAGAACATTTAGCACTTTCTTTTTTAAAAGGGTAATTTAGCCATTGAAGGGCACAGAATTGGGGGATACAAGTGGCAGCATGTAGGCATTCAGAACAGAAAAAAAACATTTATTGATTTAGTTGAGCAATTTCCTGTCATTGGCCATGATGATGATTGATCAGAAACATAGGAGCTCAAAGAGAAGCCTCTGACTCCTTATACAATTAACTTTTTAAATTAAGAGATTAGAAAGCAACATCAAGCCTTAGTTCTCTGAGTCAATAACATTTTGAGGACAATTTTTTAAGGAAAAACTAACCTAACCCTCTCTTGTGTCGGGCCTTAAGGAAAATAGCCCATCTCACATGGCAGGGAACTTGAGTAGATATTTTTAAACAAATGTGATATCTTATTCCACCTTACTTTCTTGTCTGGACCTCAATTTGCCCCATTCATAATTCATGGAGTAATTTCACATAAAAATCATTTTCCTTATTTATGGACTGCCAATTTTCACTCTTTGGAGAACCAATATGAAATCTTTGATCCTGGGCCAAGTCACTAAGCTTATCTCAATTTCTTTGTAGGAATAAAATCCTGATGGACAATGTTCTGTAACCATAAAGGACCGAGGCTACACAAGACTATTTTTGACCTCCTCAAGAGACTGAATTTAAAATGTGCCTTTCTTTCTTTCAGTTTAGATTTTCTTTCCCAGTTAGTCCTTATTTTAGCTCCTTTTCCCTTGGGAAACAGTTTCTATCCATCCAGGATTTTTGATAAGGATAGAAAAGTCCTTGTAAGTCAACAAGGTAAGAAGAACCTGACATTGTTGGCAAGTTCACATATTATATGATTTTGGACAGCAACTGGGGACAGAGAAAGATAAAAATCATACAACCAAATAAAATTTAACATTTTTAGCATTACTCGTCCATTTTTTCCTGTTTACTTTTAACCCGACCTCCACCCCCAGGACTGACATGGTTATGAATTCTTTCCCAAAACACAAAAACAACTGCAGAATCAAAAGTAACCACTTTTTGGATTAGCTGAGAAAATGAATGTGGTCACTTATGTTAAGATTAAATTTCAATGAACATTGGCTGCTAATTTCATGCTGCTTTTCCATATTTCCTATTGTCTACTAACTTGCTCAAAATGTAGAATATAATTCAAAAAATTCATACAGATTATGGTTCTAGAGGAAAGCTGGAGCAAAACCATAAAGGAGCTAGCATAAGTTATTGTTACTTTAGAAAGACATTTCCACATCCAATATGATACAATAAAAGAAAGATTACTTTGGAACACAGGACCTGAATTGATACTCAGCTTCTCCCATTATCTATATAAGTTTAGGAAAGTTATTTAACCTTCTTGGTCTGATTCTTTATCAGAAAAGTGAAGGAGTAAGACTAGACTGTCTTTGAGGTTGCTTCTAGCTCTCAATCCAAAATCCTTGGATATTTTCAGCTGTAGAGGAGTAGTTTGCAACTAAGGTTTATCAGTATAAAATTGCAGGTAGAAAATAAGTGTCCTTTCTAAGTCTTATAAGTCTAGAAAACATCAGACTTATTGATCTGAGTAGTTGGTGTTAAATATCTTTAAAACTAATGGTGTAGAAGGCTAAGAAAGATTTCTCTACCAGCCACTAGCTACTTATTCTTTACTTCAAACAATCAGTCATTAACCACAGGGTGTCTCAAAAGTCTTCATACAGTTTTAAGCTTTAATAGCTTAAATTCTCTTGAGAGTATTTAATGAAGTGTCTATTAAGTGTCAGACACTATGCTAGGTGCTATGGACAGGAATATAAAGAATTCAACAGTGCCTACTTAGCATGGACTTTCTATTTGTTTTCCCTTTTGTTTTTGAATAAAAGTCAATTTTTCTTTTACGTAGGCATTTCTCAAACTTTGACAGAGTTATAAGGGAGATGTGAAAATACTAGCTGTATTGCTTTATCTCCCCACTCCCAGAACACAAATTGCCCCCAGGCATATCCCCTTACATATATGATGATGATGATAATAATACTTATTACTCTGCACCTATTTTGACTTATTCCCTACAACTGTATGAGTTCCCCTTAACAATTGAGATGAGATATTGCATGAAAGCATTTTGTAGATCGTGAACCCAATAAAAGTTAGCTAGTAGGATTAGTATTTTCCCCATTTCAAAGATGAGAGAAAGTTGACAAAGAAGTCAAGTAACTTTTGTAATATCACAGAGTAAGTATTAGAACTTTCTTTTCTGTCTCCACAACCAGTCAGCAATTTTCCCATGTCAGTGCTCAGTCTATCCATTTTGGGCTAAAGGCAAGTTTTTGTCATGCCCTCAACTAATTTTAGGTAACTGAGTAAATTATTTCCCTTCTCTGCGGGTATTGTTTTCAGTTAATTGAATTAAATAACTCTCAAAGGTTCTTTACGCCTCCAAAATTCTATGAAGCTATTGTTTCCTTGAGGAAAAGAGAAACATACGACAAAGGAGATTAAAATTCAAGTTGGTGTTCAGAGCCAAAAATAAAATGTATAAGAAAATATGTTTTCATAGCTAAATTCTAGAGTATTCTTTTACTTATGTGCTAATCACTAGTCTATGGGTAATTTGTGATTTCACCAAGGCATGGACAAACTCCACAGTGAGCATCAACTGCTCCTACTCCTTCCTCCATCATTTTTTAGGACTCTTAATCTAGAAATGTCAGACTCAGCTCTCTACCTCATGCATCACAAAACCCTTCAACCAGATTAAAATGTAATTGGAAAATATTTAACAATAAATAAAAAATACACAAATAATATTAAATTGTGCTTTTCTAAGTCATATTTCCCAAAGGGATCTATTTCTAATTTAATTTGACACCACTGCACTAGTCCTTGTTTTCCCCTTCATATTTTAAAGAGGATATAACCAATGCAATGAAAGGAGTACTTTTCTTTATAAAAGTCAAAGGCTATTTAGTCCATCCAACTACTCTCTGAAGGATAAAATATGCCTACAATATTCTTGACAAATGATCACCCACTTCCTGCTTGGTAACCAAGTAATTCACTACTCCTCCCTACACACTATTCCTAATGTCCATTCCATTTCAGACACATCTGATTGTTAGAAAGTTTCCTTATATTGGACCCAGAACTGTTCTTCTGAAAGTTTTTCTCCCCCCAAAGCACACACACACACAAACACACATGAACATACAAAACCTTGACTTCCACTTCTTGGGCCTATTTCTATTCTCAAAAACAAAAAACAAAAACAAAAACAAACAAACAAAAAAAAAAAAAAAAAAAAAAAACTCTTTAAAAAGAAAAATCTTCCAATACTTTAAGACATTATCTTATCCTCCTAAGTGTTCTCTAAATTAAACATTCTCAGTACCTTTAAGTGATCCTCTTTTAGCATGCAAGTTTTCAAAGTAAAACTAGCTAATTTGGAGGATAGAAGGACTGCTGACTACTGGCCCACATTATTCTTCATTGTGAAATGCTGTTAAATATGTACTTTGATGGATTATTAGAAAGGGTCTTATTTCTGAGAGAAAAGTGCTTTAAACCAGTTAGATTTGTATATTGATCCTGATTTGTTTTCAATAATTAGCAAGGAAAGTATTGAATCTCTTCTGAGTTACTATAGTAAGGATATTGCTTTATAGCATGTGAGGAATTAAGGATGATATTAGTCAAAGATAATTAATTAATGGTCATACTTAATGATGGAACACCATATCCTCCAAGAATAAGGGAAAACTGGTTTGAAGAATCTAGTGCTAAAAATGTAAATCTTGATCTGTTTCTGAAACTTGAATATGAAAGGTGAGAACAGAACAAATCAGAGCAAGTTGCCTTATTTTTTATGAGGGAATAGGGAGGGCATTTTCAGGGGACTAGTGACATGTTTAGGATGTGCATTTGTTGTCTCTTCTCTCAAAAAAGAGAAAGACCTTGTCCAGTCTATATGTTCTTTGATTGTTGCTCATATTTTTGGGATGTAAATTGTCATCAGCAATACACACGATACATCTTTCCATTGTCCTTGGAGCAATTTGAAGTTAATCCATCCAACTTTATGGCATTCTATCATTCCTAGTCATGTAGCATCATCCTGAGAATACTGATAACAAGCAGTCTGGGATCACTGAAAACTGAAATTTCCCAAATGCAGTCCAGTCCTGGGAACAGTCAGTCTCTACTTCCTGCTCAACTCTGGATGTACTTCATTATCCATCTGTTGCACCAGTCCAAAATACATATTAATGGGCTAACTCTTGAGCTCATCATCTAGCAATATGTCAAAATTGAGACAATATTTATGCTTTCTCAATTGCTTGTCCAGGATGGATTTTAGACTTTTTCCATTGTTGAGGAATTCACTAAGGTTTTTCAATGTTTCAGGGCTCCAAAAATTAGTTTAAAGATCTTTGTCAATAGGAACAGTTGGAAAGCCTTGCCAATGAGAGAAAAAAAGCTGCTTTTAATTTTAATGAGGTTCCTTTAGTTTGGCTTCCTTATTTCAAAACAACTTTTTCAAAATTTTCTTTATTTCAAATAATATATAATATGCACATAGACATTTCCATATGTATATCTGTGTATATTTAGAAAATATGCATGTATATACACATATGCACATAAATATACACAGTTAAATATAACAGTTAACATTTATGTAGGGCTTATTATATACCAGGTACTCTGCGATGTGTTTCACAGATATTTTCCACACAAGAACCTTAAGAGAGAGATACTATTATTATCCTCATTTTACAGATGTGGAAATTGAGGCAAACAGAAGTTAAGTGATTTCTCCAGCTACATAGTCAGTAAATATCTGAGGCTGCATTTCAACTGACTGGAATCAGAAAGATCTGAGTTGAGATATGGCATATATATAAATCCCATTCCTTATATGTGCATATATAATGAATAATATATGTATGCATATATTATATGCATATATATATATATAAAATATTTGTGTGTGTGTATACTCACATTCCCATCCACCTTTTAAGATCTCTGAGGTACCAGCATAGTCTCTGCTGATTATATGGGAGCATGCTGAACATCACCTTAGCATAATAGCTAGAAAAATGGAAGATCTGAATTTAAGTCTTATTTCTGACCTAATTAATGTGGGTTCCAGCTGAAACCAGTTAGCTTCTCAGTGTTCTGAGATTCAAAAATTTCAACCTTCAGAGGAGTTTCCTTACCAGAAAAATCAGAGGTCTAGTTCTTATCCTTATTCCCCTGATTTAGCAGTATGACCTTAGATAACCTTTCTTCAACCTCAGTTTCTTTATCTGAGTATTTCCTTTCAACTATAAAGTTAAATGATCATGGAACAGTATTGTTAAAAGTTTCATTCCTTTTGATTATCTTTCTCAAGCACCTTTTAATTACTTGTGGTAAAAAAGCAGAAAAAATGGTAAAAGTGAAAGCTCTTCTCCAGGATCCTGAAAAGGTATCCTGGTAGTTAGCTCTGCTAGCAAAGTTGGTAAATGACATTCTGGTCATTATCTAAAACTGTCACTGTAGATCATCTACCAAATCTAGATCAACTTCTCTGTTGTTTGATCATCCATTGCTTCTGCTCTGAGTTGATGCACAATTAAACAAAGACATGATTAAGTGAACAGGAAGGCCATCTTTGGGAAGGAGGACAGTGTTTAGTGCTGAAGAAAAAAATTAGCATTGATTTTTCTTAGGCATCCAGTATGATTAGCACCAATCTGTGATGGCTGATTCACTGTTTGACCACATAGCTCCCCGGTTCCAAAGTCTTCAATGGCTTCTTACCCATAAGCTAAGACAGATTCCTTGGTCTAGTATTTAGGATCATGCTCCAACACTTTCACTTTGTTTTCCTTTATATACTCTATGTAGCAAGTTAAATTGGACTACTAGTCATAGAAAACCAATTTATTTTGGATCCCAAGAGACCTATCCTTCTTTTTCTCCCTTAAAGGAGTTAGGCATCAACTCTTTAATGCCATCTTCCCTAAGGAGGAGGAAAAGGGGGGAGTAGGAGAAGGAAGAGGAAGAGGAGAAAAAAAGGAAGAGGAGGAGGAAGAAATGAAAACAGGTAGAGAGAAAACTTGCATAAGAAAAATTATTTCTAATTTTCTTAGAGCAGTTTGGATCTCTCCTTCATTCTTTATTTTTTTTGTCTCCCATTTTACTTTATGATGTGTTTATTTTTATGTCATGGTCAATTTTAGTGGATTGTGACCTCCCTGAGGTCTTTCAGTGTTTATTTTTATTTTCATGTAAAAAGAAGAATAAGAAAAAGGAGGGAATAAAAAGAGGAGGAGGAAGAAGAAGAGGAAGAAGCAGTGAAAGAGAAAGAGGAAGAAAAAGAAGAAGATGATGACAATGACCACCATTTAACTGCAGTCTTGCAAACCTATATGCTTGTGGTATGGTCTGCTATAGATTTCTCATCATGGTATTTAAAGCCTTTCATAATTTGGCTTTTCAGTCTCATTTCACATTTCTTCTTTTTAAACATTTGGTTTATCACTCCTTGAACTTGATTCTCTCTATAACTTCTGGCCTTTATAGGCCATCTTGTGTGCATGGAATACTTTTCATCACTTAAAATTTGTAGCTTTTTAAAGGTTTAAGTCTGGTGTTACCTTCTCAGTAAAACCTTTCCTCTTCAGGATCCACTCTCTGGACTTCTTCAGTCATGCTAAGTCTCTTCATTGGGGCAGCTAGGTGGCACAGTGGAGAGAGCACCAGCCCTAAAGTCAGGAAGTCCTGAGTTCAAATGTGACTTCAGACACTTAGCTTCCTGGTTGTGTGACCCTGGGCAAGTCACCTAACTTCAATTGCCTCAGCCAAAAAAAAAAAAAAACCAACCTCATTTTGGAAGTTTGCTTCATCTCCAAATTTCTCACATTAGAAATATATTCTATGCCTATGGAGTTGTCTTGTGGAGACCTGATTCTTCCAAGAATTTCCATTATAAGATAAGAGCACTGGTCATGCATGTCTTTATTCCCCTGTAGTCTCTACTCTTGATTCTCTGAACTTTTTCTAGCAACACCTCCTGCCTTAGGTACTTGCTTCCCATCAGCTACTTTATATGTTGTCTTTCCCCATTAGAATGTAAACTCCTTGAAGGAAAAGACTTGTCTTTTTTTTTTCCTGCTTATATTTGTGTTCCTAGTATAGCAGAACATAGTAAACACTTAATAAATACATATTGACTTAATTTGAATTTCCCCATAGTTTGGTGATTCTTAAACTTTTCAGGTATGGGATATCTTTGTACTCTTAAAAATTAAGAACCTAAATAAGTTTTGTTTACATATTCTACATATACACACAAAACATTATAAAATTGATATTTAAAAATAAAAATTTAAGGCAATAATATATTTAATTAATTTATATACACATATAATTAATTTAAGATAAGAAATAGTGATGTAATAAATAAAATTTTATGAAAATAACTATATTTTGCAAAACAAAAAAGTAGTGAGAAAAGTGACATTGTTTTATATATTTTTGAAAAGATATTAATACATGTAACAGTATATTATATATATACATATAATTTTTTTTTAATGTTTGGTTGAATAGAAGTTGATTGAATTTTCATATCTGCTTCTATTTTTAAATCTATTGTGATATTGTTTTGGTTAAAGAATTTGAAGAAAAACTAGATACATAGAACATAGATATATTCTATATAGATAAATATATAGTTAGAAAAGAAGATTGCATTAACATTCAAATAATGTCAGTATAATGAAAATAGTTTAACCTCATCGACCCTCATGGGGAGTCTTGGGAACCATAAAGGATACATGGACCATGCTTTGAGAACCTCTTCTCTAGTTTTCTGTCTCTTTTCAAAAATTATATAGTAGTTACTTGACCATGTATTTCTCTGTATATTATGTCATTCAGTAGAAAATAAGCTCCTGCAAAAAGTTCCTTACCATTAATAGGGATTTGTGACATGATGGTTTTTAATTGGACATCTTAAAGTCCTAGGATTTACCATTTTAATATATATCCAATTAATTCTTCAAGAATCAAAGTTTATTTGCAAGGGAGTTCAATCTTGAAATGAGAACAGTAGGAATAAATGCATCTGGAAGTGTTCCTTGCCTACTTGAAAGCCAAGAGAAAAAATATTTACAGCAAAGTGTTCAGCAATTGAAAACTTACTAACAAATGAATTAACATCTACTGTAAAATAAACTCAGAGAAGAGTCTTAAATCAAAGATGATGTTGTCAATATTAATACTAAGGGTGTACTAGGCAAAAGGAGGATCTTAACTCTGTGACCTGTGAAAACTAGTCCTGGCTATTTGCCATTGAGCCTGACCATAATAGCATACTTCTGTTCCCTTTTTTCTGAATTCCATTCTTCTCTCTTGCCACAGATCTAAAGCTACTACGTTCTGACCTCAGAATTGATATATGGTATTAGAAGCTGTACTTCTCTTATGTCTATTATAAAGCAGACAGGTCTGAGTCCTGTGCTAGTGGTAGAGTTATATGGTTTTACAGGAAGGAAAAGAAGTGATGCTTTTATTAAATATTTGTTTCCTATAAAGCAGAAATGTAGCTTTTAGTGTAGTTCAGTCGTTTCTGTCACATCTCACTCTTCATGATCCCATTTGGGATTTTCTCCACAAAATTACTGAAATGATTTGCCATTCATTTCCCTCTCCAACTCATTTTAGAGATGATGAGATGGAGGTGTTCAGGGTGAAGTGACTTGTCCAGGATCACACAGCAACTAAGTGTTTGAGGCTAAATTTAAACTCAGGAAAATGAATAACTTCAGACCCAGTACTCTATCCCCTGTACCACCTAGCTATCCTGGTAGCTAATATTACTCAGGTGTAATGGTGGCTGTTCCTCTCTTATGAGTAATAATACTAGTTATCATATATATAGTACTTGCCATAAATAATCTCATATGCTCTTCTTGATAATGGCTCAGAGGTAGGTTTATTAACATGTATTAATTAACAAAAATGTGGTTTTTTTAATCTTCCATTTCTCCCCACTGAAAAAATAAAAACAAAACCTTTGTAATAAATATGGATAATCAAACAAAACAAATTTCCATCATGTTCAAAATATGTTTCTTGAATTTATCACTTCTGTAAAGAGGTACATATGATAATATTCATAGAATGTTTTAAGATTTGTAAAGTATTTGGGGTTTATTATCTCATTTGATCTTCAAAATAATACATTGATGATGTGGTTGGGAAAGCAAAGATAAAGAGCAAAGATTGTGAAAAATCACAATGAGGTGTTCTCTCAGCTGAAAGGTATCTTTATTAAGGAATAAAGATCCCAGACAAAGTCCAAATATGATTTTGTGCCATACTTTGGGAAAGGGCGATTTTTATAGATAGAAGGAAAGGGGAGACACCAGGAGAGAGTTAAGGACATAAGGGATGTTTTAAAGGAATTAGGGAGATGTTTGAGGGATAAAACTGGGGAGAATGCTTGAAGGATAAAATCAGGGTGGAGTTGAAGAGCTGCTTCATGGATAAGGACAAAGTCAGGGGAGAGTTGGAAGAATAACCGAAAGACAAAGTCAGAGGAGAACTGGAGAAACAAAGTCAGGAGAGATTTGAGAGATAACCTCAGAATGGATTAAGGAATTTTGGTTTTAAGGAGAGGATAAACTGGCTTGAGTTCCCATCAATTCATTCCATTCATTCAATAAATATTAAGCCATGTACTCTGTCAGGTAAAATGCTAACCCTGGGAGATACAAAAAAAGGAAAAGAATCTTTATAATCTAATAGGAGAAACAACATGCAAAGAAATATATACAAAGCAAGCTATATACAAGATAAATAGGAAATCATTAAAATCCAATGAGGTAGATGTATTTTTTCTATTGATCTCTCATACCTGGAATGTTCTTCCTCTGGCCCTAAAGACTTCCTTAGCTTTCTCTAATTTCCAACTAAAATTATTTTTACTGGAAACCTTACTCAGCTTTCAGTGCCTTCTCTTTGTTAATTATTTCCTATTTTCTAGATGAAGAAACTGAAATTGAGAGTGACTTGCCCAAAGATGCATAGTTGATGTTTGAAACAAGATTAGAAATGCAGGTCTTCCTGACTCCAGGTCCAGTGCTTTACTGAGAAACCTTAAATCTCATTTAGAGATTTACTAGAGTTACTGTGTGACTCTTATTATTCATTGGATGAATAAGCTCCTCACCACTTTGATATCAAGCAGAGAAGGCAACAAATCTGTCCTCATCGGGTAACATGTTTTATTCCACCTAAAATGACCTTGAAGATTATTTCAAATGTTTAGTGACATGATAAGAGACATTGGAAGGAGAACACATGTTGAGCTTTGGTTTGTGCCCAAACCACCTAAGATGGAAACATCCACTAAGTGCTAAAGATATTAGAGGCAAAACTAAAACCAGTCCCTGCCTCTCAGAAGTTTACATTTTTGGGGGAGAAACATTATGTTCACAAAAGCAAGGGATTTGCTTCTTGGAAGAGACAGTCTGCACTGGCTTACCATGAAATTGGAAGCCTCTTCTTTCCATTGGATACAGAATAGAGCTGTCTACATATCTAATTCTACCTGATTGGCAATTATTTTCTCTTTCTAGTGGTACCCACATCTGCAGTTAGCTGGGCAGGGAAGGACCACCTTTCCCCTTCCTCTTATAGTTTCTAGTCTTAGAATTTTGGTCAATTGACCAATAAGTTTATTAATAGCCTAAATTGTTCCAGGCACTAAATTAAGCACTAGAGATACAAAGAAAAGCAAAAGATAGTCCCTATCCAGAGGAGCTCATAACCAATAGGGGAAAACAAGTAAGTAATAGGGATATATAGAATTAATAGGGAATAATTAAGAGAGGGAAAGCTTTAGAATTAAAAGAGATTGAAAGAGGCTTCCTGTAGAAAGTGTAATTTTAGCTGGTACTGAGAAGCCAGGAGGCAGAGATGAGGAGGGAGAGCATTGTAGGCATGGAAAACAGCTAGAGAAAATGTCTTGTTTATGAAACATCAAAGAGATCAGTTGCTCTGAATTGAAGAGTACATGGTAATATGTGTTGTATAAGAAGACTGGAAAGGTTAAGGCAGGGAGTGCTGGGTAATAAAGGGCTTTGAAGTCCAAATAAAGGGTTTTGTTTTTGATCCTAGAAGGCATAGGGAGGTACGGGAGCTTATTGAGTACAAGGATAATATTTTGGTGATGATGCTTTAGGTAAATCACTTTAGTGACTGAATGCAAGATGGCAAAAGCAGACCAACCAGCAAGCTGGTGTAATTATCCATGAGATAATGAGGGCCTGCACCAGATTCTTGTTTTGCCTTCTTCAAGTATAGGAAGTAGGTTTTTAGACCCCAAAGACCAAGCCATGAGTACTTTTGAACTCCAGAATTCTAAGTCTAATGTTGTAGTTAACTCAGAAGAGAAGTCCTGGGAGAAACCAAGTTTCCAAGATGTTGGTCTGGGCAATCTTTGGACTTGGAACTTAGTAAGATTAATACTAAATAAGAAGTGAACTAAGTGGTCAGCTTAATTCCCCTCTCTTCAGATGCCAAAGTTGTGTTGGAAGATATGTTTGTATGTTTGTTCTTTCTATATCCATAAAAGTTCATTTGACTGCTAAATACTTAAAAGGAACTGCAGTGCCTAGACCTTTAAAATTGAAGGTATCAATCATTTGAGATTGGAGTTAATGATAGAGATAAGAGAATCCCCAGCTTCCTAAGGGATAGGAGAAAGGGTAAAATGTAACTTACCTGGTCTTCAGTTATTGGGGCCCAAATTAATAACTGTTAAACATATCTGCTTTATCTGAGAATGGGATAGGATCCAAATTAAAGTAGACTAGTTTTAAAGCAATGCTATCAAACTTAATAAAAATAGGGGCCATTATATCATATTGATTACAAAAAACATATTAATATTATCTATGCTCTACTGTATTTTTTATTTTGTTAAATATTTTCCAATTACATTTTAATATAGTTCAGGCTCCTCAAAAGTGTTGTAGGCCTCAAATGGTCATCACTAGCCCCTTGTTTGAAGCTTCTGTTCTAAAGTATTCAAGCCGAGGTAGCATATCAAAGAAAACAATATGAAATATGTATCTACTGTAATTTCAATTCAGAATGCAATCATTAAACACCCACTAAGTGCTAAAGATACAGAGGCAAAGCTAAAAACAGACCCTGCCTCTCAGAAGTTTACATTTTTGAGGGAGAAACATTATGTTCACAAATAAGGAAAAGTTATATATGAAAAAATACAAAGTAATTTCAGAGAAGGCTGAAAGTGCTAACAGCTCATCAGTCAACTGTCTACTGAACAGGTTTGCTATTTCCCACCTCCATTCCTTGGCTTAAATTGTTTCTCCCATCTAGGATATCTTCCTGGTTCTCAACTTATCTGAATACTGCTCTTTCCTTAAGTTAAAGTTCCACTTTTATGAATTTTCCCCCAAACAGGAGAGCTTGCAATTGTCCTTTTTTCCTCTGATATTATTATCCATATTACTCATGTTGGTGCCTTTCATTCATATGTGTTAATTAACTTTTCAGCAATTGTTATCTTTTAAAAAAAAAAAAAAAAAAGGTATTTTAAAATTGATCATTTATTTATTTTAACATTCTTTATTTTTAAATTTTGAGTTCCAAATTTCTCCCTGTCCAACTTTTGGCCCCTTTCACTGAGAAGTTAATCATCTCATGTCTTTTGATGAATGTTCCTACAATCACATTTTCTATTCCTTTGTTTCACCACAATAGCTTTGATGGAACTGCAATGTAGTTGACCCAAGGAAATCTCCCAAAAAGGTCCACTAGATCTGTTCTGCTTCTGATTGGCAATTTTATCCCCTTTTGTACCCAAGGGATTAGGGATTTCTCCTCCAAAGCTAATGTTTCTAAGTTGGTTTTCCTTTGCCTAGATTTTGGTACTATGATCCTCCCTACTTGGTGGATTTAAACATAATATACCTGAGAGACTTATTAAAAGGCTTTTCTTTACAGATAAATAGCATGGGTGATAGACGGAAGGCTGGACTTGGGGTCCCAAAGATCTGCTTGAGTTAATGCTTAACCTCTGTCACCTATGAACTATGTGAACCTGGACAGTGAATGAACCTCTCACTCTCCCAGGCATCTCTATTGTCAGACTATAAGATATTGGAAAATTTGTCAGTCTACACTTCTATACTATATATAAATCCAGATTTCTATACTTACAATTCTCCCTCCCCCTGAAAAGTTAATAATCATGTTTGATCTAATTTTTATATCTCCCTTAGAATCTACTATATTTCTCTTTCTCTTTTTTGGGGGGGGGTGGGAGGGGAGGGAGGGAGAAGCAATTGGGATTAAGTGATTTGCCCAGAATTACACAGTAAACATCTGAGATTAGATTTTAACTCAGATTCTCCTGACTCTATCCACTGTATCCCTTAGCTTCCCTTCATATGTCTTAAAATATTTAATCTCAGGCACATAACTAAATTAGTGTAGTCATCTTTAAAATGAAGAAGTTGGAATGACTAGTTTCTTTTCTAATGTACTTGTAAAATTGTAAAATTATAAAATTCTATTCTATGAATGATGTGATTTTCTTCCCAAGTTCACCCAATAGTTTGTCAAATGACATTCAGTCTATTAATTTTAATTTGTAAAGTAGAAAGGAAATAAGGTCTCTGAGGCACATTGCAGCAAAAAGTTCATTTAGGATCTTCAAATCAGTTACCATTCTGGTGGAAATTAGTATATATTTTTCATGCCCATCTCACTCTGAACTTTTCAGCCTATGGTTCTTGGTTGACTTTTCTCCAGACAGTACTCAAAAAATAACCAAAGCCTTGTGGATTCCTCCCTACATCTCATTTTCCTGGTGTGCAAAATTTGCTCAATTTAAGGTTATAACTCCTTTCTTTTATTCCATTCCCTTGTTTTTTCCCCAGGACGATGGAGTCAATTAGATTACACTCCCAGGAATGATGAAACCCATTAACATTATTAATCATTTTTAAGTATTAGTGATTATATTTCTCCTGGGGAAAACTATGTGCTGCTCTTAAATTTCCCATCAGAAATATAGTGCATAAAGCTTTCCCAAAGCTCTGTCCTTTAAATCTGTTGTCAAGTGTACCACAAAACTAACATTTTCCTATAGGACTAAACTATGATTTCATATTTTAATTAGTTATATGATATATAATATGGAACTTTGGGGCCTCATTAAATTATTTGTGGTACAATGCTTAGATATGCTTTCCAATTTTTTAAAATATGAAACTAGTGATGGCAATGCACAAAAATGTTGGAGGGTAGAGACAAATCAAGTCAGAAAATGAGACTGGTACGATAAGGATATTTGTTTGTCGGACCAAAATTAAATTCTCTCTAAAATTCAACCTGAATGACAGTAGTGAGAGTGAGCAGTCTTTTGGATGAAAGTGATGCTATTGCCTCAAATTTAGTATAATATACATGTGTTCTTTTTTTTTTTTTTTTTTTTTTTTTTTTTTTTTTTCCTAATAGTAGGGATAAATTTGCATTGATTCAAGAAAGGTGTTTCCAGATTTGGGGCTCCTAGGAAGGGTGTCAATTGGGTTAAAGTCAATTGGAAATGTCATATCATCCTTCTGGCATTTGATTTCTTTATTTAAGAGGAGATTTTAATATAGTAGAAGTTCTTAACATTTTGTATTATAGACCCTTCTGAAAATCTGATAAAATATGGACCTCTTCTCAAAATAATGTTTTTAAAGGGATTAAACAAATTACATAAGATTACAAAGGAAACCAATTATATTGAAATAAAAGTGTAATGTATCCTCCATCCAATTTCATGGACTATCTGAAATCTACTTACAGAACTCTCAAGAGTCCATGGATCCCAGTGCAACTACCCCTAACCCAAACAGTATCTATGATTCCCTCTAGATTTAACCATTCATAATATATAAGATCCATTTTTTTTAATAGTTTCACCAATTACCAACTTGTTCCACTAGTTTACTAATGCTCTGCCAAAGGAAAGAAAGAAAAAGAAAAAAAGAACTTGACTGCAACTAAAGAGGACATAATAGCATACATAATTAATCTGTTTACTTTAAAACCAAGGTTTATATTGTTGATCTATCAACATGTGGAAGTATAGTAAAGGTTATGCCCTATAAATCATGATAGGAATGGTCCTGTAGGTGCTATCCTGTAGAATGTGTACTTACTGAAGGTCTCCTGGCAACTTCCAGGACATTTGTGGCTCACTATAAAAAGCACTTGGCCTTTTGAAATGACTAAGAAATCCCTTTCTTGGCTACTGAGAGGAAGAGCCAGTGACATAGTGGACCCTAAAGGGAGTGATTTCATTCTTTGATACACTATTCCCATCTGCTAGATGTTTGGGGAGTGTTTGAGCTTTTCCCTGAAGAAGTAGAAGGGAGGCAACACCAAAACATGTTGACTTTGCACAAATAACAAATAACAAAGAAAGTGTATTCTACCTAAATAAGTCTTTATTTTTGTTATTGTTGGATACTTTCTTTTTTCCCCTGCCATTTCTACTTTATTTCTTTCCTGAACACAAGTGACTAAAAATCCTGAGTTAGAAATTTGCAAATTTGAGATAGATGTTCAGAGATCCTGGATCTTTCAGTCAAAGTTAAAGGCAGCAGGAAGATTGTTCTAAAACTACTCCAGCACTTACTTACTGAAAAACATGACCACTTGGCAGGAGAATAAGTTTAACTTCATGGCCTGGCTTGCCAAAAATCTCAGACCTATAGGGAATTATTTGGACAACACAGAGCTGAGATGAATGATATAATATTTATTCATCAGTCCTTCAAACTGCTTCATATTTTGATGTTTAATCTCCCAGATGAATATAATAATAGTTATGTTATTGCTGCTGTTTAACTCTTTATAAAGGACCAGGCTCTCCCAGGGCATGTATCTGGGTCTGGAACGAAAATGCCCTCATAATGTAGAGGGTAAAAATAAGTTTTTCAGTCTTCCTACACAAATATATAGTTATTTGTTACAGATGAATCTTCAGTGCCTTCCCATTGTTTCTATTTTGAAACATTCAACTTGGCATTTAAAACTCTTCACAATAGAACTCCAATATATCTTTCCAGACATTTGAGTTCCCATTGACACATTCTTCATTCCAGCCAAAACAGTCTACTTGCTATTCAACAAACTACTTCAGATTCTCTCCCTTTTCAACTGGAACCCTTTAGGAACTTTGATTTTATTTAAAACTCAGATCAAGAGCTTTCTTCAACATGGAAACTCTCCTCTATCTTCCTCACTTTTTAATGTATTTGTTGTTGTCAATTAATCTTGCTTCTAAATCTGTGTTTACATATTTGATCAACTAGGTGGATAGCAGCTCCTTAAAGGTAGTGAGCACTTGAGTGATTTATAGGTAACCTTTGGGTAGTAAACACTAATTTCCCATTGCTCTCCACTCAGACTTTTAAAAAATTCTAATTAACCAAAGTGTTTGAAAACAATAACTTTTAACATAATGCATAAAATGATAAAGATGTAAAGATTTACTGAAACTTCATAATAGAAGTTCTAGGGATGCAAAGAAAAGGATTTTGTGCCTTGAAAGCTTGAAACTCTTGTCACCAATGCTTTGCCTAAATAACTATGACTATTATGTAGTTCTGTAAAAACCCATAATTTCAATTTTGGGACCCAATCTCTGTTAAGCCCTTGCTGCTTCATCTGTAGAGGAATATTTTCACACCATTAACTAGTGGTAATTTCCTGCTTGATTTTGCTCAGAATAATTCTCCTGAAAAAATGGAATTTTGCAACTGCACTCTGGAAAGACGTACTGGGAAATGGATGATACTTTAAGACTCTGACACGTTTTTTCCCACGCATTTCCAGTGTAAAAGCCTTAATCTAAAGGATGTTAGAACTCATTAGCCTGAAGAAAGGGTATGATCAGTGCTGTAGGCCATGGGTATTTTTCCCTCTCGTGTATAGCCTGATTTCATTTGGGTTTAATTTCCTTTAGGCCCTAGGCTTCTAGAGCGGTATACATTTACATCATAAAGGTATTATTATATTTCTCAAGGCTATTTTAAATGTGTTATCTAAGCTATGGGAATGTCAAAAGCTGTCCACTTCAATGGGTCTGAACATAAATTTGCCGTGATATCATAAAGGAGATAACCTGTCTTTTGAATTGGGTAAAGAACTGGGTATATAGAAGTCATTACCATTTAGAAGAGAGAAATAACCACATGAATTACCCAAATCAATAAGAAAAATAAATTTTGGAAGTCTTTCTCTCTCTCCAAAACTCCTGAAGTATAAATATAAAGTAAATTGATTCCTCACAATAGATGGTAAATATTAGCAACAGTAATAATAATAGGAATGATGATAACAATAATACTCTAAGTTAAAAGCCTAAGTGATTATACATAGTCTTTTATATCAGCTTACTCTGGAAGGAAAGAAATAAACATTTATTAAACCTCTACTATGGTCCCACACTATGCTAAAAGCTCTCTACAAATATTATCTGAGACTCTCAGCAACTCCATCTAGGATATAGGTGATTATCCTCATTTTTGAGTTGAGGAAATTGAGGCAAATAAAGATTATGTGATTATACAGGGATACCAGAGAGTAAGTGTCAGAGACTTTGAACTCTGATCCTGCTGACTCCAGTCTAGAGCTCCATCTACTGCATTACCTAACTCCCTCTTAACTCTGGACAAGAAACAAGTTTTCTTGGGTCAATATTGCCACCAGGAGGCCAACATGACTCTGTACTAGTAGATGTAGAGATAAAAGTTAACTTGCAAGTTATTTGAAGTCCATCCTTCTCATTTCATAGCTAAGGGAACTGAGGCCTGAGAATGTTAAGCACCTCTCCTAAAGTCACATTGATAGATCAGAATTCCTAAAACCAATTTTCTTTATATTGCAAGTGTGTGTTGTTTAACCCAGTCTCCTCTCAGCTAAGGAAAGAGGGAAGGAAGGAAGGGGGAAGACAAAGAAAGAATGGAAGAGGGACAGAAGGAAGGAAGAATGGAATAAAAAAAGGGAGGAGGGAGCAAAGAAAAAAGGGAGACAAAGAAGAAAGGAAGGAGGGAGGGAAAGAAAGAATGAAATTTATACCACAGTTTCCTTTAATTATTCTATCTCAGTTTCCCTAATTATTCTACTCAATTTCCCTGAATTGTTCTGCCCCAGCTCCCCTGATTGCAACATCCCCCTTCCTAACCATTAAGACTGATATAACTTAAGGCTAGCAACTCTAAGTTTATAAATTGTAAATATTTAATCTAGATAAGGAGAAAGACCTTCTATCTTAGACATCATGACTCCAGACCTTCCCAAGTTATCAGAATGTCCGGTGCTCACTCTGTTTCCCCCATTCTGTCATTGTTCTTCTTAATCACTAAACCCTATAAAGAATCTCTGGAATCCCACATTTGATACTGGATACATGGAGACAAGAGTCTGATCCAGTCAATTAATTAAGCTCTCCAATAAATAAAATATTATAAATCTCTAATCTCTATCTTGCCTCAGTTTCTCTGGCTGAGAAGGAAGAAAAAAGAAAAAAGAAAGGAAAGAAAAGAAGGGAAGGAAAGAAGGGAGAGAGAAAGAAAAGGAGGGAGAAAGGAAAGAAGAGAGGAAGGAGGGAGGGAAAGAATGAAAGAATATAGAAAGGAAGAAAGGGAGGAAAAGGGAGGAAGGGAAGGAGAGGAAGGAAAGAAGGAAGGAAGAAAAGAAGAGTGGAAGGAAAGGAAGGATAAAACAAGAAAGGAAGGGAAGAAAGGAGGGTAAGGAATTTGAATTTATTAGTCTACTGTATGCCAAGAATTTTGCAAAGAAGAAAGGAAACAAGTATATACTTAAATATCTTCTGGCACTGTGCTAAGCACTTGATAGATAGGATCTCATTTAACAAGATATAGTGCTATTTCCCTTAACTTGTACTGATACTTGTAGGTAAGTTCCCCCAGAAAATAACTATAACATTGGTTTCTAAAAATAACTCTGGGGTTTTCCACTACTATAGATCACTAAGCCTCAGTAATATGCTTTCAGTTAACAATCAGCTGGTAGATACAACTAACTCTTAACAAAGGAATGACTTTTTTTGAGGGATTTTTTTCAGTCTGGGACTCTTGTCTCAACATTCTTTGTAGAGATAGAATCCTTCTCAATTATAGTTCAGTCCTCCCTTACTCCTAGAAGGTCAGTTTACTTCTCTATCTTGCTATTGAACCAAATGGCTCTTAGAGGAGAGAATGTGGCTTATGACTTTGCACAGTCTTGCCTCATTCATTTGCAAGTCAAGACATCACCTTCCTACTGTCTCTGGTCTTCTGAGAACAAAAAACTAACAATAGCAAACAACTTCCATCTTTAAAATCCAAATCCTAAAGACTCTCTATTATCCTAATTCCTGAGAGTTTGATCTTGTTTCTTCCACAATGACTTTGATTGATTCAAGATGGCATTATAAGCCCTGTTTCCATATGGTTTGGTTTGATTCAATCAAATATTCTTACCTAAAAAAAGTAATTACTTTGAAATGAAAGAGATAATTAATAGACAATCATTCTTACTTTTACATAAGAATTTATTTTCTGCCCTAAAAGGAAATAAGTCCCTTAAGAACAAGGGATTTTTTTTTTTTTCTTTTTGTACCTCCAGTCCCTTAGCATAGTACTTGGTACAGAGCAGACTCAAAAAATATTTGTTGATTAATTAGCTAATTGCCTCAGCAAGAAATAAATATTTTTAAAAATACTGAAGTTTTGAATTTTTATGTCATTTCCTTCTCCAGTTCATTTTGCAGATGAGGAAATTGAAGCAAAGACTAAGTGACTTGCTCAGGGTCACACAGGTAGAAAGTATCTGAAGTCATATTTGAACACAGCAAGAGAAGTCCGTCTGATTCAAGGTTCTTTGTTCTTCACTGTGCCAATCTAGGTGCGCTCCTTCCATCTGGCATTGATTAATGAATGATTATTCTCTGGGTTTTATATCAATAAACTATTTTTGCTTTCACTTATTAGCTAATCTATTTTCTTATCCGTAAGAATAGTGCCTCAGTAATGAGCACAGTGCCTGACAGTCCGATGTTAGTAACTGTTTGTTGACCAACTAATAAACAAATCATATTTGTATAGATTTTTAAAATGCTTTTTCACAAGAAATCTGTGACTTCAGTCATATGACTATTATTTTCTCCATTTTTTTGTCTGAGTAAGCTAAAGCTCTAAAAGGTTACTGGACTTGCTCATGGTTGCTCTGCTAATAAATGCTGAAGGTGAGCTATGAACCAAGGGCAATACTCATGTTTTGCTGAGAACTTGGTGAACTAAGTCTCAAGGATTACCTTGACCTACCAGACTAGTGAACCTTTCAGAAAAGGAAAAGAGTTTATACTAGCATGACCTATTCTTGTCACAACCATTCCAGATCTTTTTTGTTGTTCATACATTCCAGTCATGCAACTCTTTGTGACTTCATTTGGAGTTTGTTTTTTGTTTTTTGTTTTTTTTTTTGTTTGTTTGTTTTTTTGGCAATGATACTGGAGGTTTATTTTTTAGATTTTTTTTCCATTCCTTTCTCCACCTCATTTTATAGATGAGGAAAATGAGGCAAACAAGTTTAAGTGACTGACCCAGGATAATACAACTAGTAAGTGTCTGAGGCCAGGTTTGAACACTGGAAGAGTTTTCCTGACTTTAAGAGCAGCACTCATCTACTTACTGTGTCACCTAGCTGCCCACCAGCTCTAAGTAATTTGTAATCATTTGACTTTTTAAATATTTTCAAATCATTGCTTTAAGACCACATTCATAGAATCACAGATTCAGAATGTAAAGTAACCTGAGTGACCATCACATCCAAATCCTCTCATTTTCTGTCTAGAATTTTGCTAAGAATTGTAATCATCATGCTCTCTAGTTTAGTCTTCTCCTTTAGAAATAAGGACAGCATTTGTTTTTCTATAGTCCTGGAAAAGCTCTCTTTAGCCCTCTTTAATTTTCTAACAGAGACTCAGAAATTATATCTCCCAGTAACTTTGAGTCATTGAGGGCAAGTACATGATCTCTTACTGTTTATACTTCCATTTGCTGACCACTGATATTCTTTCTTTTCTAGACCAAACTATTGTTATCTTTCTCAGAAATGACAGAAGAAAAAAAAGGCTTGGAATCTATTACTATTCTTCCTAAATTATAACTCTATTCTATCTAGCTACCAATTTAGATATCACAGAGGTGTGTTGTTTTTTTTCCTCTTCCCTTTTCAATTTCAAATTCTCTTAATTAGATTTGTATGATTCCAGAAAAATACATTTTTTATCACCCCTCACATTCAATATTCTCCATTCTCACCAAGAGATCAACATTCTTATATTGTAAGCCAGCAGAAATCCAAATCTTCCCTGAACTTCTCTTTAAGGTTGTATTCACTTTCTAAATGTGTTTTTTCTTCTGTAAACCCCGTTTTCAATAACCAGTAGTAATAAACACATCACCTTTACTTCTAATGTCTTCAGCATTCTGGCAAGGATTTTATAATTTCTAACAATATTTTCTTGGTACTTTTTGGGCAAAAAACATTTGTTCCTATAGACCAAGGGTTCTTAAACTACGGCCCGCGGGCTAGATGCGGCCCACTGAGGACTTTATACAGCCCGTGGGTTATGGCAAATGGGCTGAGGGGAGGAGACACAGTGTGAGCTTTTGTTTTTACTATAGTCTGGTCCTCCAACAGTCTGAGGGACAGTGAACTGGCCCCCTATTTAATATGTTTGAGGACCACTGCTATAGACATTATCAAAAGTGGGTAGTGGTTAATAGGTAAACATTGAGAGATATACCATTATGTACTGGTTATGTGTTCTAGGAAGATAGCTCCTCATTTTGTTAATTGTAAGAAAATACTTTCTCCTCCATACTCCTCAGCATGCAATCACCAACCATTGTCACTTATTTCTTCTTTCTCTGACCTTTATTTAATGATATCTCCCCCAACCACCCCTGAATAGCATTGCTATTATTTCTTTTCAGAAAGAAAAAGTATTATTTATTCTATATGAAATAAAGTAAGTAGAACAATAATTAGAGGATGTGGTTGCAAATCTCATCTCTCACATTTATTAAGTATATGACCATGAACAAGCAAATTTTCTTCCCTGGGCATCATTTGTCCATTAATAATTGAGCAAAAGATAGGCACTAGAACTATGGACAACCTGTGATGCACGTAAATTTATTGTATCACTAAATGGTTAATTATTGTCCTTCATTCTTAAAGAAGACCAAAATGACACCACTGTATTAGAATCAAGTTAGTGTGTATTGGAAAATATTAATTGCATTCAAAGAGAGAACTATAGAGACCAAGCTTAGATCAAAGCAAAGTATTTTCATTCTTGTTTTTCTCTTTCTTGTGTTTTTTCCCCCCTTTTGGTCTAATTTTTCTTGCACAGCATGGCAAAAATGAAATATGTTTTAAAGGATTGTACATATTTAATCTATATCCTATTGCTTGCTATCTTGGGGAGGAAAAAGTAAAGGAGGGAGGGAGAAAGATTTAGTACACAAAGTCTAACAACAAAAAAAAGAATGTTGAAAACTATTTTTAGATGTATTTGGAAAAATAAAATATTATTTTTAAAAATGAGCACATCCCTGGAAAGTATACTGCCAAGGTAAATGACCTTATCTACAGCATTCACAAATCCATTTACTGTAATCAAAAGTCCCACATATGGATGATATATATGGTGTGAGCTAATGGAGTACTTGTGTATGCTAAATATAACATCTTTATCTATTTATCTAGATATTTTATCTTCCTGTATCACTCAGATTAGCAATACAAAGGTGATTCACATTCCAGTCCTACTACTGATCACTTGATGTTTCCAATCTTAGTTTGTCTGTCTCTCTTTAGATAATCTAGTGATCCTTTGCTCCCAAAGTTTCTTCATACTGGTGCTAGATTTAGTGAAGACAATAATTAAATTTCTGCAGCATATAACCCTAAACTCAAATATCCCTTTACCATAAGTCTTTCCCAGTAACAGGATTATAAATGTGTATTACTACACCTGGATTGATTACATCTTTGACAAAACATCTGCGTAGATAAGCTTTGAGATGAAGCCTAAAATACTGAGCAAAGAATCAAAGAGACTAACTGCTACCCCAAACCATAATTTCATGAAAAAAATTAATCACCAGACTTAAAACACTGGTGTCTTCCAAAGATTAGAATCTATTCTGGGTAGATTCTATCCATCATTGGTCACTGAAAATAGCATTCATCTATTATTTTGTCTGGTAAAGGCATGTACCTAAGTAGGTCAGCTACATGATTTTCTAGTTTCCAGATTACTACAATGCTTGCCATAGCTGTCCCCAATGCAGCTGAAAAAGGCATAGGCTTGGATTTCCTGCAAATGACAAAGCAAAATGTAAGGGCCCTTTAAATGGGCAGCCACAGCACAACAGGAGATTGAGTGGCCCAGAAGTAATCTCTGTGGATATAGGACTGCCCTGTGGGTGGGATCCTGGCCATATTAAGATAGCTTCGTAATGGGTGACGGCTCTCTTGCTGGTTGGCTGTGTGTGTGACCTCACAGGCCCTTTATAAGCCCACTGCAGACGGCAGTCGCTCTCTTTAACCTGGCTCCCTAACCGGGGTAGCCAAGCCAAACCAAGCTGATAGATAGCCTAGAGAGGTAAGGAATTTGGTAGAGAACACGTGGGTCTTCAGACCAGGTGTTCACTAGGGAGCTGACAAATCAGGCATTATGTGAGTAGGTATAATAAAGGCTTTTAAGATTACACGTGGCTGTTCTTGAGTGCGCTACTGGTTATTAAACTATAGATTCAAGAGTTCATGGCCAGAGACCTTTGAAGGCCTCAGAGGAGGCAAGCCGAGTAGAGTTGACACTGCAAAGGTCAGTGGTCAAAGGTACTCTGTTGGGCCTAGGACAGACTGGTAATAGTAACTGCCAGGAGTGCATGTTACAGCAAAAGAAAAACTCTCACTCAAATTGTCCTCCAGGTCAGACTGATACAGTTGATCAATCAATTAAACTCAGGGTTCGCTAATCCATTCTGTTGATAAACATGTATTTTTTAAATATTTACTGTACATGCAGTTGCATAAGTATATAAGCATGTTTCAGATAGGGTCCCGGATCTCAAGGGCTTTATAATTTAATTTTAAAAATTATCTTCTTAAATAACAAACACGTAAATATAATCTCAAGAAAATAGATAAGCCCTCCTGAAATCATGACATGATCAATTGACAAATAAATACAATTGCTATCAAAGTTCGGAGAAGGAGAGATAAACAGAAAAGTAGAGATCATCATAGGGTCATATATCCTGAAAAGACCTCGGTGGTTATATAGTCCAATTGCATTTTTTTTTTTAAATATAAATTCTAACTGATAATTTTTGGGTTTTTATATTACCTGTACTAGCATGTCTTTCCCCCAATTCCTTCCTTTAAATATCCTTTATAACAAAAAAAAAAAATTAAAAGAATTAAAAAATAGATCATGAAAACAACCAACTGTTTAGGGAACAACTAGGAAGCACACTGATTTGTCTGGACATGTGTCAAAAGATCTGAGTTCAAATCCAGCCTCAGATTCTAGTTCTGTGACCTTAGGCAAGTTACAAAACTATGTTTGTCTCAATTTCTTCATCTGTAAAATGAGCTGGAGAAGGAAGTGCCAAACTACTCAAGTGTCTTTACCAAGAAAACCCTAAAAGGAGTCACAAATAATTGGATACAATTGAAATGACTGAATAATAACAACTAACTATAATGCACAGTGTATAAGTAAAACTATTTTACTATTACATGTCCTTATTAGAGCAGATGGTGTGTTACTATTACTACTAATATTAATAATAATAATTTATCAATGAATATAATTAAAAATTTATATTTCAATAATGCAAACATCAAACTATCTAGGAACAAATCACCAAAGGTTCAGATAAATATATATGTCTTACCAGTGCTCATGACAAAGTTCTACATACATGTAGACTTTGAGTTTGCTTATTCAACCAATTTCAAATCTACCTAATATGCCCATGGTGCATACCCATACAACTTTATCTTATTCACAAAGTAGTGTGAGAGATTTTGCCAGTGTTTTGCTGAAATCATGACGTTCTATGTTTACAATATATAACTGTTTTTTTTTTTTTTTAAAGGAAATGAGAATTGCCCAAAATGTCTCTTTCTTAGTAATGTCTGGTCATGCTGGCTTTTAGTGATTATTAGATCTCTTTTTAAATGACTATGAATCATCCCTTTAATTACAATGCAATATATTAGTGAATCTGTGATGTTAGCAATGTGAATATTCCTTCCCATGATACAACTCACATTCCATATACTGCTCCTCCTATATAACTCCCATCCATATCCTCCCAATACACTGAACATATGAAATCTGCCAATAATCTGGAGCCTTGTTTTCTTGATATCACAAAGCCAGTATTTAACAATACATCCCAAAACATTGATAAGCAAGCTAGCACATTGGCCTATATAGTTTGAAATCTCAATTTTATTCTATGTTTTCCATTTCAAAGTCATTTTCAGTATTTCCAAGTATCCTAAGAGAGTCTTCTGAAATGATAGTGAACCCCACAATTCTTCCTCCCTTTTAATTTTTATTTTTACTAGGAAATTTTGATCATCTTAGATTACTTAGCTTGTGATTATAATCAATAATTCAGGAAGCTTAGTGAAATACAAGAGTAAGAAGAATGAAAGAATGCATTAGATTTGAAATAAGAAATATCCCAAAGAAATACTAAAGAAGGGAAAAGGACCTGTATGTGCCAAAATGTTTTTGTAGAGGCTAGAAACTGGAAAATGAATGGGTGTCCATCAATTGGAGAATGATTGGGTAAATTATGGTACATGAATGTTATGGAATATTATTGTTCTGTAAGAAATGACTAACAGGATGAATTCAGAAAGGTCTGATGCTGAGTGAGATGAACAGAACTAGGAGATCATTATACACTTCAATCATGATACTGTATGAAGATGTATTCTGATGGAAGTGGATATCTTCAACATAGAGAAGAGCTAATCCAATTCTAATTGATCAATGATAGACAGAATCAGCTACACCCAGAAAAGGAACATTGGGAATTGAGTGTAAACTGTTTGCACTATTGTCATTCTAACCAGGTTACTTTTACCTTTGGAATCCAATTCTTAGCATGTAACAAGAAATTTGGTTTTACACACATATACTGTATCTAGGATATACAGTAACACATTTATTATATATAGGATTGCCTGTCATCTAGGGGAGAGAGTAGAGGGAGGGAGGGGAAAATTTGGAAAAGAAGTGAATACAAGGGATAATGTTGTAAAAAAAAAAAATTACCCGGGCATATGTACTGTCAAAAAATTTATAATTATAAAATAAATTTTAAAAAAATTTTAAAAAAGATTTGAAATAAGAAGATATACATTTGAATTATTTACTTCTTGCTACATTGTGCATCTATATGCAAATCACTTCACCTTGTTTTTCTCATCTGTAAAATAGGAGAGTGAAAATAGATCATCTTGAAATTTCATTTATGTTCTTGGTCTATACAAACCAGAGAAAGTCAATGTAGCTTCATCTTTTTTTATTTTTTTTTGTTTTGTTTTGTTTTGTTTTGCCTGGTGGAAAATCAAGCATAGACAATGACATCTGACCTTTCCTTTTGGCACTTTTATTTTTGATCCAGGGATCATTTTTTTTTTTTTTTTTTTTTTGGCCAAGATTAGCACTGGGAAGTATATATACCTTCCGTAATCTTCAGTTTGAAGGTACTGGAGGAACCTAGCTCAAATCATTTGCCAGATATTAACTGACCTGCTACTATGTGTCCTGTTAGGTAACACTGTTAGATACTGTAGCATACAGAAAAACACATCGTGGTTCCTATTTTTCATAGACTTAATAAACTAATTGGGTAATGAAAATATTGTACAATGAGAGAATATGTATATGTTAAGCAATGTGATACCGACTCTAAATAAAAAATCAAGTTCAGCGATGAGAGAGAGCACATCTTTTCTTTCATTTTAAGGTTGTCAGCTAAATACCAGTTTTTTAAAAACAATTTTTATTTATTATCTTTTTGTTTTTCCTCATCTACATATTGAGGGAACTCTAATAAGACTTTTATGAATTGATGTAGACCAAAAGGAGTAGGACCAGAACAATTTATACAATAACAATAATATTGGAAATAAAAATAAGTATAAAAGAACTTATTCTACGGACTAACAGAAGACATATATTTAAGCATCCTACCTCTCTCTTCATAGAATTGTAATGGACAAAAGGTGAAAAGACAGTCATACATTCTTGTACATGGATATTGTATAGATTTATTTTGTTTGTTTCTGTTTTTTGTTGTTGTTGTTGTTATTGTTACAAGAGTTTCCTTCCTGCCTTTTTTAATGAGGAGCACATTGAAGTACAAGAGGAGTACTAGTAATAGTGATGCCAATAACAAAAGTGAATAAAAAGATATTGATACATTTTTTTAACTCACCAGAGAGGACATAAGCAAGCTCAGAAAAAAGGAAACACAAATTGGGACAGCTTTGTAAGTCACTTGAATTTATTCTAAACTTTTTAAAAAAAACAAAGAAAGAAATCTTATATACAATGTTTTATTTGATATATGATCTTGTATTAGATAATAATTGGCCTATGATCAAATTAAGCATTCTAAGGCATCTGAGAACAGAAATACTTATCTAAACCATCACTAAAGGTTAATGTACCTTTTAGTATCCAGTTTAATAGTATAGACTCTTTCCCAAAGTGGGAAGTTTGGAATACCAGAAGAATATCTGTTGATTGAAGTAAATTTTGTGCCATGTAGAATATCAAATATTACTTTACTATTTTCATTAGCAGCTGTTAACAAAAATGCACACATTTAATCTAATTTCATCAATGTCTTTAAATTTTACCAGAGTATTCTCTTTGACCATTGAAAGGTCCTTTTAAGCTCTTAATACCCCTAGAGGTAGACTTATTCTAACCCTCCTTTTGTAGATGAAGAAATAAAATTTAATTAATTCCCTTGAGCTGATGTAGTGAATCTGTGATAGCTCTAAGAAACACATCTATTGGGATTTGGGTCAGAAAAAGAATCTGATATCCATCAGTTGCCCTAATTCTTGTTATTTTCTTTTTTAGGACATATTAAATTTTTTTCCCCCTCAGAAAGCTTTGTCACATGATGTATAAAATTTCATTCCTCACGTTTTTTTATGGCCTTCTAAACTGGTCTATAGAAGTACTTCCTCCTATATTTTGAATCTCCTTCACCCTTACTTGTACTTAAAGACATTAATATGATTTTGTTTCTATTTTTTTGGGTGACTTGGCCTCTTATGCTTGTAAACATACATATATGTATATGAATGTGTGTGTGTGTGTGTGTGTGTGTGTGTATATATGACTTAGTCATATTGTCACTGATAGCAAGACCCTAAATCACTCAAGAGAAAATTAATTACATTCTTTCCTTCCTCCATGATCTCAAAAGGCAATGCAAATCTAAGTTTAATTTAATTTACTATAGGCAAATATAGGATAGAGTTAGGGATGGGGAGTGGACTTATGATTTTATTCAAAGAAAAAACTTTCAGGTGAAAAAATACCTTCTATTAATATGAATCATCGGGAACTTAGAGAGTTGACACCAGAAGTGTTGAACTCATTGCCTATGGGTAGCATGTATTCCACAAAACTCCCTACAGTGATCTGGACCATAACAAAATATCATTGGAAATTAGTTTTTTAACAAAATAAAACTTAAAAATACAATATGACACGGATAATATTAATTTGTAGTTTTCTAAGTCAACATGTGATCAGAACAGCAGGGATCCATTTCTATTTCAGTTTGACATTGAAAAGGAAAGAAAGTTGTCCAGGGTTACATAACCAATATGTACCACATATATTACAAATGTATGGCAGGTTCAAAAAGCAGTGATTCTGTAGCTAATAGATATATAAAGCTAATTTATCTTGAGAAAATTTCAATTAATCTTATCTTATTTTTCCAACTTTGTTATACATTATTCCCCTTCATTTACTCCATGATCCAGTTAAATTGTCCCTTTAATTTAATGCACTCACACATGCTGCTGCTTTACCTCCTATCTCCATGTCTTTCTATAGACTAACAGATTTAACAATCTATACACTTTCTTAATTTTTCTTTTTCTTTCATTTTATAGACAAAATGTTCTTGGACCACTTCTCTCTAGGTCTCAGTTTTGTCATCTATAAAATGGTCATTAATGCTCAATGAATGTGCCATTGAGATGAGCTTCTAGGTGAGCCTTGGATTACATAGAATTTGCATTTGCAGTTAAATTTACATGTGTGAAGATCTCAAAGTTGCATCATTCCTCATGACAAATAATACTCTTGACATAAAGCCAAATGACATATTTGACATAAAGAAAAATGACAGAATATAATTATATTGTGGGATCTCTAATGCCTCTTCCAATTCTAAATACTATGATCCTACACTGAGACCCAGAAAAGTGAAATGTTTTGGTCAAAGCCATAAAGCAAGTTTGTGGCATATTTAGAACTAGAACATGTATCTCCTATATCCTGTTCTTGATCCCTTCCCACTATTAACAAAAAACTGCAGGCCCAAAAAAGGAATTGTAAATGAAATATGATTTAATCACATTTTATAAAACTGCCTATTATCTGAGAAGAACTTGCAAAGGAACAGAGAGAGAGAGATTTCAGCTTCTCAAAAAGGGAATGGAATAGGGTAAAATATAATAGTTTCAAGCAGGAAGTAGGGATTAAGAAAGAAGATACAGTAGACATAAGCTAGGGAGCTGGATGTTTAGAAAGCCATAAACAACTTCTCAAATCTGCAGTCACTGCACAAGGTTAACCTGGAGCTAGTCAAAACTGCATTTGAGGTTTCTGGCAGCTATAAGTATATCCAAATTTGGCTACAATTCATTTGCAAAGGATCACTGGTATGTCAAGCAACCCTGTACTTCAGAAGTCCTTCTGATAAGCTGGGTGTTGTGTTACTCCACTATCCTTTTCCTTTGCAAAAAAAGGGAAATTCCAACACATCTAATAGATTAGTAGAGTCATCACAGAGCTCATATTTACACACTCTACAGACCATACTCTCCTATATTTTTTAAAATAAAAATTCTAACATGAGGGGTTTAGAAAGCATATCTTTAACACTATATATATGCTAGGTAATGCAAGGGCCTAACTAAAGTGAAGACCATGAATTTGGTTCCCAACTCCCCACTGAAGAGTCAACCCAAAATTGTAGAGTGGATCAAGTCAGCTCTTAACCAATTTTCACCTTCCTCGATCAGCAATGAAGTTTTAGTAGTCTAGTAATAGGATCAGTCTGTATCAGGATTCCTAATTACTTCTCTTTCTCCATAGGTCACACTACAATTATCCCTTCTACATCATTAGTTTCTCCATCTTGCTTTTGATATCCCTGGTAGACGTAATAAATTAAATGGAAAATTTTCAGTTTGTGAAAACTGCAGACAATATGCAAAAACCAACAGAAGACCCAGAAAAAGTTTAGAAACTCAGATATGCATAAAATATACATATGTACAATATCATGTAATATCAACATATTTCATCTTCTATCACCATAATAATTCAGACTTGTTTTTTGATATGAAGGCAGGGCTAAAATTTTTTTCATGACTATTTAAGATCTTAAGTAATATGAGGAATGAGAGGCACCTATTTAGTCACTAGCCCTTTTGAAAAGTCAAGGAAACTGTTCCCAAGACTTAATTGGAGGCACAGTTGGGTGACTAAATCATTAGTAGAGTCAAGACTTCTTGGTGGCCTGGGCCTTGTTGATTTGGCTTTCTGTCAAGTAGGTGCATTAAAAGGATGAGCTAAGATGGAATCTAGGTTCTTCAGATTTGGCAAGTGCCTAAAGTCTAGGAGTTACCACTCCTTGCTCTGCAGAGCTGACATTTCTATCCTGAGAGATGGGAACTCTGTCTACAGAATGGTAGACATCTATTGAGTAGCCTCCCTATGTTAAGGCTAAGGACTTGTCTTCCCATGAGATAAGCCTGAATCAGGCTGACCTAGTTCATGACAGAGATGGAGGTAAAAAGTGAAGTTTTTGTTTATTTTGTTTTACTATTGTGAGTCATAAGGGGGGTATGTTTGGGGAAAATTGGTACCTCTGGGATGAGGGCTGCCAGGCCCTTTACAGGGATGCTTTCCACCTATGGTATCCCATCTGATCCACCTAACTCTCTGTGGCTCCAAGAAGCTGTTACATGTACAGAGGCCACCCCTCAATGAGCTGTTCAACCAAGTTGAGGGTAACTAGAGAGTCTCCAAACCTCATGTTGAGTTAGTGGGGTGAGTTAGTTACCCTAAGCATGTAAAGACTTCCCCTGGTGGAATGAAAGGATGAGAACAATTTGTTCCAATGGCTAGGAAAGCCAGTGAAGCATGTGTTATGGAGCTCTTAGAACCTGGTTAAACCTCAGACATCAAAGTCATCCAAGGTACTTTGAGCCATCACCAGCCATCTTGACTCTGTCCTGCCATTAGACTGAGATGACTCTGGAAGAGGGATTGAAACCTACTATTTTGTGCAATTCTGACTTATTTAAATCCAATTTACACAAGAATCAAAAGATATCACCCTACCATTTCACTATTTCCACCTTCAAATCTCTGTGGCAGTGGGCAAATGATGAAGAAGCAGGTGTGAATGCACTATAGTCCCAGCCCTGCAGGTGGTCCAGACCACAGGGTCATCTTCTCACTGGAAACAGCAGTGGGATTCAGCAGTCCCTGGGTGTCAGAGAAGCCTTTTAAAGATCATACTTCTTACCTCCAGGTATAAGGAAGGGGCTAGAAAAGATGCCCTAAAAATTGTCTGTTTACCTAATCTTGACCTGATTACCATGGTAGGCAGGGATCCCACTCTGTGGTTGAGACCCTAAAAACATACCAAAATGGATTCCATTCACCATGGGTACACAAAATATGCATACACTTATAAACAATACAAAATCCAGTAGATCTGAAAGAAGAATAGCTCTTGTTGCAAGAGAACTCAACAGATATCTGATCCAAATAATAGTCCTGAGTGAAATAAGGCTGGCAAATGAAACCCAGCTTACTGAAATAGGAGCTGGATATATGGTTTTTCTGAAGTGACTGCAGTTAAAGGGTGTACTGTGAAGCTGGTATAGGTTTTGGAATCAAAACTAATCTAATAAACAAGCCCATATGCCTTCCAAAAGGAATGAATGACAGGCTCATGACAATGTGATTGCCACTTGCAGGAAAGCGCCATGCCGCCATCATTATTGCCTAAGCTCCCACCATGAGAAAACCCTGACGAGGTCAAAGAAAAATTATGAGTCATGGAACTATATGGGAGAAATGGAACCATTGTCAGACAAAAAATATTTAATTGAGGGCTTCATTTTATGATTTAGAGAAAAGTATCAAATATTCATTTAAGCTAAGAAAAGGGAAAGAATAAAACTTCAATACATGCATGTTTCATTTCAGTATCTAGTACTTGTAAGAACCATCTGTGTTTTTAGAAAATTGCCTGAAGCTCACAGAGGGTAAATTTATTCATGGAAATGCAACTAGTAAATGTCAGAGGTGATATTTAAAGACAATCTTCCTGACTTTTTCATCCACCAGATTAAACTGGATAAAACAGTTATTAAGCTCTTATTTTGTTCCAGGCACTGAAGTGCTGGGAATACAAATACAAGTAAAAAGAAAAGCCATTCCAACCTTCAAGGAGCTTATGTTCTGAGGTAAAAGAATTCCAGAGTAAGGAGTTGAGTTGGATTAGAAATGAACAAGACTGGTATAGGTAATTCCTTAAATGGAGGCTTCAGGAGGAACTCACTAATAACACTTGCAGCAGGCTGATTTTCTAATGTCATGTTTTGACCAGTTAAAGGTATGAGATTTACAAAGGAACTGAGCCAGAAACAAATTAAAAGAGAAAGAGAGAGAGAGAAGCAAAGATGAGACAGACAGAAAGAAATGGGAGTACAATAGACACAGACACCCAAAGTTAAGCACACAGAGATATACTCAAAGCAAAGATCTGCACAAAAAGAGTCACTGAGTGTTACTAACTGGTCTTCTTATTGCTCTTCTCTACCCTGTCAAATCCATTACACACAAGTGTATCACCCTAAGGCAAAGTTTCTTAAACTGTGGATCATGACTTCATATGGAGTCATGTAACTGAATGTGGAGTGGTAAAAAATATCAAATATTCCAGAATTTCATTCTTTATTTTTATTTATTCACTTATTTTGCTGAGACACTTGGGGCTAAGTGACCAGGGTCACACAGCTAGGCAGTAGTATGAGTCTGAGGCCAGATTTGAACTCAGGTATTCCTAACTTCAGGGCTGGTACTCTACCCACTGCACTATCTAATTGCCCCAAAATGAATCTCTCTTTCTCTCTCTCTCTCTCTCTCTCTCTCTCTCTCTCTCTCTCTCTCTCTCTCTCTCTCTCTCTCTCTCTCTCTCTCTCTTTTTTCCCTGAGACAATTGATTTTCTAGGAAATGTTAAGTGTCTGAGGGCAGATTTGAACTTAGGTCCTCCTGACTTCAGGGCTGGTGCTCTATCCACTGCACACCTAACTGCTCCTAGTTTAATTCTTTATGTAAAAATAAACAAACACATCCATTCATTAATAGGCAAATTTGCTTTCATCTTTAATAAATGGCAAAATTATATGCATATCAAAGAATTGCTTTAAAACAAATTTCTTTATAATATATTATCAGTAAATGTTTGATTTGTATACCTATTTTATATACCTATATCTCTGGATCCCATAAAAATTTCTTGATCAAAAAAGGGTCTATATTTGTGTCAAAAGAGCCTTGAATATTGTGAGAAATTATTATTGGACTACATCTCCCAGAAGTCTGTGCACAAGCACACAGCATATTGATATTATGCAGACCACACTTTTGTTGGGTAGGCAGACTTCCAACAGGTTCAGTTTAAAAAGGGGATGGGACCTTTAGTGGCAGAGACCAAGCAGTGAGATGTGCTCCCAATAAACTATGGGAGCAGGTACAGCCTAAAAATTAGGAAAGAGGGAGAAGCAATGGTGACTGTATCCATATGGAGGTGACAGCCTGCATAAAGCTCCAGGAGTCAGGATACTGTGGCAGGAGCACAGATACAAAAGAGAGAGAGGGAGGTTCAGAAAGCACATTTGGAAGTTTTTGTTCCCAAGGGGGGCTTTATTTGCTAGCTGCTGGGGCGAAACTGAGAGTAGAAAGAATAAGTTTACATGACTGGCACACAGATCTCTGGAAATACCATGAGTTTAAATGGACTGTAACCTTCTTTCACTCTGTTGCAGACACAGGGGAATTGAATGGTGATTTGATTCATTATCTTCCTTAGAAGCATGAGAAGTAAATGCCATCTGCACTGTGAATGCTGATGCCTAATTTACTTCCTTGTTATTACCTTGATATTGTTTCATTGGATGTATTGAATTTCATGTGTCATCTGGCTTGATCTGGCAGAGATCCATGAACTAGAGTCTCATTGCTTGGTATCTGAACAGTTGAACTACCCAAATTGGGTACCAGGAAACAGTGTCTAATTATCAAGAAGACCATAAATCAAACACAGAGAAACTGAGATACAAAGAGAGAGATAGGTATATTCTGAGAGAGGTACATAGAGACATACATCAGATTTTCATAGACTGTGATTGTTTCTTCCACAATCTCTTAAGATATAGGATCATAAAGTTATATTGGGAAGGAACCTCAGAGGCTATTTACTCTAATGTCTTTATTAGACAATAGACATTAGCAGCTAGATAACATCGTGGATAGAGCAGTGGGCTTGGAATCAGTAAGACTTATCTTTCTGAGTTCAAATATGGTCTCAGACACTGACTAGATGTGTGATGCTGGGCAATTTACTTAATTCTTTTTCCTTGAATTCTGTAAAATCTTTAAAATGAACTGGAGAAGGAAATGGTAAACCACTGCAATATCACTGCCAAGCAAACCCCAAATGGGGTCAGACACCATTGAACAGCAACAAACAATGAACACAACTACTGCCACCTTCACTTCCTTTTCCAGATCAGGAAACAGTCAGCCTGAAGAGTTTATGATTAGCCTAAAGTTACATAGTCAGTGTTCTTTGCCACCAGAACCATTTGTTGTTGCTGCTGTTTCTATTGGCACTGCCTAAGACCTTAATTAGATTTTTTTTCATAGTATTTTATTTTTCCAAATATATGCAAAGATAATTTTCAACATTCATCTTTGCAAAACTTTGTGTTCCAAAGTTTTCTCTCTCTCCCCTCCCCACTCCCATTCAGCAAGCAATCCAATATAGGGTAAATATGCAATTCCTCCAAATATATCTCCATATTTGTCATGCTGTGCAAGAAAAATCAAATGAAAAGGGGGAAATAAAAGACATGGGAAAGAAAAAAACAAGTCAACAATAACAACAACAAAAGGTGAATATATTATGCTTTGATCCATACTCATCACCATAGTTCTCTCTATCTGGATGCAATTGGCATTTTCCATCCCAAATCTATTGGAATTGCCTTAAATCACCACATTGTTGAAAAGATCACAGTTGATCATCACATAATCTTGTTTTCCTGATTCTTCTCACTTCACTCAACATCAGTCCGTGCAACTCTTTCCAAGCTTTTCTGAAATCATCCTGTTGCTCATTTCTTACAGAACAATAATATTCCATAACATTCATGTATCATAACTTATTCAGCCATTCTCCAATTGATGGGCATCCACTGAGTTTCCAGTTCCTAAATATTTTTGCACATGTGAGTCCGTTTTCCTTTTTTATGATCTCTTTAGGTTACAGATCTAGTAGAAACACGGCTGGATCAAAGAGTATGCACAGTTTTATAGCCCTTTGGGCATCTTACTTAAATTTCTAATTATTATTAAGCCTTAATGGATCCTATGTAGGATCTTCAGGATTTTATTTCAGTAGAATGTAATTTCTTTGAGATCAGAGTTTTTTGTTTTGTTTTGTTTTGTTTTGTTTGTCTTTGTTTTGCCTTTATATATTCAAGGACTGGTGCAATAATTTCCATGTATGGATATTTAATCTATACTCTTTGAACTGAATCACCTAAATAGGAAAATCTCAGGTACTTGTCCAGGAATGGATGAAATTAAGTCCTTAATTAGATCCCAAGACCCTGGGAATTAATGCCATAGAATCATAAAAATGAAGAGATTTCCTCTCAGAGATATTTGTATTTTAAATAATCTCAAGGCCCAAAAAAGCTTTTTTCATGGTGAAATTTTGCCATTGATCCAAAGGGTACCATTCATTTAGTGTGTAGAGCAGTTCTCTTTCTACATCTTCTAGGTATAATTGTAGATAAAAGTTTTCCAATAACTTCACCACTTCTCAGGCATACAGAAGTGGATCTGGTGATCTTAAATCCCATGTGATTTAGGATATGAGGGTAGACGTCTTTTATGATGTAATTTATGTTATAGATCTGGAACTTTTTGCCTAGCAAGCTAGTATGCTCTGAATTTCTTGTCAAGAGTTCCCAGGTGAATCTAATTCCATAAGCCTTTATTAAATGCTCACTATATTCCAAGCACTGTTTTACACTCCAGGAATATTACTACTAATAATAGAAGAGAAAAGTTTCTGCCCTCCAGGAGCTTTCAATATAAAGAGGGAGGCATATAAAGTAGAAGGAAAGGGACTGGGGATTCCAAAAAAGGAGTTGAAACTAGATAGGGCAACAGAATCAAAGTGAACTAAGGTGAGAGTCCCATTTATGCTATCTATAAAGATAGGCATTCTTAGGGTTTTGATACTCTTAACCACTATTCCTTCAATTAAAGAGGAAAGGAGGATGAGAGTGGTTACCAGGGCGGGATGGTGGGATTAGAATTGAAGAATGTTATCTACAATGAATTCAGTTCTCCTCATTTGCAAAATAAGAGAATTGGTTGAATATTCTTTGTAGCTATCACTCCTTTGGCACCTATAGAAAATAGATTAAAGCTTAGAATGATAAAGCATAATTATAATATTGGAGAAAGATTTTGGATTTGGAGTCAGAATGCATTTATTTTGCTTCTGCTAAGTGCCAGGCACTGTTATAATCTGGGAACCCAAGGAAAGATAATCAGAAAAATACTTATATATAAGCAAGATATAGACAAAATAAATTAGAGATAATGAAAGCATTAACATTAAAAGGATTAGGAAAGGTTTCTGGTGGAATTTGAATTTTTAGATGGGACTTAAAGCCAGGTTCACTTAGGCTCAAATAATAGATTTGTTTCTTACTAGCTATGTGGCAATGAACAAGTCTTTTAAATTCTCTTAATCTCAGTTATCCCTAAATTGAGGGGAAATAGTCATATTTTAATAATTTAAATCATATAAATACTATACAAATGTGGTTTATTATTATTAGATCAGGCTTAATAGACATTGTTAGCTAAAACAAAAGCTAGATATTAGAAAGTAGAAGAGTCAGTGAACACAAGAATCCATTCATAAAAAAGATAAACAATACATTATTAGATCTTAAATAGTGAAAAGAAGGTAGAATACAAGTCAGAAATCCTGATTTAGAACATGATTCCATCACTACTAATTAGCTATATGAGCTCATACAAATCACTTAGTTTTGCCAAGTCTCAATCTCATCAATAAAATATGCATGAAAATAACTCAAAGCCATTGCTCAGTAGGTTTATGAAGGCAAGAATGAAGACATAAAAAATCCAAAAGAAAAATTTCAACCGATGCCAAAAGAGTTCCAGCTCCAATGAGATACCAATATACTTTTATACTTCTAAAAAAGGGCATATTAGGAAGGAATTATGAATTTAAAATGTGATCTATATTTTTGGAACAGAGGTGACTTTACCAGATGTCTGTTTCCAAACAATAATGGTTTTGTGAAACCTCCAAGCCAGTCTTTCACATGAAGAGTTAGAGACCATGGACTCTGAAAAAATACGTTACTCCTGAACCAGATGTCCTTACCCAAGTCATCCCAATCTTTGCCCCTCCCCCTACTGGAGAGCCTTATGTTAACTGTTTTCTTTCTTTTTTTGATGAGGCAATTGGGGTTAAGTGACTTGCTCAAGGTCACACAGCTAGGAAATGTTAAGTGTCTGAGGCTGGATTTGAACTCAGTTCCTCCTGACTTCAGGGCTGGTGCTCTATATATTGCTCTCCTCATGTTAACTCTTAAAACTCTTAAAATGGTGATGGTTTTAAAATTAATTTACACTGACACCTCTAATTCAGTTTTACAAAAGAAACCAAATCTTATGTGTATTTCTAGTAGATTCCACACCAGGCCATTGTTAGAATTAAAGAGCACCCCAAGATATGCTCATTCTATCATCACAAACTAAATAGACCCTTTTGGTACAGCATTCTTTTTTGTTCATGCCAGAGGCAGCAGTTAATTTGCTAGGATGTATAAATTAAAGACTACCATTTCATGCCTTCTTAGCAATTCCTTGTCTCTGTACCTCCCAGAGGATTCTCAGTCTATGATCTCTGTATAAATAGATCTCGCTGATGAAAAAGAGGAGATTGGCCCTTTATTTCCAGTATTGTCTTCTACTATTAAGAGAAAGGAAAGGGGAAACCTTAGTCTTCCACTGGACATCCCTGATTCCTTATGGGCCAATTCATCTTCAGATGTGGGATTTTTAAAAATCCACTGTTCTAGCCAAGTTCTAAAAGGGGAGCCTCTACCACCTATTTCTCAGTACTTTTTGCCTTGAAAGTGTTGAAGAAATCCTTCCTCATTATTACTAATTCTGTTAGGAAACAAGCGGTTATTGTACCATCCAAGTCTTTATGTGACCCAACTTGGACATATCTGCCTCAAGGTAGTGGGTATTGTTTCGCCAATTAATATAACAGGACTTATCCTCCATTACTTTTAAATGTTTCAATTTGGTCCAGTATGAGATGACCTTTTGTTGGCAACCCCTACAACTGACATTTGCCAAGATAATACTCATCATCTTTTTCAGCTTTATTTACAGAGCCACAAAGTCTCCAACTCTAAAATATAATAGTGTTTCCTTCATGCAGAATATCTTGGTTTCATCATTTCTACCAATACTTGTTCTATTTTTCCAAAGTGCCTACAGATTCTCCTGTAACTGTCTGTTCCAAGGTCCAAGAAAAAAAAAAATGACAAGTTATCTTAGGAGCTTGTAGATATAGGATTCCATTATTCCATCAGTGATATTACTAAATCCCTTACAGCTTTAACTAAAGACTGAGCTCCAGAGCCCTTAAAACTAAAGCATGAACATCTAAATGCCCTTACGATCTCAAATATATTCTTTTTTTCAATAGTATCATCTTTTTTAAAAATATAAGTAAAGATAGTTTTCAATATACATTTTTGAGCAACTTTGTGTTCTAAATCAGATCACAAGCAAAAAGAAAAAAGCACAAGAAAGAAAACAGACAACTACATATTGACTCTTACTATGCCTTTGGGATCTGTCATGCCATCAAAATGCTATGGTTCTAAGAAAGGTTTCTAACCTCATCCAGTTAAGTCATGGCTAATTCAAATTTCATCAAGGATCTTCTGTCTGTTCTTTGTCTAAAGTCCTATATTCACGTGTATGTAAAGCCCTGGATATTGTCCAGTGCTCTGCACAGACTAAAGGCATTGACTCTGTTTCTCAAGGCAATCATATTGCAGATGACGCTGCCAAATTGGCTACTTTAAATGGACCTTCTCCTATGTTTCCTTTGATGACTAAACATAATGACAGTTCCTAAATTGAGAAATGTAGAGACATCAATACAAGGCAAAACAGGTTTCTAGTTTTTTGGTGACTGAGGATGGTAAGACACTCCTCCAGAATTTCTGTGATCAGGAATATTTACAGAATCACAGCTTTCAGGGATCATCTATTGGCTAATACTCCTTTTGAGCATTTAAAAATTGATTAAATGTGCATGTCTAAAGCAGGTGGTTATCGAATTTGTCTTGTAATGGTTGATCAACTTTGCTACCTGGTGAAAGTGTTCCTTTTCTCTAAAGCCACAACTGCCTTTGTGGCCAAAATACTTCTTAAAGAGATTGTGGTTTGCTACAGACCATTTGCTCATATAAACTCAGATATGTATTTGAAAAATATAATGCCCTTTCAAGTATATATTTTTCAATAGTATTATATTTTTCAAATACATATAAAGATAGTTTTAAACATACACATTCTAAATTTTTCTCCTTCCCTCTTTTAACTCCCCCTTCCCCAAGACATTGGGATATAGGGTTAAATAGGTGCAATCCTTTTAAATATATTTCCAAATTTGTCATGTACAAGAAAAATCAAGCCAGAAAAAAAATGAGAAAAAAACAAACAAAAAGATGCAAATACACTATGTTTCCATCCACATTCAGTTTCCATAATTCTCTCTCTGGATGTGATTGGCATTTTCCTTCCCAAGTCTATTGGAATTGCTTTGAATCACCACATTATTGAAAAGAGCTAAGTCTATCACAGGTGATTATCATATAATCTTGTTACAATATACAATGTTGTCCTGACTCTACTCACTTCACTCAGCATCAGTTCTTATCGGTCTTTCTAGGCTCTCAAGTCCATTCTATCTTGGGGATAATTTCTAAATTTCATACACCTGATCTTTCCCAGTGTTCAGGTCAAGTAAAGAATGTGAATAAAGATCTTGAATCTCTTATTAGAAAATTATTCTCTGAAACTCACATTATCTGGCCAGATGTCCCCCCCTTGCTTTATTTCACTTGAGGAGTAGACCAAGGTAGGAATTACATGTTTTTCCTTATAAAATTATTTTTGGATACCATCTGGTAAAAGCAAAAACTTTTCCCCCAATGTTTATATCATTGAAATAATTCACATATATACATGTTTGTGTGTGCATATGTGCATATATATATATATATGTGTGTGTGTGTGTGTGTGTGTGTGTGTGTGTGTGTGTGTATTATTCAATGATTAGACTATGTGGATAAAATGAGTATCTCAATTCATCCTCTAACCCTAAATATCTTCTGGTATTTCTGGATGAATTCAAGCCTAGTCCATTTTGGTACAAAAGGATGAGATCATACACCCTGCACTGTAGCCTTAATTACATTGATTGGTCCTGATACCATTACCTTTAGTCTTCTTTTCAGATTACTTGATTGAAAATAACAGTGATTAGACTCCATAATCAAGTGGGATACAGTCTGCATGAGGAAAGAATTTTGGGACCCCATGGCTCCTAGTCTGTTATCAACCTTATCAATGAGCCTATCTCATAGGTGCTTATTCTCATTAAGATTAATAATACTATGAATTGACTATGCAGAAAGTGGTGTGAACACTTCTTTTCAAATGCCTTTTGCACCTTTTATTTTTGTTACCTGTGAAATCAGAAATGGCATAAGGAATTTAGCTCAGGATTTAGCCAGCCTTTCAGTTCAATTGCACATAAAGTATCATTTTATCAGATATGTTCAAGTAAGAGTGACAGCATCCCCCAAGACTTCTTTAAAGAAAAGGATTTTTCTGCTCATTCCTGTCACTTCTGCCAACCTTTGATATTTGTGTTAACAAGAGTAAGACCCTTATCATTGAGTAGTAAATATCAGAAATAGTATCTCTCTTCTGTTTTCTGATTCCTCCTTTGTTTGTGTTAAGGTAAATCACACAAGTGACAACTTTTCTTTTATCATGTAACTGAAACTTCTAAATTGTACCCAGAGCGTCCTTGGGGTCTGGCATCCCCATGCCAGTTTTTCACTTGTAATCAGTGTGTTTATTCTACTCTTTCTCCCTGATGATATGGGATCTGTCATATTGCTTACTTAGCACTTCCCTTTCCTTTTTCTATTTATAATCCCTCTATTGGATTTGTAAAAAGAAAGTTCATTAAAAATTTAGGAGCCTGGTAGCATCCTTACTACAAAAGGTCAGAGGATGATAAACTTCCACATCCTATAAAAGATTTTTCTGATGTACGGGAATTTTTTTGGCCTCTTTTTTCACCTGTTGGGGTTGATTTCAACAAAAAAAAAAGTTATTAAAAATCTCTCGGCTAAAATTTAAAAAATTAGATCAAGACACAGCTCAAGCTTAAAGTCTATATATCTTTGCACAGCACAGAAGGGTAGAGGACAGGAAAGAAAGATGATCCAACCTGGTCACAGGATGTCTTGATTAGCACTGGATCATTCTGGGGTTGGAGCTTTGCAGAGATGTTGATCAACTTTGGACTTTTCCCATTGTTATGGTTCTTAGAAACCTCCTCTTTGGGTCAAGCCAAATGTGTGCTCACTCAGTCCCCCATTCCTTGTGTGAGACCAATCATAATCTTAGTTTACTTTGCACCAATGGAATTATGTAACTGACTATATAAAAAGCTGCTCAAACTGTCAGGTGTATCTCTGGCTATTTAAAAGCTTAGGACCCCATTTTAATGGCACTTTCTATCCTTGTGAATAAATTTGTTGTGCTTAGATCTTTGTGCCTCAATTTCTCTTTGAGATAGATGCTTATCATAACAACAGACAGGTAAAATTTACAATTAAATTTAATATAATCTTTAGTATTGGTTTGTCAGACTACTAATACTTCTAGTATTCTGATGCTAAATTCCACAGAAAAAGCCAATGAAAAGATGGAGGCTTTGAGGATTTCTGTTTAATATTGCATCAATGTGCCATTTTGTACTCCCAGAATCTCCTTGAAAGAGCTGTCTGGTTTATCAGAAGACAGGACAGAAGTTTGAAAAATATGATATTTGTGTAATTACAAATCAAAGCTATTAGAAACCACAGGGTAGTGAACCCAATGTAGAGTTATGGGAAATTTTCTTTTTCTGGAAAAAGATCAGATTGCATTCTCAATTCTGTTTGATTCTTAATAACTTATATACTACGAGTTATATTCCAGTTTGTCTCATCTTGTTTTTGAAGTCAAGTAGATTGGTCTTCATAAATAAAATTCTCTCTTTCTGTGTGTGTGTGTGTGTTTATGTGTGTGTGTGTGTGTGTGTGTGTGTGTGTGTGTGTGTGTGTGTGTAGGAGGAGAGCCAAGAGAATGGAATATGAGATAATCTGTTTCTGAAAGGTGCCTAAATAGATCCAAAATTTGGATTTTTGTTAGCATCACTTTTTATAATATCATAATCATCACTTTTAAAAAACTTAAAGATTTACATTTATTTATCTGTGCGTATATATAAAATTTTATTTGCTATCCAATTACAAAAGTATATTAAAACTAAAATTGAACATATAGTTAACCTAAAAAGTAGTTCCTTTGGCAATTATTAAAGCTTTATCATGGGAAGTAACAGGAATAACATACTAAGTAAGAGTATATAGAGACAGAATAATGCAACACCTCCCTAAGGATAATATTTGTAGTAAGTGATCCAATACTTTGAGTGTAGGATGATACCTCTGATGAAACAAGAGAGATATCCTAGAACACTTGGATGTTATTCCTCTTAGTTGGACAAAAGGCAGTTTCCCTCTAGTCTGACTTATGAGATATTCACATAGACAGGCATGAATGTGGATTAATTGAAAAAGAAATTAACAATGAAAGCATCTTTATGTTAATGGTGTTTCGGCACAAGTCAGTCAAAATGGGATCCAGCTCCATTTTAGCAATGTCTGCTTTGTATTCTTTATCTCCAATGTTTTTCTTCTTGCGTAGACTAAGAATTTCTGAAAAAAAAAAAACAAAAAACCTAAAACAAAAAAAACAATCACTTAAATCATCTGTACCTCAAACTATGCAAGTTTCTTAACATTTGTGTGCCTCAGTTTCCTCAACTGCAAAATAAGAATAATAACAGCATTTAACTTGCAGAGTTGTGAGTATCAAATGTAGTATTATTTGTAAAGCACTTAGCATAGTGCCTCGCATTTGGTACCATATATAATAGATAAGCATTTGCTTTTTTTCTTCTCTTATTAAGCCTTATATAACCTTGCTTGTGACTAGCTCAGTGCATTGCACTTAATAGGCACTTAATATATGTTGAATTAATGAATGATTAATGTTAAGGGAAAAAATAGAATCAATTAAAATATATCTTTGATAGGAAGTTCTTTTGCTACGCTGGCTGAACATTACTAGCTGTCTGACTTACAAAAGAGTTAAAATAGCCCTGAATCAATGGACTATCTCACAGAGTACCCGTAGACTTTCTTTTGAAGGAATTAGACTTGTATGATGATTGAAATTAAACATAAAGCCACGGGTGTGACAGTGCAATGGAAATAGTAACCTAGCAGGTGGTATCAATAGCTTTCAGAAGAAATAATGTGGTATTTCTAAAGGAAAAGAAGCAATCTTACTTTTCATATTACCCTATGATTAAGAATTGTATACATTTTAGTATAATCTTTCCTACTGCTGGACTGGGAATCTATAAGAAAGTGAATTCTTGTGTTTATAGGGGAAAGGAAACATGGCAATTTTTCTTGTCATTAGCATTTTTATTCTGTTTAACTGGATATTAAAAATAATTGAATATCTTGTTTTAAATGAATATGTGATTTAGTTTGTTTTGGTTAAAAATAAAGAACTGTATTGGAGTTTGTGTATCATAATTTTAATAGATACTAACCCCAAAGATATGCCTGAATCTGGCTGTTGCTGCTAGGAACCAATATCAAGGGTATTGGTATAGGTTGCATGGACATCTGTAAATATATATAATACATACCTGATAAGCACAAACAAAAGCTCTGTAGGAATTGGTTCAGGGATGACCAATAACTGGGATAATCAATGAAGATTTCATAGCAATCAGTGAATTTAGTAGAAAATTCATCAAAATTTCTTGTAGACTTTGAACTTTGAAAGATTTTTTTTTCCTGAAGCAATTAGGGTTAAGTGACTGATCCAGGGTCACACCCCTAGGATGTGTTAAGTGTCTCAAACCAGATTTGAACCTAGGTCCTCCTGACTTCAGGGCTGGTGCTCTATCCAAGCATCATCTAGCTGCCCCGAAAAAATTTTGATAGTCAGAAATTAGCTGAGAGGAGTTGGTTAGATGTTGTTCAGAAGAGAGGATATGAATACTAGCAAACATCAATATTTTATAGGTAAGAAATAGTAAGAAGCGTTCATCTTTGTAATGATTTACAAGGTTGCTTAGGAATGACCCTTCTCAAAATATGATAGAGTAGGTAAGTGAAGAAGGAAAATGGATACGACTCTTATTTACCTTATTTTGAGGAAGGACCACTGAAGCAACAATATTTGTTTTTATAACAAGTTCTATAGAAACCTTTTTGAGATGACTATGCAGGCCACAATCTTCCAGACCCACAGAGTCAGGGGTCATCTGGAAGGATTTTAGAGTTACCTGCATGATAGCCCTACCCAACACTATATTCCCTCCACTTCTGAGTTGATGCAAATATTTCATGAACTTAGGACAGTCTTCTATCCTACTCAAAATAAGACTTTGAGTCATAAATATAACAAATAAGATATCATATTGTCCACAAATTTATTCATACTAAAATTGATGTTATAATATTCACTTAATAAACATTCATTTAAGTTCCTACTATGGAAAAATAATTTTCCTAAATACCCGGAGATATATAGAGTTTAGGGAAAATGGGAACACTTTGCTCATAGTGTTTGCTATTCAGTTATGTCTAACAGTAATTATAGAATACAGTATTATAGGATAGGTGGATTTGAGAGGAGATAGGAGAAGAACAAAATTTCATTTTGTTCAAAAGTAGTCAGAGGGGGAATGTTGTAAATGATTTGGATAGGAAGGGTTGATTTTTGAAAGCAGGCAGGGAGAAGAGAATATGAGAATATTGAGTCTATAAGGGGAAAAGACAGTAGAAATTGTTGGGTAGAATTTGCATTCTAAGCAGCAGAAGTGTTCCTTGCAAAGACAAGGAAATGGCCTGGTTTGTTAATTTTCAAGATTAACCAATTCACACTCAAAAGGTTAATTGGAGGATAGAAAGGTGTGCCATGATGTGATGAAAATGGAGAATGAAGAAAGAAATGAAACATAGAATCCTAAAATTATAGAATCTCACCCTTGGAAGTCCTTTAGTTTAACACTATTGAATGCCTGAATTCTTTTTACAACAATACTAACAAATGAAATTCTTCCATAATCTTCAAAGAACCATATATTGTCATTGTTAGTTATTTTTATATAGCAGAAAGAGTATTGAGACCTGGAACTCAGAGTCAGAAGACCTTGGCTTAAATCTCAGATCTTATGTTTTCTAACAGTGAGACCATGAACCTTTCTGATCTTCACTTTTCTAATGTGCAAAATGTAGGAAATATTTGTACTACTTCCCTTATTGAGTTATGAGGAAAACACTCCATAATACCCTTGTAGAGCATTATGTAAATGCGATTTATGATTTTTAAAAGTGATTATACCTTTGCTTGAACCCTTTCAGGGATAAGGAATTCATTATTGGGTGAAGTAGTTCTTTTCTGTTTTGGATGGCTCTCATTGTTAAAATGGAGAGAAGGGGTCACTGCTGTTGCTTTGTCAAAAGGCCTATAGAGAAAACAATACAGTATTACTAAAAATGAGTAGCTTCTCTACCCATCCATATCTTTCTTACCTGGATCTCAAAAGCAAGTTAATTGAAGTTTCTTGGGAGTTAGTCAAAGGATCATAATTATTAAGTAACAATTTAGCCTCAAAAAATTTTTTTAAAGGAAAAAAGACCCACATGTGCAGCTCTTTTTGTACTGGCAAGAAACTAGAAATTGAATGGATGCTAATCCAGTTGGGGAATGGCTGAAAAAGCTATGCTATATGAGGGTAATGGAATATTATTATTGAATAAAGGATGATGAACAGGCTGACTCAGAAAAGCCTGGAGAGCCTATATAAACTGATGTTGAATGAAGTGAACAGAACCAGGAGAACAAGATTATATGATGATTAATTGTGATGGACTTGGCCTTTCTCAACAATGTGGTGATTCAAGGCAATTCCAATAGACTAAGGATGGAAAATACCAATCACAGACTGAATGTGGCTCCAAATATATTAATTGCACTTTTTTTTTCTTTCTCATGTTTTTTTATTTATTTTTTCCTTTTGGTCTAATTTTTCTTACATATCAAAATATGTTTAAAAGGATAGCACATATTTAATTCAATATTAGAATTCCTGCTATCTTGAGGAGGGGAAAAATGAGGGAAGGAGGGAGAAAAAATTAGGACACAAAGTTTTACAAAAATAAATGTTGAAAACTATCTTTATATTTATTTGGAAAAGTAAAATAAGTACTTTCCCCCCCTCAGTCAGAGCAAATATGTTTTAGGGTATCATGGGAATTTTCCATTATTAAGATTTATTTTCTAAAGCTTGCTCTGACTGCAAAGAAAAGAGAAATTCACTTTTGTAATTTAGAAAATATATTTTAGGGTAAGTATCATGAATAATCAGGGACACATAAGTGGTTCAGTGGATAGAGTGCCTAGTTTAGCCTCATCTTTGCGAATTCAAATCTGGCCTCAGAAACTTAACTAGCTGTGTGACTCTGGGAAAGTCACTTAACCCTGTGTGCTTCAGTTTCCTGAATTGTAAAATGAGCTGGAGGAGGAAATTGCAAACAAGTCCAGTATCTTTGCCAAGAAAACTCCAGATGGGGTTGAAAAGAGTTGGATATGACTGCAACAACAGTACAACAAAAGTCATTCATGATATCCTTGGATCAGCTTTTTATCTCTGCTGGTGAAGGAATTACAAGGGCTTTTGGTACCTTCTATATTTTGAATCCTCTGATCAAAGTTCTATTCACTCTGCCCTAGTTACAATTCTGAGTATATAGGACTCAGTAAACAGAGGATTATTTTTCTTCATAACAGACACAGATGGTGAAATAGAGTTCGGGTAACATCAGTTCATTAGGGAAGGCTACATGTGGGCTCTTACAGTTTGTCCAGACCACAAATAGCATTCTGACCTAGGTTTGGAGGCAATAGAGTGTCCACAAATAAACATAGCTCTAGTTCTAGAACATCTGATCTCAGAAACATCTGAAGCCATCTAGCTCAACCCCCTCATTTTACAGATCCTCATACTGAGAAGTGGTGAGGTCCAATGACTTGCCTAAGATCACACAATTAGTCAGCTTCAGAAATAGGACTGGAATCCAGGGCCTGTGATACCAGAGCCAGTGCCCTTTCCTCAACACTACTCAAGATAGCCACAGCTATCATATTTCATTTTAACTTATCACTGATAGGTTATTGGATATTGGAGCTAGAAAAGAACTTCAAGTTCATCATCATTTTACAGAAAAGGTAAGAGAGGTCCAGACAGAGAAAGGGAAAAATAATATTACACAATTATCCTCACTTTACAGAATGGGCAGAGAGCAAATATTTTTGTCCAGTCATTTTGACACAGTAAGTAAGAGCATAGCTAATTCCATACATAGTTCTTAACTACTCATTTGATATTTTTCCTCTTAGATTATCATGAATTCTCCTAAATTTAGAAATTACAAGTCTTCTGACCATTTGACCTTTCTTGAGTCCCAAACACCACTAATTGCCTTATCAGAGGAATTTAGGCAAATTAAAACCGAAATATTTCATGCAGCCTCTCTGGACTCCATCCACTCCACATATGTGAAAATGTTTGCTCTTGGCCTTGACCACCTTTCATAATTAAGTTTCCTGCATTCCTCTCCAATTCTTTAATGGCCCATGTCCTTTTGAACCTCTTGTAAAACAGACATTTAGTTAGGCCAAGAATTTATTTTTATGAAAACAAAGCAAATTATGACCCTGTCACAAATGATCTACCTCTTAAGGGAACTCTGAAGAAAAAGTGAATAATTAATCAAAATGAGTATAAAGCATACATTGCGAATAAAGTGCTTAAACAAAGTTTACTACTTATATTTAGCACTAATAATAAACAAGATGAATAGAGGAAGCAGAGACCCAGAGCTGGTTCTTTTGTCTCAGTATCAACTACTGAGGAGATCTTTTTTTACAAGGGACCACTAAAGCTGCAGTGTTGAGAAAAAGTAGCTCTTCTTATACCACACCCCAAAACTGGGGTCCCAAAATCTTGACAGCAGTGGCTTCTCCAACCTAGAAAGTGCAGAATACTATCAGAGTATTGATTTGTGCTCAGCCTTTGAATCACCAAACTGAGCTGCAGTCTTTGCCTAGAATAAATAGTGGATGGAGCAATGTTAGAAAGAAGTGAGTTCAAATCCTGATTCAGACCCTTACTAACTATCATTCTGGCAAATTACTTTAGCTCTATGTGCCTCATATTACTTAGAAGAAAATGACACAGTGGCAGGATGATCTCTAAGGTTCTTTCCAGCACTTTATTCTTCATAGAGATTTATAATTTCATTTTGTGAGCACTAATATTTCCTTTCTCTTGATTTTGGATTTCCCTTAGTTAATCTTGGCCTCAAAACAAAGCCAAGAAACCGTACTAAAGTGAAATAACATGTCAGGATAGTGAAAGGAGAGCAATGCACAAAGGTTCAGAAGACATGGTTACAAGTTGTTGATCTTGTAAGATTACTAATATTGGAAAAATCATTTCATATCTCTTTGTCTCAGATTCTGCATTCATAAAACAAAAAGATTAATCAATAGTCAATCAACATTGATTCAGCATCTATTATGTGCAAGACACTATGGGAAACTGAAAAATCAGGGGTGGAAGAAGGGAAAAAAGTTAGGATAGTCTTAAAATAGTCAATCCAGGTGAGAAATGAAAAGATATTATCATCCTATCTCCTTCCTTAAATGGAGATTTGGAGTTCATAATTCCCTTGATCCCCAACTTCAATTTGAATCAAAAGATAAGTATGAGGTAGAACACTAGGACCAATAAGATTTTAGAATAATAATGAGCTTCCTGGGGTGTGATAGAGAGAGAAATCAGTCGAAGAAGTCCCAAAATATTGCAGCCCCGGTGGGAGAGGAAGAGATTTGAGCTGAATCCCCGCCAAAAGATTTGGAGTTTACAGTCTCACCGTCCAATCAGAGAGGTAGAGGGTAAGAAGGAGATAGAATAGATGCTCCCCAAGCTCCCTCCAGTCTGAATGTCATTATTATAATCAGTCTCTTAAGGCCTGATTCTCTTCCTTACATGGAAAGAGCTCTGGTTCTACAGTTGAAAGACATGGATTGAAATCCTACATTTGATGCACAAAATATGGGTCACTGGGACACATCATTTTTATCTCTCTACGCTTGAGTTTTTCTCTTCTGTAAAATGAGGGGAAGTTGGGCTATTTGATCTTTGAAGTTCCTTCCAGTTCTAGATGTTTCATCTTATGGTCTATGAACCTGTATCTGGTTCTATGAGTCTAGTATCAGTCTATCAAGTTGTGACAAGGGTGGTTAGCTGAACTCATTGCCTGAGGGGCTGTGAGTGACCCATCTTAAAAATAGTTCTCTAACCCTCAGACTTTTCTTGTGTGGCTACTTGGCAACTCAGATTGGGAATAAGTAGATGGAAGTATGGGGAAACCCTCTATACATATACACTTCTCTATAATCCTAGCTGTCCTTTCTCTAAAAATCATATTCATGCTACTTATGGATAACAAAATGTAGCTGACTCCTGTCTGTGGGATGTGTCAATGTTGTACTGAATGGAATTCATCATGGAGTTTTATAAGAGGAAATTTTAGGAAAGTTGCATAAGAAAATATAGATGGGAGTCATGCTGACACACATTGAGCCCTTTCTAGGTGTCTAGCACTGAGCCAGACTCTGCAGAGTATTTTCTTGAAGCAGGAAACACAATGGATATAGCTTTGTATTTTCACATTCTTTCCTCTAGGTTGCTTGTGCAGATCCACCTAAACTACATTGCTCCCATCCCTCAACTCCTCCAACCCTTTCTTGCCTCTATGATTTTCCTCACACCATCTCCCCTTCAGAAAAATGATCTTTCTCTGAGTCCCATTTCCACTTAATCAAAATTCTCTCATGCTTCAAGGTCTACTTCAGGTGACACGTTTCATGAAGTTTTCCTTGATCAGTTGCCTTCCCCTTTCCCCTTATACTTCATTCCCCATCCAGAAGTATTTTCTTCTTCCTCAAAATTCTCATAGTTTAAGCTCTTTGAGAACAAGAATGATATTATTTCTCCTTTCTTCTCCCTCCCTCTCTTCCTCTTTCCCTTTCTTCCATTTCTTCCCTCTCTCTCTCTCTCCTTTTGTTCCTTCCCCCTTCCTTTTTTCCTCCCTTCTCATTTTCTCCTTCTCTTCTCTCCCTTCTCACTTTCTCCCTTCTTCTCCCTTCCTCTCTTCTTCCTTTCTCCCTTTTTCCCTTTCTTCTTTCTTTCCTTCCTTTCTTTCTTTTTTTCCTTCTCTCTATCATAAATACCTAGCACGATACCTAGTACATAGTAGGTACTTAATAAGTGCTTGCTGATTCATTTATTTTTGTTATCCTAGAACATTTGACATAATTCTCATTTGTACTTTGATTATTTGTGTACCTGTTTTATTTTCTGGCAAGGTTATAATCTACTTGTAATCCAGCTTTTTTGTATTCCATCTATCCCACCTTACCCCAGGCATTTGACATAGTACTTTATAAATAATAAATGTTCACTTAATTCGATTTACTTGAATGTTTAGAATTTAAGGAAGAGGAAAGAAACTGTTTCTTCTTTGAATTGCTTGTAGCCCTAGAATATTGTGATTTTATTTGTAATAAGTGTTTACTAAATAACTGAATATGTGGTAACAAGGTCAAGAAGACAAACAGGATTCACTGTAGTGGAAGTTCACTGTTAATTGTAAGTACTTTGTAATTTTATTGTCAGTTATATGTTCTAGTTTAACTTCCCAAAGGGACCATTCTGGATAGCCTGTTGAATGGTAATGCCAAGGACATATCACCAAGCACTTAACAGACTTTTTAATGATAAAAATGTCTGGATATGAAAATTCTGTGGAAGCCCATCCAGAAATATCCAGTTAGAGAGAAAAGTTGAAGGAATACAATATCAGGAGAATAGGGTTCTACTCCTTATTTGGCTAGCAAATCAAAATTCTCTTTGTCCTTGTTTCTTACCTGTGAAATAATACAAGTTAAATTGGAAACTTTCTCATATATCTCTTGTGACCCATCTTAGGAATGAATGAAATAGGATATTTTAAAAACTTCATTATCACCAGGATAATCTGTTCCTTATTCCTACCCCTTCCTTCAGGAAAGTGACTTCCTGATGCTGAGAGGAAACTTCCAATATGTCCCCATTCCTGAAGGAGGTGAGTAAATCAGATTCAAATGAGTTTCTACACGGCAATCCTGCCTTCCCTCTAATTCCAAAATTATTTGATCAGATTTAGAGATGGGAAGAAGTTTAGAAGTCAGCTAGTTCAATGCTGAAAACAGAGGATATGGATGCAAAGTGACTTGCCCAATATCATCCAGAGAGTAAATAGCAAAATCAAAAAACAGGTTCTTTGACTGGAAATCCAGCCTTCTTTATGCTCTAGCAAATTGATAGCTAAGGCATAAAACTAGATAGAATTTTCATTTCATTTTCAATAAGTCTGACATTTTCTTATTTAATCCTCATTATAGGTCTAATGCAATTTACTAGATGTTAGAACCATCCTTTCTTTTTTAGATGTTCTTCAAATGTTATGGGGAATAACCAAGAAAGACTAGATTTGCATAGCAATTTCTGACTGAATTCTGAGTTTATTTTCTTAATTTAAGATAATTTCCCTAACAGCAGCTTGGTAATTAAATTAACTGATAGGAATGTGACTCAGAATCCCCATATGTGATGCATAAAAGAGGAGAAAGCAGTTCAGATTTTCAGTCATAGTTTTTGCATGTACATCCAGAAGGAAAATTAATTGTTTGACCCTTTGTTCACATTTGTGGAAAATATATAACTTGGCAGTGTCATTTTAGATCATAAAACAATGTATTAGGGACCCTTTTACATTTATCTTAGCTGCTTCATTTCATTGCATTACAAATGATGTTAATTCTGTGTTAAATTGCGCCTAGCATAATTTATATGTGGCCCAGTGTTTATTGCCTGGACATAACTAAATGTTGTTATTTTCTTTCTTCCTTCTGCTTATCATTTGTGAATTTCTGAAAGCAGCTGGAGGAGTTCCATTCGAATAGGAGCAATTACCAGGAGATACAATAAATTCCTTACTCTCCAAAAATCATCTCTTATCAGCTATGGATTTATTTTTTTAAGAATTGATATCAAAATGAGTTTTCTCTCTCCTCTAAGATTCTAAGAAACTTTGCTTTATCTAAGAAGAATATGTTAGCAACATAGGTTCATTCATAAAGAGTTTAATTGTTATGGAGTATTCAAAGTTTTGGATTCTAATCCCAGCTCTGCTATGTAGTATCTTTGGTACCCAGGGCAAATAACATTATATCAGTACCCTTATCTGCAAAATGAAGAGTTTGAATTAGACTTCTATAGTCTTTTCTAGATCTACAAATTATACCCATGACTCACTACTCACTACTCTAACCAGACATCTACATTTAAGTGCAACTGGATAATCTCAATATTTTAATTAGTGGATAAGGAAACATCCCACAGTGCATTTAGATAAAGGGATCATTGATATAAATTGCTCTCAGGTTTAATAAAATACTGGCAGCAATCACCTTGTAAACCCTACTGGTTGTTTATTTTTTATTCTTGAAGAGGACCAATGACATCCTGAGGGTAATGTCTTGATGTGTGTGATTTGCATTTAAGTAAGGCAGAGCTGCACAAAGTCACCAGCTTCACTCTCTCCTTCAGAGTCATCAAAGTCCAGTGGCAAGATTTACCATCTTTTTTTTTTTTTTTTTGACTTTTAACTACTTAGTTATAAGGGGGCTTGTATCATTCTCTACTAGATAGTTCTTAACACTTTCCCCTACAGAACAATTCTCCAGCATGTGAACCTTATATGCAACCACTACGTCTTGGTCAAATGTGTTTATAGCTTAACATGCTTCTAGATCAGAGGCCCCTGTACTTTTGAAATTCTATTTTATATAAATACATTTATAAAAGTAAAGAATAATTAATATTTATATAGTACTTAATAATTTTCAAATCACTTTACATATATTATTTCATTTACTTCTTCTAACTATCAAATGTTGGTGCTATTATTAACTCCATTGAAGATATTAGGAAACTAAGGCTGAGAGGAATTGAGACTTGATGAAGGTCACACAACTATTATAGATCTAAGGTAGAATTTGAACTCAGATCATGCTGAATCCAAATCTAGCACTCTGTATTTTACATCACTTAATTGCCATTTAGAGATAAAATAATTACTATTTATATAGCAGGGTCATATTTTGTAAATCACTTTACAAAAATGTTATCTCATATGATACTTGCAATAACCCTGTGAAGTAGGTGCTCTTATTATATTGATTTTACAAATAAGGAAACTGAAGTTGAATGAGGGGAGGTGACAGTCTTACCCAATCAAGTTTCTGAGGCAGATTCAGATCTTCCTGATTCCACTTCCAGTGTTCTACCAGGATGTCACTTCAAAGACAAAAATAAAATAGTTGCTGTCCACAGGGAGTTTATATTATATCACAACCTTGAACTCCAGTTTCAAATTGAGTACAAGCTTATATTATTGTTATGGGGTTTGGCAAAATCCCTTCAAAGCCTTTCCTTCCCCTTCCTTTGCAATACTGTATAAGAAGGTACAAAGGAAAAAAGAAAAGATTGAGTTTTTGAGAGTAAAGAACCCCCCCCCTTTTTTTTTTTGAGGCTGGGGTTAAGTGACTTGCCCAGGGTCACACAGCTAGTAAGTGTTAAGTGTCTGAGACCACATTTGAACTCGGGTCCTCCTGAATTCAAGGCTGGTGCTCTATCCACTGCACCACCTAGCTGCCCCAAGGACCCCTTTTAAAAAGACAAATAAGGAATTGAAAAAGTCGTTCTTAACATGCTCAAAAGCTACAAAAATTATCACTTCATATTGTACTGTAAAGCTCAAGCTGAACTCGTCTTGATGCAACTTCCTGATGACTTTTGGGTACATTAACACAGTTTTCTGGCTTAGAATATAAAAAGGTAAGCTCATATGGAGTCAAGCCCCTTCAGACTTGGCAGATGTCCCAGGACCACATGAATCACTATAGGCTTTTTTTCTGACCAAAAGCATTTTCATATAGAAGTGATGGGGGAACCACATCCACCGAGGCTAAGTGCCACAATATCCTTATTGAGTATTTTTTCTATGCTATTGCTAAGTAAACCCCCTTTGATTAACTATTGAAAGACCAAGAGTTTCTCATTTCAAAAAAATACCAAACTTAAAATAATAGGAGACAGATCTGAGACAACCTTGTCTATTACAAGGAGATAAAGAAATACTATGAAAAATTCAATACTTCTCCCAAATTAAATCACCACATATTTTGGTACCTCATGACTTCAATTCAAAATTGGACACTGAAGAGGATAGTATAAAAAAAAAAGTTAGAAAATGTAGCTCAGTAGTATTAAATGAAAAACATCAAAGATACAAATTACATAAAAACTCCTACCTATATTTCATGAATATTTTCTTCAAAATGGGAGAGAGAAGGTGCTGGATATGGAGAATGTCAGATAATATCACAACAATGAAATTAATTATATCTTAATGGATAAGAAATACTTTTTTACTCAGCTGTGTATACTCAGACAATTGTCTTCTTAGAGCAAAAATCAATATCAAATCAACCTTTATTAACTACCTACTATGTACCATGAAGCAAGCTAAGTGCTAAAATTTCAAGAATAAAGCATGAAACAAAAAAGGAAAGTGTGATGACTTTGAAGAAAATAGTGGAGTAGAGAAGGAACTCTAAGTAGGAAGGGAGCAAATTCTATCTTACCTTCTTCACTTTTGCAAAAATGCTACAAAATGTTGCAAGAATGGGGAAAAAAAGAAAATTAGAGAATTGCCACCTTCTGGCAGGATCAAGGCAGAGGATAACCAGTAATTCCCTTATCCTAATAATTTGCATATAAAAGGAGCATTCCCGGTCCCCTTAAACTTCCTCTTACTGAAAGTTGGCCCAGTTCCTGTTTTACCTTATCACTGTTCTTCCCAAGAAATCAGGGAAACCCACCCTTCATTCCCTTGACCCTAAACTGCTCTAGACAGAGCCTGAAATTGCCCAGTCTCTTTCAGCCTTGACAGGGAGCTGCTCAAACCTGGTCCCTCCTGCTCAGGTTTCGGGAAAACCTCAAGTTGTTTTGAGCCCACACTTCTCACTTTAACCTTATAGAAGCATTGGGCTGATTTGGAGCACTTTTGTTACATAGGGAAATTTCTACCTCATTCTGCAAAATTATGTCCTCCTTAAGAAAGATCAAGCAAGGACCTATTCTGCTCTTAGCCATTTACTCAATATCCTGTTAATTTCCCAAAGGACTTTAGAATTGAGCAAATTCCCTATCCTGTGAAAAAGTAAGACCACTGGCTCAATTCACTCCGCTTTTCATATTTATTTCCTAAACCTTTTTGTTTAAGGTAAATCAGGTCACCTGGTTCAAACAGCCTCTTGGCTATTCCCCTAAATTGCTAAAAGCAAGGAAAGGGGATTATGAGGTTTTTTCATGTGACTCTCCCACTCTTTAAGAAATTGTATCTCTTATTTTTCCCTCTTTTATCAGGCCCCAGTTATCCTGCTTCCAAGAACCTCTTTTGCCCTAAGGAAAACAGTCCAAGATTACATATTCCCAAGCACTCAGTACTTTGGAGTCACATAGTCAGAAATGACTGAAACAAAAACTTTGGAGTCACATAGTCAGAAATGACTGAAACAAAAACTGGAACAAAAACTTTTATCTATTGCTGAGGATATCCCCTATTTCCCATATAATATAACCAATATCCTCTGATACCAGAAATCTTTGAGTACCTAGTTCTAATCTAATGCCTGAATTCGAATAAAGTCTGTTACTTTGTTAATTATCCTGAAACAGAAGTTCCAGCTCTTATTAAGTTTACATCATTTATGTTTGTTTCTTTTATCTTGCTCTTCTCAGAATAGCACAATGAGTGAGCAATTCTTTCCTTCATTCCATCCATAAAGTAATTCTGTATAATTAAAGACTCATGGCATAAAATTCCTTCAGAAGCTCAAACTGGAAAATTATAGCAAAGAATAAATTAAATTGAATCATAAATAATGGGAGGGAGTATCTCAGGTTTTTTAAAATAAGAAATGAAGGAACATTTAAGAAAATTATAAGATATAGTTATTCAGTTGCATCCAATTCTTCAAGATCCAATCTTGTCCCATGGAGTTTTCTTGGCAAAGATATTGAAATGCTTTGCTATTTTCTTGTCCAATGGGTTAAGGCAGAGATTTAGTGTCTTGTCAGTGTCACACTACTACTAAGCATCTTGGGTCAAATTTGAACTCAGGGTTTCCTGACTCTGGGCTTAGCACTCTATTTATTGATCCCCCTAAAAGCCTATAACATGATAACCAAGCACTAAATACATCCATGTAAATGGCAAATAATACAATAAATGGAGTATGTAAAGATAAATAAATAGCAAAACTTAGACAAATGTAAATTAGAAATGCACAAATAGCTAATGGATATTCAGGACAAAGAAAAAGATTTAGAAGACAAAGCAAAATGTAATACTATCACATTAATTGAGATAACAGATGATACAAGGGAAAAAAAGTTAGACATTGTATTCAATAACTTAATTAGAAGAAAGAATCCATATTCGATAAGACCAGATAAAATTTTGCAGGTAGAGAGAAAAATAAAACTTAAGTAAGGAGCAATTCTAAATATGGTTTTCCAAGAAATATCACTGTCAGATCATAAAATTATAAAGAACAAATGTTAATTCTACAATTTTAATAAAGTTTTCAAAGTGAATTTAAAAAAATTAACAGTATCAGAAAACATTTCAAAAAAATCCATAGTTGGACAAAATTGTATAAATCTCAAAAAATTAAACTGCATTAGCAAGATTATATTATCTACAAATATGATTATATTATATGAAAATAGAGGAATTCATCTAGAAGAGAAAGAAGATCTGGAAGATTAATTTTTTTAAACTCATAATTAAAGAGATACCTATACCTATTACATAAAAATCTGGGCAGATGAGGTACCTACAATTTTAAGTTCTAATGTCATACTCTTTGCAATATAAAAATCAACTTTTTTTGTGAGTGTGGAAAAAAGGAAAAGAAGTTTGTCCCACCCACCCACCCACTCTCCCCCATTAAGCCTTTTGGAAATTTAAGGGAAAAACTCTGGATTCTAACATGATCAGAATTACAGGGAATGAGAGAGGAATAATGAAATGTGTGGTTGGTCCACTTTAATACAAATTATTTTTTTTTAACAGTCATAGGGATCAAGGATCAGATAAAGGGATTTTGTTTTATCATCCAAAAGTACATGTCCTTCACTTTGAGCCAAATATTTCATGAGTAGTGGTCAGAGGATGTCAAGCTTAGCACAATGAATGCTCCATTAGAGTATTCTTTATTGTAAATTAGTAGGGACTTAGATTGCCTTTAATACATAAAGTAGAAAAGGGTGTGTGTGTGTATGTGTACACTAAAGTCATTATAAAAGGAATAAACCAATCATCAAAAAGAAAGATGATAAAGGCAAGATGATAAAGGCAAGAAAAAAAAATAAATTGAAGAGAAAATGAAATAATTCATTCAGGGAATAAAACTATGAGATGCTATTTTTTTTTTCCAGAAAAAGAAAAACTGACAAACTATTAATTTATCCAAAGAATGAAAATGCAAGTAAAAAATAAAAATGGAAAAAGTGAAGTCACAATAAATAAAAGAAATCAACTATATCCTAACAAGTCAGAGAATTTAAAGGAAATAGATGATTATTTTAAAACATACAAGTGTCTAAACTAGCACAAAAGGAAATGAATAATTTAAATAAACCAATCTAGGTTGAAAAAATAGGACAATATTAGCATGAAAAAAGATTGACTAAAAGAGCCCAGTGGAATAATTCCCTTAAAGATTTTAAGAAAAAATAACAGCCATTTTATATAGATTTTAAATCACAGACTAAGGGATAATATTACCTAATATCTTTAATGCATAGGTTATGATTTTGCTTTTAAACCCAGGAAAGATGCTTTAAAAATAAAATTGTTGACCACTTTATTTAATAAATGAATAGGCAACAATGCTAAATAAAATATTAGCCAACTGCATAATAGAGTAATACATTAATTAAATTATTCATTTGGACTAAGCAGAGCTTATTGAGCACAGGATAGATGTGTTTCATTATATTAAAAGCTTCCATGTAACAATATTTTTATAATTAAAAAAAAAAGACAAACCATAGTTTGAGGAAATATTTAATACTTCACTTATTATAGACAAAATATAATTGATATGGTAGATAAATATGACAAACATAATATATCAAATCTGATAAAATAGTCATCAGAATTATATAAGGGACTATTAAAACATGGTAATAATTCATTTCACAATGCATAGATAGTCAAATGATTTTTTCAGATGATTTTCATAAAGAAGAAATATAACCTAGAAAAATGACTAATCTCACTAATAAAGACAAGCAAAGTCATATTGAAATTTCACTTTATACCTATCAAATTGATAATAATTAAAATTATTGAAATGGTGCTGATAATGTTGCAAGAAAATACATAGAAGACATAAAATCTTTCTGGAAAATAATCTGGCAGCTTACAGTAAAAGTTATAAAAATAATCATACCCTTTAGTCCAATAATTTCATTATTGAGAACATGCCTAGAGGTGTTACCATAAACAAACAGAAAAGAACAATCCATTCAATAGTTTAAAGCAGCATTATATATAATTGCAAAAAACTTGGAAAGAATCTAAATGTGCATCAGTAGGGGAATATTTAAATAATTTGAAACACAGTCTAAGTAATGGAATATTGTTATGCAGTTAAGGTTGACAAGTATGAAGAATATAAGACAATCTAGAAAGACCTTTTATGAAAGAATGCAAACAAAAAAAGCACACTAATTATGACTATATTATGGTAAATAAATGAATATAGAATCTTGATGGGGACTCAATATTGACTATTTCTTAAAATTTTCAATAGTATTTTATTTTCCAAACACATGTAAAGATAGTTTTCAACATTTGTTTCTGTAAGAATTTATATTCCAAGTTTTTCTTCCTCCCTCCTGTACCTCTTCTCCTCACAAGATAGCAAATAATTTGATATGAGTTAAATATGTACAATACTTTTAAATATATTTCCATATTTCTCATGTTGAACAAGAAAAATCAGACCAAAAGGGGGAAAACCACAAGAAAAAAAAAAACAAACAAAAAGTGAAAATATTATGCTTCAATCTGTATTCAGTATCCATAGTTCTCTCTTTGGATGCAGGTGGCTTTTTTTATTCCAAAAATATTGGAATTGCCTTGACTCACTGCATTGCTGAAAAGACCCAAATCCATCAGAGTTGATCATCACATAATCTTGTTGTTATTATGTACAATGTTTTCTTGGTTCTTCTCACTTCACCTAGTATCACTTCATGTAGGTCTTTCCAGACTTTTCTGAAATCAGCTTCATCCTTATTTCTTATAGAATAATAATATTCCATTATATTCATATACCATAACTTCTGCATCCATTTATCAATGGATGGACATCCACTCAATTTTATTGACAACAAAACAATCTGAGTTGACAAAATCTCTCGTTTATAAATTAATATCATATTTATTCACAAGGGAAAACTGTGGGTATCCCAAATCATTTGTTTATAAGGACCCAAATGAGACCTGGTTGTAACTAAGTTACTGGCTCAAATTTCTGCATTGGGTTAAACAGTTTCTGCCCTTATTCTTAAAACAAACTAATTATTGTAATGGGGTATTTCAAGTTAAAAATTCATGTTTTAGAAGATGCTTGGTATAATGTACTTTGGGCCACCAATGAAGGATTTATTGGAGATCTTTTCAGTTTAAGAGACATGACTTAAATTTTCAGAAAATGCCAAATGCTACAAATCAGGACTTGATTTATTGTTTTGTTGATTTCCAGATACAATGAAGTGTTCTAGAGTCAGATCTTTTCAGAAGCCATCCCAGAATGGAAATAATTCAAATGTTCAACAACTATGCAATTCTGCTGTTATTGTTCTTTAAAAAAAAAAAAAAAAAAAAAAAAACTATAATTATTTAATTAAAAACCTTCTTAAAGAATATTTTTAAGCTTCATTCTTTTTTGATTTAAACATTCTCCTCTATCTGCACTTGGAGCATAGTCTATTTTCTTGCTCTCCCCTTCACTCACACATTCCAGTGCAGTGCCTCTTTTTTTCCTATCATTCATTTCAATAGGTTGCTAGCAATCTGATTCAACCTCAGCAGGATAGCACTGAGCGGGAAGTGACTACTTCTCTTCTCCAATAATCCTCATAAAGTCTACTTTCTTTTCCTATTCTCTTTTCCGTGTATCTTTCTCTCCTCCCCCCCCCCACTAAAATGATAACAATGATCATCATACATACATAATGCTTAAAGATTTAATACCATTAATATGGTAGACTAAGGCTAAAAGAGGCTATGTGGTTTAGAATTATTATCCTATGTTCTAAAATGACAAGGACTTATTATTATCAAAGGGATTAAATAAGGTCTAGAACTGTGATTTCATCAATGTAGGAAACTCTTATATGAGAAAAATCCTTTTATTAATTCAGAATATCATCTTTTCTGCAACATATAAGCTTATAATGTCGTGTTAAACACTGATAGATTGTGTCTTTACTAAGGCAGCATAGTTAATAAATTATCAGAGGCAGGATTTAGTCCCAAGTCTTCAAATCAGTTATATATCCACTGTGCCATTCTATCTTTCTTCCTTTATATCAATCATAACCCACAAAAATGATGAGATCCCAACATAGGAGTTAGTCATTAACACACAAAAGACATACACCCTCCAGGCTTGTAATCATAACTTAGTATTTTAACCTCTAGCAAGACCTTTTCCTGCTTCAAATTCTTTAGGATCCATACTCAAAGACCTGGCTGCCAAAATTAGCTTAAACAGGTTAGTAATGGCTGAATGTCAGATTTTCAGCGTGAGCATTGATACCTCATAAATTGACAAACACTACAAATCAAGGCTTGATTTATTGCTTTATTGACTGTTTAGACTTGGGAAGTTATAGAGAGATATTAAGACAGATTAAGCTTGAAAGTACATACTTTTTTTTTTTTTTTTGAGAGCTAGTTGTTAAACTTCAATCAACACACCCCTGGACTAAAATGGCCTTATGGAATGTAAAACCAAAGCCAAAGCCAAACTCAGCTCTAATTCATATTCTTCATCTAGGAATTCTCATCCCAACCCCAAAACACTGACTTGACAATTTCAAAAAATGTTCCTTCTCTTACCCTATCTGTTCATATTTGCTAAGTAACTTCATACTTCTGATGTTTTTCAGTTAAAGAAATTAGACTAGAAAACAAAGAAACAAAATGATCATTCTTTGGAGATGATATGATGCTATCCCTGGAAAATTCTAAAGAATCAACTAAAAAAAGCATTTGATATAACCAACAATTTTAGTCAAGTTGTAGGATATAAACTTAATTCAAATAAAAATCATCAGCATTTCTATATCTTACCAACAAAGCCCAGCAGCAAGAGAGAAAGAGAAATTTCAGAAAATAATTGCAGACAATATAAAATACTTAGAAGTCTAATGCCATGAGAAATCCAATATCTATGTGAACAAAATTGCAAAACACTTTTCACCCCCCAAATAAAGTCAGACCCCCAAATTGGAAAAAAAAATTGTTCATGAGCAAGCCAAACCAATATAATAAAAAATGATAGTTCTACTTAATTACTCTACTTATTCAGTATTGTACCAATTAAACTACCAAAAATTATTTTATAGTTAAAAAATGATAACAAAATTTATCCAGAAGAACAAAAGATCAAGATTATTAAGGGACTCAAAGAGAGAAAAAAATGGGGAAAAGTAGCTTAGCCATACAGGATCTCAAACTACATAACAAAATGGTAATCATCAAAACAATCTGGTATTGGCTAAGAAAGACTGGTGCTATGTTAAGCAGGAAGCTCAGCACAGTTAATTTCCATATTTCATACCTAGTAGTACTTTGGGAAATTGCTGACTTTTGCACCAAGTCCCTATATATGCTAACTCCTTCCTTCACTGTTTTACAGTTTTCTATTTCTAGGTTGTCTTCCCCATTAGATAATAAGCTTCTTGAAGACAGTGACAGTCTCTCTTTTTGTTTAATATTTGGATCTTCATAGTTAAATACAGTCCTTGGTACAAAATTAAGGCATAGTAAAGTTTGTTGACTAACTCCATATTTGCACAGTTCATATAAGTCTACTTTTCCAGATCATCTCTGTCCTTTGAAACTCTTCAACTTCATCTTCTGTCCAACAGTTCCTTTGACTTAATTTAAGAACTTAATGTAGTCCCATGACCTTCTCTTCTAAGATAACAAACCTTGAACTAGGAGCTAAGGAATGTCCAAAATTCTCTAAAAAATCTTTTCAACTATCAAGTTCTTTAAAAAATAATCTGTTCTTCCCCATTATCCTTTCTTTAAATTAACCCCCCCCAAAATGTTTAGTCTTAATACATATCTGCATAATTTGACAAAACAAATTCTCACAATAGTCATGTCTATACATGAAAGTATAAACACAGTACACCTTTACATGTGTGTGCATATATGTACATGGGTATAATGTATTTATTTATTTGTATAGGTATATTTGTACACATACATATATATATACATACACACACATATATATATATGTATATATGTGTGTGTATATATATATATATATATATATATATATATTTATATATATATATAATTTTAAGTTCATTATTTCCCTGTCAGGACATGAGTAGCATGTTTTATTTTCATTCTTTTGATTTTTCATTGCATTGACCAGAGTTAAGTCTTTCAAAGTTATTGATTTTGTCTTCTAGAATGCTATCTTTGTATAAATTGTTCTAATTTTACTTTGAATCAGTTCATAAAGGTCTTCTCAATTTCTTCTGAAATAGCCCATTTTATCATTTCTCATGGCATAATAATATTGCATTTCATTCATATGCCTGTTTTCCAGAATTCTACCTCTATCCACTGCTATTTAAATGGGGTCTCATGGATGCCAAGGCTTTCCCTGCAGGGAACCAAATCTATTGTCACTGTATGGCTTTTCTCTCTGCATACATCTCTTTTTTGTACTCTTAATCTGTTTTTATGCCTTTTAAAACAAATGCAGTATCAAACAGAGCTTCAGGATAATACCATACAAAGATCAGGATCAGCTGAAGGAACCAGACATTTTTAGCCTGGGGATTAAAAAAAAAGAATAAAGGACATAATAGATTTTTTTTCAGATATTTGGAAAACTGCCATCTGGAAATGGGATTAGACTTTTCTTCCCTTGACTCTAGAAGATTAAACTAGGAACAATAGATAAAAGTTGAAATGAGTCATAGCTTGATATAAAGAAAAACTTATAATTGTCATTGTTATGTCTAACTCTTCATGACCCTATTTGGGGTTTTCTGGGCAAAAATACTAGATTGGTTTTGCCATTTCTTTCTCTAGTTCATTTTATAGATGTGGAAACTGAGGCAAATAGGGTTAAGTGATTGGCCCAAGGTCACATAGCTAGTAAGTATCCGAGGCCAGATTTCATCTCAGGACGATGAATCTTCCTGAATCCAGACCCCTCACTCAGTGCACTGTGGCACCACATAGTTTCCTTTCTTATAAACAGAGCTCTCTGGAGCCCAGTTTTCTGCCTCCAAATACAGTGCTTTTCCCTTTTTGCCATGATGTTCAGGCACTCGATGATATAATAAAGAAAATGAAATTGATTCAGGAGGCAACAGGATCTCTCTCAGAGCTAATCTTTGCTTTCACCTTAGACAGTTATTACCTCTCGCCTAGCATTACAGTGACTTCTCAGTGATTTAGGGTACCATCTCAAGTTTTTCTCTAATGCAGTCTATTCTCCATATAGTTGATTGTCCATAAGCACAGATCTGATCATCCCATCCCCTTACTCCACAAACTTGTGTGGTTCCCCATGGGCTTTAGGATAAAATAGACTTCTTTTTCATCTTAAAAGTTCTGTCTGGACTGATCTTCTCCATGTTCCTTAGATATGACACTTCATTACCTCTCTTCATAATATTTTATCAGTCATTATCCATGCCTGGAAAGTATGTCTTCATCATCTCAACTTCATCTTTTCTTCCCTCAAGATACAAGTCAAACACTATTTTCTATATGGAGTCTGTATTAGAGGAAGCTGGTTGCATAGTGAATAAAGCACCAATTAAGTAAGTGGGTAACTTTGGGTAAGGCATTCAACTTCTGCTTGCTCCAGTTTCTTCAACTTTAAATAGGGATAATAACATCTACCTTAAAGAGTCGTCATAAGGATCACATGAGATATTTATGAAAAAGTACTTAATGTTTTTTGATCTTACACTTAGTAAACACTATAATGCTTGTCTCCTCCTTTCCCTGATCCTCCTCAATTTCTATAAAATAAGAGGTTAGTTCATAGTCAACAAACATTTATTAAGCACCTATTATGTTCAAAGCACTATGAGGAGTAGGTAGTATATTATATGTTCACATATATGTATACATAGTATGTAAGTATGTCTCTGTGTATGTTGTCTCTCCCTCCACCCCAATTAAATTACAAATTCCTTAAAAGATTATTTCATTCTTTTTAATTTTTTTATCCTTAGCACATAAGAGGATATTTATGAATTTTTTTTTGATTGATTGAGAATATTATAGAATACAAAAGTACTAGTCTTTTTATAATCATTTTTTTTCCCTGAGGCTGGGGTTAAGTGACTTGCCCAGGGTCACACAGCTAGGACGTGTTAAGTGTCTGAGACCAGATTTGAACTCGGGTCCCCCTGAATTCAAGGCTCTATCCACTGCGCCACCTAGCTACCTCCAAAAAAGTACTAGTCTTGAAGTCAGAAGAGATGGATTTTAATATCAGCTTCATCATTTCACTACTGGTGGTTTAAGAACAAGGAGTCAGGAAGACCTGAATTCATATTCTATCCTCTGACACTTACTAAGTATATGGCCATGGGCAAGCCACTTAACCCTTTTTGCCTCAGTTTCCTCATCTGAAAAATTAGCTGAAAAGAAATTGGCAAACCACTCCCAGTATTTTTGCCAAGAAAATCCCAAATGAGTCATGAAGAATTGGACATAATGAAATTGACTGCGCAGCAGATAGAAGTCTTAGGGAGACCAGTCAAGCAGATGGAGCAATGAGTATTGCCTTCCCTTGGTGATTAGCTCCATTTAGCCTCTGTCTTTATATAATAAGAGCTTCCAATCTAGCAAGGTTACTATATTAATTGAAATGTAGTGTGGTACAGTGACATGAGCACTGAGCTACAAAATCAGAAGCTTTGGGGAGGGGTCCCAGTTCTGCCCCAAACTACCTGCTCTTGTGTATACAACGTTACCTCTGGGTACTATATTTCTCCATCTGTAAAATGAAGTGGTTTGATCCAATGACTGTTATGATCCCATCTACCTGAGACATTCTATGATCCTAAACCCTCCTGTTTAGAAAAGCTATTAGGTTTCTCTTTGTTTACACAATAATTTGCTTACAAAGCCTCTCACTTTCCCTTTCCCAATAGGTGGTATCCCTAGCTGAATGAATGGAGTCTTAAATAATGAGCTTTTCTTATGCTTATATATTTTTAAATCTCACATATTTTTGCTTGCTCCTTCTATACTATAATGAGTGTGTGCAGCTTTCCTGCTGAGACAAACCTGGGAGGCAGGAGTGGACCAGTCCATTTCTGTGATTTAACCTCTTACAGACATGCTTGAGAAATGGAGCCCTGCTGTGAGTTCAAGGCTTGGAGGACAGTGGTCCTTCTCTACATACTGTGTGAGTTACCTAATGGAGTATATTCCTGTTATCTAGACCAAGATGTCCTTTCTGTGAAGAGAAGGACATATCTGCTGCGTCCATGCTTTTCCTTATATTTTTGTCCCACCCGCTACCTATTATCTACAGTTCCTGTCCCTTGCTCAAAATACAGAACACATGTAAATGTATATGTTACAAGGGCATGTGGACAAATATTTAATAACTGGCTCTTCCCCCACAAAAGAAAACAAAATTGAAACTCAGCTTTGGCATTTCCAAGGCTGGAAGTGGGAAGGCAGAGACAAAGTCAAGTTGCAGCCCATACAAGAGTAAGGTCCTTATATCAGAAGTGTTCTAATGTAGCTTCACAGTCAAAATGCTACCATTGAAAAATCAAATACCAATGATGTAATGATCTCACCGTAAGATAATATCTTTTGAATCAAAGGATAAAGTTATCTTTTTACTTATTAAGAACAGAGACTATCAGGTTTGCTTCCTCCATGGACAGTTGGACTAAAAAAATTAAAAGGGCTACCTGAAGGGTAGATCCCTGAATCCAGATGCATGGGTAAGGAAAGCATATTCTTTCACACTAAAATACAAAACTCCTGGAAGAAGGTGCATTAAAAGCATATTGCAATTAATAGTGACATAGATCATTTTTCTTTTCCCTGAAAAAGTAAAAAATCTTATCTTCTTGGGTAGTATTTACACATTTGGAGCTATGTAGAAGATAGATGGATTTGAAAGAATAAGATCAATCAGAAAGTTATTGTAAAAGGTCAGGCAAGAGACATAGGCCTAGAATAATATTGTGACTGCAAAAATATAGAGGAGATATATGAGAAATATAAGGTAAAAATAGAAAGGACAAAATCTGGCAACTTGTTGGATGTGTGAGTGAGAGAGCAGTCAAGGAAGGAATCCAGGTTCTCATGTCTTCCCCAAAATGATCTCCTCCTTGCCTTTTTCTCTACATTATTCTCTCACTATGTCATTGTTCACCTTTGAAAACTAAGGATGAACAACAAGGTTTTAGTGGCTTGTCATGAGTACGTGTCAATTGTTTCCTGTCCTAGCCAGAAACTTTGGGGGTCTCCCTTCCTGATTGATGTTTTTTGTGATAGTAAATTAGGCCATCTTTTGTCTCAGTTCTTAGTTAGCTCTTAGTCATTGAAAGGCCTGCCCTCAGACAAACCAAGACTTGGGAAAGACTTGCATTTACATAGACCAAGGTCACCCACTGAATCCTGGGCCATCACCAGTCATTTTGACTTTGTCTTGCCACTGGACTTAGATGACTTTTAGGATTATAGACAATTCTGAAAAAATAAAAGGCTCATTCATAGATGAAGAAAACATGTCCCAGAGATAAAGTATCCTGTCTGAGGTCATACAACTAGTAAGTGAAAAGCTGACTCTTCTTTCCCAGTCTGTCCTATAAAAATTTGAAATAGTGACCTTCCAAAAATAATACTTTGTTTATAGCTCTCCCAGTCTCTGAAAATTTCTATGATCTTCTTACCTTCAGATCAAAATCCCAAGTTCTTTAATGAGCATTCTAGGTCTACTGAAAGCAATAAATTTTAATTTTTAAATGGTAGTTTTATATTGAAACTCATTCATTTCAGTGAGCTCTTAACCACTTTAAAATTCTAAGCTCTTTGCCTGTGCTTTTGTTGTTGTCTGGTTAGTTGGTTGATTGCTTTTTTTGTATGTTTTGTTTTTCAGTCTGGCTAAAGACCCTTTGCTTAGCCATTAATACTAACTGGGGAAATTTGATAATATGATAATATTTGATAAGAGTATGTGCTATAAGAGATGCTTCTTCCTTCTTCCCACGTAGGAAAAGCAGGAGAATTAGAAAGAAATGAAATATTATCTTTAATGCTAGAGCTGAAATTCCTTTAGGAATTTCATGCTTTCCCCCCTAAACTTAGCATTTTAGTGGCCAATATCTTCCATCAATAGGTGATATGGCAAGCCAAAAATTTGGTACTACCTTAGGATATATTAACAGAATTACTGGGACTGGAATTAGGGAGACTATATTAACATCAAATTCTATATTTGTGAAATCATATCTAAGGAATTGGATTCCATAGTGTAGGAAAATCATTTGTAAGCTGCAGACTAGCCAGAGGAGTATAACCACAATGGCTTAAATTCTCACGCCCAAGCCTTTGTTCACTTGCCTCCATTGTCTACTCTCTTCTTTTGTGCTTTTATAACCAGTTTCTTTCTTTAAAAACCCCAAAAATGTATTTCAGTTTTTTGCAATTGGGTGTCACAATAGATAGAGTCTAAAGTTGGGAAGACCTGAGTTAAAATTTAGAATCGAACTCATACTACCTATGTAAACTTGGGCAAATCACGTAAGCCATATTTGCTTCAGTTTTCTCATCTGTAAAATGGAAATAATAGCACCTACCTCTTAAAGTTGTTGTAAGGACCAAATGAAATTGTATTTATAAAATGCCTGGCATGTACTGGGCACTACATAAATATTATTGCTATAATGATTATTATAAGGTGAACAAAGGATAGAAACTGGAGGTTGAATTGCATGTGAACTTCTACATGATTAATTTAAAATTATTAATGGACCAGTCTTATCCTTCCTTTACATTCAAGTTTCTCTTATATAGCTATCAAAAATCCAAGAACCAACAAAATAGACAATCCTCTGAAAACCAATGTTCACCATAGTTTATTGAATGATAAACTTTGATTCAAACTTTTGATTGTATCTTTCTAAAAAGGGTAGTTATACTATTCATATTTCAGATTCTTAATACCTCCAAGTCCATGTTTCAAAACAATGTCCAGACTCCTTGAATATAAGCATAGTGTCTTCCACACTGGAACCATTGACATTCTCCAAAGGGTTTTCTGTATTTTTGACAACCTAAAAAAAAAAATTTAGGTAGTATAGAATACTCCAAGAGTCCTAGTATGATAAAAATTGTTTTTTAAATAAATGCCTATACGAAGCACTTTCCTAACCTGAAAGCACTATATAAACAAGCCTTGTTATTGTTGTTGTTGTTACAGTCAAGGCGTCAAATATTTACTTTTAGAAATGTATTATTTAAGCTGGAGTCTCTGTATCTGTTACATTCTATCATGGGTTTAGATTTCCTAACAGATTGATCAAGAATACATCCCCAAAGGTGTGAACTAACAGAAGAGGGTGTCTAAGCTAAAATTCTAAACATTTAACAGGAGTCTGTGGGACTGAAAGAGTGATTCTTCATTGTTATCCCATTATTCCCATAACAAAATAGAAGAGGGCATTTGTATCTAACAAGATTAATAATTAAAGTGACAGAAGGTATATGAAATTTAAGAGCCCTCTCAGAAGACCAAGAGAGGGGCTTAGTGATATACCAAAGCTAAATATGAAAACTAGTCAAAACAGACTGAATGGTTTGGGAGACAGGTGAACAGATGATCAAGAACCAGAAAGGTCATGGCAATATGAAAATGAGCAAGGGATCAAAATGCAAAATAAGGCCAAAAAACTCTAGATTTTACAGCAAACTTAGTATATTGAAAATGATGACAAAAATGAGTATAGTCAATATTAGAAGAATTGTGGAAAGAGAGAGACACTAGTATACTGTTGGTGAAATAGCAGTTTAAAAGGCTATCTAAATTTAATACAATTTCAAATACACAAAATGAAACCCATAAAACACAACTTAATGAAACAGCAGTTATAAATGTTGGATCTTCAGTTTGCTATTGATTCTATTTTCAATTCTATGTGTATATGTATGTGGGTAAATATATTGCTTCCTTTGACTTTTTTTAGATGAGAATGAAGTTCAAGTGTCAGCCACTTTCCTCTATATCCCCATTCACTTGTATGGATTTCTACTTGAGTATCCTGATTCATAAAATAATTTCCTCTATTCTTCCCTCATTCACAGAGTATTCTATTCCCTTTCATTCCATTCTTCTTTTAAGAATTAATAGAATTACTCTTAGGTCTTATCAGAGGAGACACATGTATCACATCCCTATATTAGAATGTAAAGTTTATCATTGTTTAAATTTTTTTATCATTGTTTTATGGGGTTTTTTATCTTTCTTTTCTCTTAACTTGTGTGTTTGAATTTCAAATTTTTTATGCAGTGCTGGCCTTTTCATGAGGAATGCTTGGAAATATTTCAGTTTTATGATTATAATAATATAATTTTTAATATAAAGTCTAGGAGTTTGTTTATTTGCTTTTGTTTTTTGTTTTTTATTTTTGTCATGGCATTCATGTAGTTAAGAAATTCTATTTTTTTCTCCTCCTCAATATGTTTTCTAGGTCAGTTGCTGGGAGAGTAAGGACTAGAATTTTTATAATCAGAGAGATCTAAATCTGCGGGGATTCACATCAATGAAATGAATATCTATATTGCTGAGTTCATAGAATCAGTGAAATGTTGAAATGAATATAGTTGAATTAGTGTTCTGGAAGCAATCAGAGCTGACTAACTTGTCTAGGGTCACACAGTCAAAATCTAAGGCTGGATTTGAATTTAGATGCTCCTGACTTCAGGACTAGTGATCTAACAACTGTCATTCTTAGCTACCCCAAAATAAGAATATTCTCAATATTCTCAACAATTATTGTTTTGAAGTAATAATTTTGAAATATGTCAGGGTATATTACACTTCCTCTTCTCAAAATTTTTCTTGATATTTTTGACTTTCTTTATGGAAACTTTGCAAAATAATAACATATGATATATAATAAATATATAAATAAAATAACATATAAAATGTATATAAAATAAATAATAATGATGATATTTATGAAACACAGTGGATTTAGTGCTAGACTCAGCATCAGGAAGACCTGAGTTCTAATCCTGCCTCAGATACTTACGAGCTCTATGACTCTAAGTCTCTTAATGTCTTTCAGCCTCAGCTTCTTCACCTGTGAATTGGGGAAAATAATAGCACCTTCCTCAGAGTGTGTCATGGAGATGAAATAAGATAATATACATATATATAAAACATGTTTTGCTACATATATATAAATTTTACATAATAATTTAAATTGAATATAAATAATTATTCAGTTTTTATTTCTGTAAAAATATTTTGTAGTTATCATTATAAAGTAATTTGCATGTATTGGCAGGTGAATTCCAAACATTTAATCTATTTCTCTGCATAATTTGTTTCTCAGATTAGCTTCCTCTTTGGTCTTCCTGACTCAACTCCCCTGTGGAAAAATTTAGAAAAACTTAATTCTGAAATACCTCAAAGTTGCCCTCTTTTCGTGCTAATTCTTCTCTGTCTCCCTAATCGTTTCAGCTATATCTGGTTAAATACACTATTCAAGGTTTTCCTTGCATGAGTGATTCAACAACTTGAATTTTTATAGGAACCAGACTACTTTGAAAAGCAGATGAGGTATTTTAAAATATAATAAACCATTTTTATGTAGTAACTATAGGTCAAACATAAGTATAAGCAAATTTCTGTGTAAGCTATACACAAAAAACCAGTTTATTTCATGAAATAAATTAATGCTAATTCTCTATATATGTGGGAGAAAGACCTTTGGATATTTCCTACTAGGTCTTCTCTTAGGCAGAAGCTGCCATCAGTACTTCTGAATTTGCCAAATTATGGGCTTAGATTTTTTCTAATACTTTTCTGTAGAAAGGACTAAAACCCTGTTATTGGTCAGTTTCATGAAATAAAAAGGAAGAAAAAAATTATAGACTTAGAACTGGACAAAACATCAGTGTTCAGCTCGTTCAACTTCTGGAGGAAGCTGAGACAGAGAACAAGGATTATCCAGGGTTTTCCCGAATGAGTAAAGAAAAGTTCATGCTTCCCTTGAAACAGATTAATGGGAAGGTCTACATGCAACAATGCTATGTGTACAGAATTGATTCAGTATCTAAGATAAACCCAGAGAGAAGGCATTGGGCTATAAGTGGGGCCTGGGAAAGTGGAATTTAAGCAAATAGAGAAAATAAAAGATAAAGGTCAGGAGGGAAAACATTCCATGTATGAGGGATAGTCAGTGAAAAGGCACAAAATTGGCAGATTCAGCATCATATATGAATAAAAGCAAGACCTTTCTATTAGAATTAACTGATTAGAATGTTTCTTGAGGGCAGGGACAAAGTTTTTACTTAGTTCTATGCCTAGAAAGTATTAAATGATAGCAAATTTAATGATAAATTTTTAAAAATTCTCTGACTAAAGTTTATGGAAAAAAGTTGCATTGCTATTCTGTTGTTTTTAGGGAGGTTTTGCTACACAATTTTATTTAAAGCCCTTATCAGTGCTTCCTGGGGCTTGAGTAGATGAAGATTCACTGACTATTTTGAACCTGGGATAAAGTTGTCTGAGATGCCCCATCATATGAGTTAGAAATACTTCCAATCCCAGATCCCCAAAAACTTATCCCTAATCCCATGTCTAAAGTATATCAGGTTTTCTGCCTATTTCTCTAAAAGAGATGTAGCCCAATAAACCACAGGACTTCAAATAATACTTCATTTGTTTTCCATGATCAGTGATTTGCCCATTTCTTTCACCATCTTGATTAGAAGGGATCCAATGTTCATATTGAAAGTCTTTGCTTGGAAAACACAGCACAGAGTCACTCCCAGCTAACTAGTGTCCTCAGTGTTCCTACTATTATGTCACACTATGGTTCTCATCTCTAAGCTTCCATCATTGATTTTTTCTAGTTTAAGAATAGAAAAATTTTTTAAAAGAATGGAGTCAAATATATGTGCCAAAATGTTTGTGGCAGCTCTTTTTGTTGTAGCTAGAAACTGGAAGATGAATGGATGTCCATCAGTTGGAGAATGGTTGGGTAAATTGTGGTTATGAAGGTTATGGAAATATTGCTCTGTAAGAAATGACCAGCAGGAGGAATATAGAGAGGCCTGGAGAGACTTAAATCAACTGATGCTGAGTGAAATGAGCAGAACCAGAAGATCGCTGTACACTTCAACAACAATACTGTATGAAGACATATTCTGATTGAAGTGGATATCTTTAACATAAAGAAGATCCAACTCACTTCCAGTTGATCAATGATGGACAGAGGTAGCTACACCCAGAGAAGAAACACTGGGAAGTGAATGTAAATTGTTAGCACTAATATCTGTCTGCCCAGGTTACATGTACCTTCGGATTCTAATGTTTATTGTGTAACAAGAAAATGATATTCACACACATGTATTGTACCTAGACTATATTGTAACACATGTAAAATGTATGGGATTGCCTGTCATCGGGGGGAGGGAATAGAGGGAGGGGGGGTAATTTGGAAAAATGAATACAAAGGATAATATTATAAAAAAAATATATATATATAATAAAAAAAATTAAAAAAAAAAGAATGGAGTCAAAATAGCAGATTAAAGGTAGAGACTCCCCCAAACTTGCCCAAATTCCATGCCAGAAACATTAAAATTATGGAGCAGCAAAATCAACAAAAAGATGAGACATAACAATTTTCAGCCCAGACTGTTAAAAGTTATATTAAAAAGTCTATCACACTGGGGCATAAACCATGCCCCAACAAATCAGAAGCAAGTTTTGGGGTCAACTGAATAAACAATTGGTATGGCAGCAGTGGCTAATGGAGCCTTTAGCCCACAGATAGGGGTCAGAAAATGAGTCAAAAGATTACAGGAGACTCTCTTGCATTACCCATACATGATTCTGGGTCTCAGATCCAAGTTTAGAAGGACTAGGAGCTGAATAATAGGAACTGAAACCCTGGTCACAGTTTCATAGCAGAAAAGAGTGCTTGCAGTCATTCACATACCAGAGCATAGGCTAAGAGAGCAATGACCCCACCTCTCCTTAGATCATATCATTTTGGAAGAATTGAAACTTGTGGGCCCACAAAACTGAATATGAAAATGGTAGCATGAAGAACCTGAAGTTTGGGACATGGCCCCTTTCACTCCACAAGCAGAGTCCAATTTTAACAAAGTTAATAATTAAGAAGCATCTGGAAAAATAAGCAAACATCAGAAAAAGAGCTTGCATTGCATGCTACTATATATAATGACAGGGAAGATCAAAACAAACTTGGAAGACATTTAGACCAATGCAATTACATGCAAAGGTATAGAGAAAATTTTAAATTGATCCTAAAAGAGATAAAAAAGAATTTAAAAAAATGAGAGGCAGAGGAGAAATTGAGAAAAAAAAAGTGATACAAGAAAAAGTCAACACCTTGGTAAAGGAGGCACAATAAATCCTGAAGACAATAACACCTGAAAAAAATGGAATAGCCCAAATATTAAGAGGCACAAAAATACACTAGAGAAAAGAACTCCTTAAAAATCAATTGGTTTAATGGAAAAAGAGGCACAAAAATTCACTGATGAAAATAATTCTTTAAAAGCTAGAATTGGGCAAGTGGAATCTAATGACTATGAAACAATAAAACAAAATCAAAAGAATTTTAAAATAGAAGATGTGAAATACCTCATTGGAAAAACAACTGGTGTGGAAAATAGAGGAAAGAATTATCATTTTAAAAGTCATGATCAAAAAACAAAAAAACAAACAAACAAACAAACAAAAAGAACAGATATTGAATAAGTCATCAATGATCTCCCTAAGAAAAAATCCCCAGAACCAGATGGATTCACAAGTTAATTCTACAAACATTTCAAGATCAATTAATTTCAATAAGATATAAATTATTTGAAAAAATAAGAAATGCAAAATAGAAATTTTTGATTGTATTAAATTCAAAATTTTTTGCACAAGTAAAATCAATGAAACCAAGATAAAAAAAAAACAAACAAAGTTGGGTGAAGCAAGCAAAATCAAGAGAACATTGTTCACTGTAACAATAATAAGGTGAATGAAAATTATTTTCAGCAATACAAGGATACAAGACAGTTCCAAAAAAAATCCCAAATTTGAAAATGCTAAACTCTTCCACTAAAAGTATTGATGGATTCTGAATACATTTTTTCAATTTATGTTTTCCTTTTTTGAGGGTGTCATAGTTTTCATTCATAATATGAATTATATAAATATGTTTTGCATGATTGCAAATGTATAACCTATATCAATTTGCTTGCTATTTCAGGGAGGGGTAGGGGAAGAAAAAAGAAAATTTAGTACTCAAATCAGTGCTAAATTTTTTTATGTGTAATTGGAAAAATAAAATATTGAAAAAAAGTTTCTGTCCTTTTGAAATATTTAAGAACTATGATTAATAAAATGATTAATCATGATTTCAAGGGATTAATACTGAAGCTATTTACCTACAATTAGATAATAGGCTCAAGATTCAAAATTAATGATGTATTTTGGGATATAACCAATGAAAGAATTTGTTTTCACTGATTATGCATATATATTAAAAGGGATTTTTTTTCTTTTAAAAAAATGGGGTTGGCATTTTAAAGGAAGATAAAAGAAATATTTGATAATGGAATAATTAAATAGCAATAACCAAAAGAGAGACAATGTGGTTTCTTTTCTAATTTCTAATTGGAGATTCTGTGACCTAACTTCATTTTATGGGAGTTCTGCTTCAGAAACTCAACAAAGCTATGTGCTTCTGATTTCTTTCAGAATTTTTGGGGGGATTCAATATGCTTTGTGTATGCTATGAAAATTAATCTAAAGAAGACCAACAGATAAATCCAAAGAATAAGACTTGTGTCTTTTACCTCAAAACATTGTTGTGGACATCTATCTATCTATCCACACATATGCATATGTATATATTTATGCACATGTATATTAATATACAAACACACACTTAGGTGCATATATGTAGGAAGCAAGAACTATATACATACACACATTCTCACAAATTATTTTCAGACTTTTTTGTTTAATCATTTTCAGTCATATCCAATGCTTTACAAGTCCATTTGGGTTGTTGGTTATTATTGTTTTGGAAAAGATTTTGAAGTTGTTGGCCATTTTCTTCTCCAGTTCATTCTACAGATGAGGAAACCAAGGAAAACAGGGTTAAGTGATTTGCCCTAGGTCACTCAGGTAGTAAGTGTCAGGAGTCGGGAAGACTCCATCCCTAGGTGATCAGGAATGGTGTTGTTTGTCTAACAATCCATCCATATATCCTCAAATAGTCTTGGTGAGATGGTTTCAAAAGCCTAAAAGGACCATAAGTAATAGGTCTCCTTTCTATTACTGGAAAATTACCTGATCACCAATAACCAACCAAGTTTTGCCTAAATTAGACTTAAAATTAGGTCAAAACCATTTCAGTCACCCTATGAAAGTGATGGTGATTCAGTGTCAGACATTGATGAAGAACACAGCTTGTTTTTTTAGGCTTCTTCCTTTTACTCACTTCCTTTTACTCACTTAATCTAAGTTTTCCCTTTTTGATTTAAAATGCTTTTGTGGTTATCTTGCCTTTCTCCATTTCTAGAATTGTTGTACACTTATGCCAGATGGAAAGAATAAATATCGGGGCCAACTTGTCCCAGTGGCATAAGAAAGGGACACAGCCTTGAATTTTCTCTCTTCTTTTTTCTGTTTCTTTTCTTACCTCCAGGGTTTCTGGCACAGTTCACACTTGGAAGGACCTATTTGTGTGGGCTAGGAGAAGGACTCAGTGATTTGCCCTGTACTTGTGATTCTGGCTGCCTGTTTGAATTCCAAAACAAGAGTCAGTGTTCACAGCTGGTGATGGGAGAGCAGAGAATTAACAGAAGTTATAGGAAGAGGGAGTCTGCATTTGGGAAAGGAAACTCTCCATGGTACTCTGAGCCCTTCATTAAAATCAGAATCTGGAAGGTGGGTGGAGGTTGGATAGAAGGAGGAAGGGGTAACTCTAGATATTTATTTTGTGTTCAGTCTTAAAGAAAGTTAGCCAGATCCTGGAGTCCTCTCCAGGGTAGAGTAAGGGCTAAGGGGACATGACAATAATTTAATGTTTAGAAAGCCCAGACTGAAATAACTATAGTATATCAAAAGCAAATAAATGCTGATGAAATTGGCATCTTTTAATTAGGTTTAGACTATATTTTACATGTGCTGACTGTACTGTAATGCGTGGGTGTTGTATATAGAGCTTAAATGTATAATTAATGTGGCTTTGAAGCTAGCTCTATCCACATGATTAAAATTTATCATTATATTAGCTTTCAAACTGAGACTTTCTAACAAGTTATAGTTAATGCTATAAATTAGGCCTTCTCTGATGAGCTCTGAATAAAAGACTGTAATTTATCTCAATGATGTTTTATTAGAGACTTTTAATTGCGAAGGCAGGTGAGCAGCACTATATAGGCTCTTGGCCAAATATCCAAAGTGGTGACTTTTTATGACCAGGATTTGTTTATAGGCTATGCCATTCTTATTGAAGGTTTGATTACGCTCTCTTTCTCCTTAGAGAGAGGTGTTTCAGCTTCTTCACCTTGGATCACCCATAGGGATTTGAAGCCAATCCATTATGATGGGTTCCCACCTCATCAAAGCAAGAAAGACCTGACTACTCATCATTTCTTTGACAGCAGAAAGCTAAGTGTGGAAATTCCAAATTCCCTTCTCAACGGGCTAATAAAAAGGACCTGGGCAGTAGCCATGGGTGAATAGATTATGGTCTTTTTTTCCTTCTTTTCCCCCCCTGCTTTATCTCCATCCCTCACCCAAGTCATCTATTTGGTGCCAGTTAATATCTAAATTTGTGCTGCTCTGACACATTTTATTAGTGTCACTGTATCCTCCTCAGTTTCAATCACTGTGTTAGAATGACACAATGTGTAAATGTAGCCAAAAGCCCAGGGTCTGTGCTTAAGTAGGAGTTTGGTGCCAGGACATCTGTGCCTAGGAGCAGATTTCAGATCACTGTGCCTGTGCCCAAGAAAAGACTCCATGCCAGCATGTTCAAAGCTGAGCCCAACACAGACTGCCACAAAGCGGGAGGTGATTATGGATGCCTCCACTTCCCCCAACCCAGGCGCAAATCTCAGCAGCCTCTCTGAAATGGTTAGGCACAAATATGTCAGTCATGCTTCCCTTTTATTCAGGACAGTGGGTTAAATAGGGCTTCTCATTTCAATTTTTCCCCCTGTCAAACTGATTACCAAGCTCATTCCTTTAGGGATTATATTTCTTCCAGTTTCTAAACACTGGTTGTTACAGCATAACATTTGACTGCTCAATTACCAGATGCTAGAGAGAACCAAGGAGAGATTTCTAGGGCCTTTTATTCAATAAGATGAGTCATTTAGGACCAAAGATTTTGAGCCACAAGTATCTTAGAACTCATCCAAAGCAGTCCCATAACTTTGCAGGTGATGCTTCTGATACCCAGAAGTAAGGGACTTGCCCAAAGTCATGCAGGTTAGGAAATGGAAAAGCCAGAATTCGAACCCAGTTCTAACTCCAAATCCAGCTTGTTATCCACTGCATTTCTCAACTGGTCATGTGACTTGCACAATAAATATTATCTATAATTGTTGTTCTTATTATTACTACCACTACCACAACTACTACTATTATATCATAATATTACTATTATTATTATTACTACTTCTACTATTACTACTACTTCACTAATACTATTATACCATTACTATGCTATGACTATTACATATTATTGTATCATTACTATACTACTGTTACTACTACTTCTGTTACCATTACTACTACTTCACTAATACTATTATATTACCATTGTACTACTACTACTACCACCACTACTATTATTACTATTATTATTACTACTACTATTCTATCACTACTATTACCACTACTATGATTACCTCTATTACTGCTACTACTACTCCTTCACTACTATTATATCACTATTATACTATTGCTACTATTACTACTACTACTACTACTATTGCTACTACTTCTGTTACCATTACTACTATTTCACTACTACTCTTATATTACCATTGAACTAGTACTACTACCACCACTACTACTATTACTATTATTATTACTACTACTATTGTATCACTACTATTACTACTACTACTATTACCTCTATTATTGCTACTACTACTCCTTCACTACTATTATATCACTATTATACTATTGCTACTATTACTACTACTACTACTATTTTATTACTACTTCTATTCTATCACTATTATTACTACTACTACTATTACCATTATTACTACTATTACTGCTACTTCACTACTACTATTTTTGCTACAACTTCACTACTACTATTATATCACTACTATGCTATTACCAAAAAACTACTACTATATTACTATGACTAAGCTACTACTATACTATTGCTACTACAATAATACTGGCACAATACTACTACTACTACTACTACTACTACTACTACTACTACTACTACTACTACTATTACTACTACTATTACTACTACTACTACTACTACTACTACTACTACTACTACTACTACTACTACTACAATACTACAGAATGCTATTACTACCATACTATGACTACTATAATACTACTAGTACTATTCTGTAAAGAGAAAAACACTTTTGACCAAAATGTTAACACTGTAAAGATGTAGTAATGATTATTTGACTGATTTTAATAAACAAAATATATTTACCAAGTATTAATGAAGAATTGAAGATAAAATAAGATATCAATGAAAAGGCATCTTATTCACAGTAACAATAAGATTATGTGATGATAAAATGTGGTACGATTAAAGGCAGTTCCAATAGACTTGGGATGAAAAAATGCCATCTGCATTCAGAGAGAGAAGTATAGAGACTGTGAATTGAAGTACAGTATTTTCATCTTTTTTGGTTGTTTATTTCTTTCCTTTTTTACAAGAATTTTATCGGTTAGCCTGATTTTTCTTGTACAACATGCAAATAGGGAATATGTTTAAAAGAATTGCACATATTTAACCATCTCAGATTGCTTGCTGTCTTGGGGAGGAGGGAGATAAAGGAGAGAGGAAGAAAAATTTGGGATACAAAGTCTTACAAAAATAAATGTCAAAAACTTTCTTTACATATTATTTGGAAAAAAATAAAATACTATTGAGGAAAAAAGAAAAGAAAATGCATTAAGTATTACAAACACTGGTTTAAAAGTGAAAAAGACCTGTGCTCAAGTCCTAGACCTGACACTGTCCTAGGTCTGTGGTCTTGGGTAAGTCACCTCATCTCTGAATCAGTTTCCTAATCTATAAATTTAAGATTACAAGGAAAATTCTTTGTAAATTGTGTAACTATTTGTGAATAGGACTTCTCTAGAAAAAAGAGACCAGAATTATTAGGGAAAGGGAATTTGTATACATTTCTTGACTGCAGCCTCTACCCAGCAATGTACTATAATCTTTCTCCAGAACCACCCATTATACAAATTCCAAATTCCCACTTGATGAACACATAGTTCATAGAATTATAGAACCTTTAGTAAAAATAAGTGGGAAACAGCATAGAAACCCCTAAATGAGAGACCATTAGTCCTAAAGATAATTATAAACTGATGCTGTAATTTTACTAGTATGACTCATAATGAGAGATTCTCTGTGCCAGTAAAAATCAAAACCTTTTCTTCAATTTATATTAATAATTGATATTAACTTATTTCTATTGAATTTATAATCTATAGTCTTAGAGATGGTTAGGATGTGAAGATTAAGTGACTTCACCAGCATCACTCATCCAGTATTTGTCAGAGAGAAAGTTTGAACTCAGGTCTTCTTGGCTTTATGATCAGCTCTTTTATCTATTCTGCCATAATTCTTCTAAGTTCTAAAGATACCACAATACAAATCTCCATACTCCCTTAGGATCTCACACATGAAGGGATCTCAGGTTAAGAATTTCAATAAGTCTTTTTCTTCATCTGTTTTCCTCTTTGACCATTTTCTCATTGTGGTATCATAATTTACCCCCACTCTTTATAAAAAATTTGAAATTTTTATTGGCTTCCTCTCTTTCACCGCTCAATTACTATATACTCAACCTATTTCACATCCATCCTCTCTCTGCTATTTCCACTGATAGCATATTTTAATTGATCCAAGATTCCATCCATCAGCAAAAATCTCAGCCTCCTGTGTAGGTCTTATCCATGCCATTCCATAAATATTTCTTAGAAAAGCTAGTCAGTTCTCTAAAAGTCCTTTTCTGCCTCCTTTAATATTCAAGTAGTAGAGCAATTGATTTGAGAAGGAAAGAAGAGAAGTAGAATAAAGGTCACCAATTTCCAGGTACAGAGATTTCATTATTGAATTGGGTGGCAAAAATCAATAGCCCCACAGGTTTCTCCTAGCCTCATTTAGTCTTGTTCCTGAGATGATTTATTTCAATCAAGGCTAGAAACTTGGCCACGATCAAAGTTGAAAAAAGTCACTTCACCATAGTAGCTTTTCCTAAGTGGGATTATTTACAGGATAACATTCTGATCATAAGTTTGAAATGCAGGAGAAAAAAAACAGTTTAAAAAAAAAGAGAGAGTTAAATAAATGTCCACGTGCTTTCTTCTTTACATGACTGGATATGGATAGCTGGGGGTCTGACATCACAAAAGTTTTTAAATAATCTGTTGAGGCTATGAACTGAATGACTTGAAACCTTTAGTTGGTATTTTCTTTACTCTTGCAGAAAGTAGTCAGTGGAAATGATAACAGAGAGTAGAATAGGTCAACAGACAAAAGTAGAGAGCTGTTTCACTATAGAACTGTGAGTGGCTTCCTATAGTGTTCTAGTAGAAAGAAAAAACGGTATTGGAAATAAATGCTCTAGCAGGGATCCCTTAGGAGCAAGAATTGTTCTGGCTACCTATGTTCCCTTGCCATATAGGTAGGTTTTTAATCATGATGTCTCTTCCATTCATGGTCCTTGGGCACACAAATTTCCCATGTGTATATCTTCTAGAGTAGGTATATGTTGTAGCTGGTAACATTTGGGAAGCTGTGCCCACTTGTAGAGGGAGTCTTTCTTCCTTATTTTCCTACATGCTATTTAGTTCGAAGTCTTTTGTTTTGGTCCAGTGTGTCCTCTTGTTGTATGGTAAAAGAGATACAATAATGGTAGCTTGTGAACAGTTAGTTTTCATGGATACTACTGCAAGAGTTCATTGATTTTAATCTAAAATTACATCAATGATTTACATGCATTTCTATTCATAAAAACAGAGAATGAACAAAAAGCATTTGTTAAGCATTTCTATGTACCAAGCATCTTCTTGCCTATAATTCATCATAGGTAACATGCTGCAGTATATTTATATCCACCATGCATCTTTTCATTGTTTTTTGTGTTGTCTGCAATTTTGCACCATTTGAGATCAAAGGTTTCCATATAAGGTGGACTTTTTGTCCTAAGGAACCAATCACCTGGGATCCTTGAGAGTGTAATGTAAAGTAATGTTCCAAATGCCTTCCTACCTGCTCTTCTCCTATTAAATTTTAGGCTTAATGTGTGATTCATTGGAAAAGATGATAGAGTGTTCTCTCATACTTTGATGGATTTAAGATATTATCATAAATGAGGAAATCTCTCCTTATAACTGAAGATCTTAGCCAACCCATGACTCTCTTTCCATTATGATCTATGTTCTTGCATAAAAATTTTAGCCAGTGCAGCAGACTGAATATCAGTTACCTTGTAAAATATCTTTAAGGTTGCATAATATCGTTATCAAAAAAAGAGAGAAAGAAAATGAAAGATAGCAGCAGTTATTGACAAGCAAGCTTGTTTTCTCATTCTTTTTGACAAGTATCCACGATATCTTTCCTATTAAGGAGAAATAAGTTACTGATCTGACCAGTTCTATCTGGGTGACTGTAGAACAGTATTGACAAGATGAAACCTCTAAGGACTCCTTTTGGTAGTAACGGTCAGAAGAATCAAAAGATTTCTTCTAGGACTGCCTATGACCAGAAGGGGAGTACAATAAAAGTAGTGGCCTAAGTAATGTATTGGATAGAGTGTTGGACACTGAGTCAAGAATATTTGTGTCTTAATCCTGCCTCAGATGCTGTGCGATTCTGGGCAAGTCACTTATATTCTCTCACCTTCACTTTCCTCCTTTGTAAGATGGATAATAATAGCACCTACTTCTCACAGTAACTATGAGGATGGTATTTTGTAAAGTGTTCTGCAAACCTTAAAGGCTTTTATTGTCAGCAGCAGCATTATTATTATCACTATCATTAATCATTATTATACTCATCCTCATCATTCTCATGAATGGGAACTATAGAGAAGGCAAATTGGACTGGATTCATGTGCAACAGTCAGAAAAAAATTTTGTTTTGCCTAACAACATTTCTGTTTTACAATGGCCTCTCAAATTTTACAACATAGATTTTAGAAATAAAACACAATTGGGAAATACAATAATAGCACAAGCAATAAACTTCAGATGACATCAATTGCTTTTCCAAATGATCACTATAAAAATAATGGATGTTATTACTTTTGGCATTTTAAAACCACTTTAAAGTTATCAAACATGAAACAATTATATTCAATTAAAGAAATAATAACAATGTAGTGCTTAGCATATGCCAGTCACTGTGTTAAGCACTTTACAATAATTATATCATTTTGATCTCATAACAACAACCATTATTATTTTTCTCTTTACAAATCAAGAAACTGGGTCAAAGATAAAATAACTTATAAATTACACAGCTAATACATTTCTGCAACTGCAGCAGAGAAGAGTAAGCTTACCCCACCTCATAGTATCTCACACTACCAGGAACATCTGTACTCTCCCAGGCAGCAGTTGGGCAGGCCCAGCCAAGGACCAGGCTCACCTTGGAAACACTAATTGACTGGGTTTTAAGGGTGCAGCAGAAGGCACTGTCTAGGGGCTGAGTGTCTTGTGCCAGGTTTTCCCCATTGTCATACTTTCTAATGGTAGGACTCATGGAATGCCGATGAAGGGATCTTATACACATCTCTCCCCCCAGTCCCCCCCCCCACAGCTGCAGGAGCTGGTGTTGGAAAGTTGATGAAGCAGGACCTTTTTATATTTTCTCCCTTCTTTCTATCAGGTGGGGCAGAATTCAAGTTTCCCTACAATTTTCCTGCATTTTCTTTTCCTAATCTGACCTGAAATGAGAAGAGTTAACAGAGGTACACGGATTGTAATGATCTTGTTAGCAACTCTCTTTAGTGACATACATGCATGACTCTGAGGAGGGGCATACTGTATGATTAAGGATGTGAGAGAAGGTTCTTTGATACTTTTTGGGGTGCTTTCCTTTTTTTTTAGCATTTACCTTAGCCTTTATGTAAAGGGAAACACATTTTCCTTTCCAAATGGTGCAGAAGGGGACTCAGGAACAAAATAGGAATTTAAGGAAGGGTTACAAAGAGATTGCTATTTACCTATTTTTTTTTTTTTAATTCTCTTCATTTGTGGGCCTTCTGCCAATTAACTTTTTTCCCCACTGTCCTGGAACAATGAAGCTATTAATTTTATCAATTACTTTTAAAACCTTAATTTTTTTTTTTACAAGATTTAATCCTTATATAAATTTTAGTAAAGGGCTGAAACTCTTCAAGTTGATGTACTGAGCTTAGACAACTGAGCACTTAAGGTTAATTACCTATTGGAAAATACTCTATTAGCACATGCTTGGAAAAATGGTCCTTCTCACTATTCTGTGCTGGCTCAATCTTTTGGTGTATACAGATAATGTAGGAGGGATTAGGGGGTGGAGTAAGACAAGCCTGAGTCACTTTTTGATGGTAGAAGAAGAGGAGAGGTCGTGGAGATCCTGCTTCCATCCAATTCACTTCTCTCCCTAAAGACCAAGAATACAGACCAAGGACTTTGCTTATCCTGACTCCGGCTAATTCTAAGGTATCCAGGGAGCTAACTCGGTCTTCACATGTTTCCTTAAAATAAATTCTACAGAGTAATAGTTCAAAACTTACCAAGATGTTTCAGAAGGGAGTGAGTTCTTACAATTACCCTTGCAATCTTAAAATGACTAATGGCCAAACTCTTTAATGATTGACCTTGAAACTTCCAGAATCTGCTAGAATGTTTTTAATGTTCTATAACTTTAATTATCTAACTTTATTTCTATAGCTTCAACTTGACCTGGGGCTATGGGGAAAAATCATTTTAGAGATTTTTTTCCTTTATTCTTATAATCTAATCTCCTGTGGAAAACCTAAGATGGTAGTTAGTAAAATTAATGTCTTTCCTAGTATTTTCTCCAACTACAGCCCTTGGAAGTTTTTCTACCTAGCTATATTAAATCTTTCAACGTAACAGAATATAGGTCACATAACAAACATGATACAGACATTCTGCAAATACAGGGATATAGGCACAAACAAAATGAGAAGACAAATATAAACCACAAAATGTGTAATTAAAATACTAACTTTAACCAGTTCTAAGCACATACTAAATCAAACATAAGCAATTTTTTATTCAAATAATTTACTTCATGCAGGAAAAAAAAGAACTTTGCATTTACAAAAGAGAAAAGATCTATGCAAAGTTTAATTCATGTGCAAAAACAGGCCTTACCAAAGTTGTCTGGATTAAAAAAAGGGGCACTGGAACATTCCTCACAAAGAAATCCAAGCTCAATCAAGGGTGAGTCAGAGGATTTGAGCAGGAAAGGACTATGGACTCATCAGAAGCAGTCAGAATTTGGAGAAATAAATATTTAGTGGTTTCAAGTCTACCCAAATTGGTATTGAAAGGTATTTTTAGCTCAATTCCATATACTTCTGACATCAATTAATGTCAACCAGATGGGAACAAGTCTTTAAATTGGAAGTAACTAGAGCTAAGCAAAGACGGTTATAGAAAAGAGAGTCGGGACACAAAAAGAAATTAATTTCCTTAATTTCTGAATTAATTTCAGAGAGAAGAAAATGGCACCTTACAAAGGGCTAAAGGCTGCTGATGCTGGGGTCATATATACATGAAAGGCTTGGCCCCACAACACAATCACTCTTAGATCTTGTGATAGTTCTCATGGTTAACATTTTTGTGGGGAAATTTAAGTGCCCTGTGTCCTGTGGGAACAGTCAGTGTCTCAAGTTTTAGGGAGTCATGGCCACTCCATGAGGAAAAAAACCAGATTTGTGTGACAAGAACAGGAGTGCAATAATTGACAGTCCCAAACAGGGATTCTGAACATGTGATGGTTGGATTTGGGAGTTAAGGGGAGTTAAATACCTCAGTGACATGTGGTGCTAATCCTAGCAAAACATTTTGCCAGAGAGTAATATAATCCTGAACTCAAAGGATTATTATTATACCAAGCTTAGGACACAGTATGTTTTCTGGGCCTTAGCTCTGAGAAACAAGTTATCTCCAAAACATTTTGACAGAATCAAGCATAAAGCCAAGGTCCTTAACTTTGGCAACTGAGTGATAGTATCTTCAACAGAAATAGAGAAATTTATAAGAAGAGAAGGTTTCAAATAAAGATAATGAGCTTGGACATCCTAAATTTGATATTGATTTTGGAAACTCCAGTATAGCTTGTCCAATAGACAACTAATGATGTGGGACCAAACTCAGGGGAGAGTTTGAGCCTGGATATAGAAATCTGTAAGTTACCCTCAGAGAGATAAAGATGTAGAGGAATTGAACTTGGAAAGAAGGACCATCTTTTTCAGATACTAGGCGGGAAGGGGGGATGGGAAGTAAACCTGGAAAATGATGTTAAGTGTTTGAAATACAGGGAGAAGGTAGAACTCATATTGAATGTCCTTATTTTTTTCAGTAAAGCAAAAGTTAAGTGCTTTAGCTGAGACATGTAGAAAGGAAAAAGTAGGATTCTTAAGGAGAGAAAAGAAGGTTTGATATAGCGTTTATGAATAATAAGATAGGAAGTCAACAAGGGAAGAAGAACACAACAGTCTTACTGTATTGAAGACTTAATAAAATTTGAATAATATGAATTTATATTCAAATTGTTATAGGATTTCCTACAGTTACATTCAGCCACCTTTGCAGGAAAAGAAGAAACAGAAAACATGAATAATGTGGTACGGAAATATGGAACAAACAGGGCAAGGAATTTAAAAATAGAAGATAGAAAAAAATTAGATTCTTACAATAATCTAGACAACAGGCAGTGAACTAAACTAGTAGCTGTATGAGCAGAAAGATTAGAATGGCAGGAAAGTAAATTAAAGCAAAAGGGTATTTTACTAAATAGAAAAAAAGCAACTTAAAAACGCTTTTCCAGTAAGACCTTGGAATACGAAGACCTAGGATCTAACTAGTTCCACAAATTAACTTACTTTGAAGAAGACACCTATTTTCACTGAATATGAATTTCCTTGGTTGTGAGACCTTAAGCCTATTTTATCTACATTCTAGAGTTGTTGTAGAACAAATATTTATAAGCAATAGTAAATTGCTATATAAATCAAAGTTATTATTCTATGATAAGTAAGAATTATAGGAAGATGTTTATCCAACAGTCCGTTGAGTATCAGTCAAATGGAGCACAAAACAAGCTGTGCACTTCTTAAAAATGTTCTGTAGTTTCATGAATTATGTCTTTTATAAAGTACAAATAGAATAATTACCAATGTTTATATAATGTTTAATGATTTGTTGTCTCATAATGACCCTGTGAAGTAAAAGATACTAGTATTTCCACTTTACAGATGAACTCAGAGGTTAAATGACTTGCTTACTGTCACAAAACTAGAAAATATTAGAACGAGATTTTAAATGAGGTATTCCTGTCTTCCAAGTACAGCTCTCTACCCACTATACTATCTAGGTTTTTTGTTCTTCGTTCTCGAAAAAAGCCATGACATCAGGGAGATGATGTCATGACAGGTAAGTGAATTGGATTTACAGGAGGGGGACTGTGCAAGGTCACTTGCCTCATTTCCCCCTCCAGAGCCATTTGGGTCCAGTGGCTAGAAATAGAACAAGATGACTGGAGATGTCCCTGAATGAAATCGGAGACCTTGCTCTTTTTTAAGCTAAGGTCTTCAACAGGCCTGTTTGACCTAAGTTGCACCCATTCAGTGATTAAGGCTACATAGCAATTGAGGGAAATAATCTTCTATTTCAACTAGTCCAAAAAAATCTAAATCATCTTTGATCTATAACTTGCCACTGGACCCAGATGACTCTGGAGGGGAAAGTGAGGCTGGTGACCTTGCACAGCCTTCCTCACTTAAATCCAGCTTAATTGTATGTAATAATGGCATCATTTCCCTGATGTCATGGTCCTCTTTGAGAACAAAGGAAAAACAATCTCTTGAGTAAATCTGACTGGAATCAGTCAGTTGGAAGATGCCTTCCCTTCTTCCTTCCCTCCCTCCCTTCATCCTTCTCTCCTTCTCTTCTTTTTTCCTTCTTTTCCTCCTTTTCTTCTTCCCTCACTCCTTCCTTCCTTACATCTCTCCCTTCTTTTCTCCCTCCCTTCTTCCCTCTCTCCCAACCTGCTTCTTTTTCTTCCTTCCTTCTTTTCTTCCTTCCTCCCTTTATCCCTCCCAACCTCTCATTTTTCTTCCCTTCCTTCCTCAATCCCTCACTCCCTCCTTCCCTTCCTTCCCTCCCTACTTCCTCTCTCCTTCCCTCCTTTCCTATTCCCTCTCTGCTTCCCCCTTCCTTCCCTCTCTCCTCCTTCTCTTCCTCCTTCTCTCCTCCTTTTCTCCTTCTCTTCCTTCCTCCCAACCAACCACCTATTCTTCTCTCCTTCCCGCCTTTCTTTCCTCTTTCCCTCCCTCCTTCCCTCCTTCCCTCTCTCCCCCTCCCTTCCTCCTCTCCTTCCCAAGAGGGATTTGCTGACTAGATTTCTTTCTTAAAGACAAGGTCTTAAACCAAAACTAAACTGATTCTAACTGGCCACCAATAGATCCTAGGACAAGACCCATTCAATCATTGTTTGGCTCCTGATTGACTCAGATTTTATATAAATAGCAATTATTTCTGCTTTGGTCAAAAACCCTTCTTTCATTAATACTCCTTACTGAGACTATAAAGCCTCCTTCTCCCTTTGTCAGCTAATTCTAATAAATAATATGAATTTTACTATCAGCAAAGATAAACCAATAGTGATAAAAGGGAGTGACTACAGTTCCTAGTTGGAGCCAAATGTAGAGGGGGAACTTAACAGTGAAGTTGTTTCCCCTTGAGTTCCTTTCTGTTTTATCTTCAAGGACTCATAATAGGATGTGAGTACCCCCCTAAGTCACTCAATCAAATCCAACTGTACATTTTGAAGTATTCACATCTATTTCTTGATACAACTTAGGAGTATAACTGTGCTTCAAAATACACAAATAAAAATGCAAAAAAGAGGAAATTTCAGCCAAACATCCTTCCTTTTAATAAGGCAGAATGAACAAAATTAAAAAACAATGAATAAGAAAATAAGATGCTTTCTTTCAGTGTTCCCTTAAAGCTCATCTGAAATTCTGTCATTTTTGATACTGTTTTCTTTTTCTTTATGCATGTACATACATATACACACATATTTATGTGTATGTGTCTATGTGTGTATATATGTGTGTGTATATATATATATGTATATATATATATATATGCTCTATGACATAAGTTTTATCAGTTAAATCATCTCTCTATATTTTACTCCAACTAGAAAATTTAGTCATTCCCTTTTATCACCATCTGATCATTTTTATTCATAACAATTAAATTCATAATTACTGTCAAGAATTAACAAAGAAGAAATAGTCCTTATAGACACAGAAAAAAATAGTAAAAATTCTTAGAATTCCTTCATATATATACAAAACTCTGTGTATTTAGGTATGCATATATAAGAAATATGTCTATAACTGTCTCTCCCCTTACTCTTGTGGAGAAGGCTGTTGGGGGGGTGAACTATGAATCAAACAAAGGTGTGATATGACACCATGACAGCTTCAGGAACAAAGGAATGCCACAGTCAAAGTAGAAAGGAACTCCACAATGGCAATGGCAGTATCAGGTTTCTCCTTGCCAGCACAGCTAGTAAGTTTATTCATCCAGCTTTAGGATGGGCCACTTGCAGTGAGGAGAGGTCCTTGTTAACAAGACAGTCAAGATTAAGAGTAGCACTGGCCATGGGAGTTCCTGTTTTCATCAAAAGCTTTTTTGCAACTTTGGGTCATTCCTGACATCAAGGGAAGATCCTGAGTACAGAATTTCCTTGTCTCCATCTGATGAGTAGCTCTTTTACATGCATGGATTAAGAACAGTGAGAACTGTATTGATTATATTCCTTTGATTCCCATCCCCATTTCCCTATCACTGCCCAGAGGGATAAAGCTCTGGAAAATTAATGAATTCAAGATGCATGTTTCCTAGAATTCCTGAGTTCTTATTAATCCTATGTATGGAGACTTCTGGGGTCTAGGAGAGTGGCAAACTTGGTAAATGTTCCTTATCCACTGTTTTCTTATTATACATTTTATTGTATATGCATTCATTAACAATTTGATAATAAGATTAAAAATAATTACAGGCAGTATTCAATCATATCTGTTTGATTCTATTTAGAGCTAATTTCCAATACAATGAAATTGTGTAACATGGCTTTACAGAAATAAAATAAACCAGAGGAGTTGGATTTGCCAAATGAGTAGTAATTTAGGAATCCACAAATACTTTTTGATAAGGAGTCAGTTGGTTGCTGTCCTATATTCCCAAAGAGGACAAAAATGACCCACTGTTTTGGAGTCAAGGTACAGTGCATCTGACTATGATTGTTTAGAACAACACTAGCTTGGAATGCTCTACCACAAGTCAGACACCAATAGTTCATTGGAGTAGAGATATATTTAAATTTGTGCAGTCAGTATTGCTCTCAAGGCAATAATCAACTGTGTCTTAAATGAAAAGATATGAGAGGACACTTTCAATATACTACCTTGTGAAAGTAGGAAGTCCACAGGTGTGTTACATATTTTACATCTTTTTAAACTTTTTTCAAAATATTGACCAGTTGTGGTGATTTTTTTTCCTCCTTCAAAACAAATACTATTTCTTATATGAAATGGGTCTCTGGGAGTTGAAGAGGAAGAAATAACTGAAATAACTAGGGTGATATAAAAAACAGAATATATCACCTTATCTTTTTAGAAGAAGACAAACTACCTGAAAGTTTGATTTTATAAAGATAAAAAAAAATTGTTCCACAAAAAAGTATCTTTAAAACCAAGATATAAAAAAATGGGAAATAATATTTGTGCCAAATATGTCAGATAAAGACTGACTTTCAGAATCTATAAGGAACTGATATGGATTTATGAGATTAATAATGGAATAATATATCTAAAGCTGGGATGGAGCTCAGCGGCCATCTAGTCCAACTACTCCATTTTACAGATAAGCCAATTGAAGTTCATTTTGATTGAATTACTTGAGTAAGATCACATAGAAAAAAATAATTCCTAATGGAACAACAAACAAATATGAACACACTTTTCACAAACTAGGAAATACAAACTGCTAATCATTAAGTGAGAAAAATGCTCAGACTCCATAATAATTAGAGAAATAAAAACTAAGACAATCTTAAGATGTCACTTATTAGATGATGGTAGAGTTTGTGGAGAAACAGGCACTCTAATACAATGTTAATGGGACTCCAAACATAAGAAAAAGATTTGGGAAAATATGGAAATAAGCAATAACAATTGTAAAATGATCCTACAATACTGAATTTTGTCCTTCCATCCAAAAAGAATCAATAAGAAAAGAAAAAAAAGCCTATTTGTACAAAAATATTCATAGCTTTTCTATTTTATAATAGAAATATTTGGAAACAACTTGTATGTTTTAACAACTGGAAATGGCCAAATAAAATATAATTTATTCATGTAATTGAATATTATTGTTCCACAAAAATGGTAAATTTGAAACTTATGAGGAATTATGGAAAGAACTATACAAATTGAAGCAGATTAAAATCAACGGAGCCAGGAATGAAAACTATATTTATCTACCAAGTGGTCAGTTATCCAATTTTCTTGAGCAGAAGAGATCCATTTTCTGGGAAGTCTTATATTTACTCTGGTGTTAGCTCATGAACCATGTCTGAAAGAGTAGAGTAAGTGTTATACTGTCTCCAGCTCCCAGAGAATCATCAATTTTATCTGCCACCTCAGAATAAAAAAAGAAACACATAAAAGAAATAGAGTTGTCATATCTTCATGAACACATGGCAACTGGGAGGAAGATAGGGTAGTCTCTCTTCTCCAAGTTCTACCTCTTAGTATTGTGCCTCACACACTGCCAAAAAAGAGCAAAAGGATCAGCAGAATACAACAGTCCTTTTATATGCATTTCCAGTTCCTTTTAGCAAGTATTGAGTCATTGATCCTTCTGTCCCCAGACATTCAGAAGATTCTCAGAAGTACCAGTCTCTCATTCCACTCATGGGCAAAAGGAGATTCACCAAATCACTGGACATGTTTGGACTGGAAGTGATTGAGAATATGTAAAACTAGGCACAGAAACTCTGAGTCTATTTCAAGGATTACATCCCATTGTTCAAACTAGTCATTTCTCTATTAAAATTTTAAACGAAATCTTGACTTAGAATGTATCATAGGGTGCTTTATCATTGAGCTTGTTGACTCTTTCCTAATAGTGTCATTCTCTGAATATATAAACTTTATATAGTTAGAAAGCTCAAACTCTACTTTGAAATAATTCCAAACTCCTTGTGCTATGTCTTCTCCAAACAGAATTGGGAAAATTAAATAATAGTAGGAATGATCAAGCATTTTGGATTGATATTTTTATTTGGTATCAGATATAAAAGAAGGTAGAGGGGGAAACTGATTCCTTGTTGCTCACAGCGTCAACAGCCACAAAAGGGGTTTCATAAACCAGTATTTGCTTTATAATAGCAGAGACTACTTTTAGGGTAGTTAGTGGCTTGTATTGAATCACACAGTCACTAAATATGGTCTCCTGACTTCAAATCAGTTACTCTATCCCATTAAATCACATGGTCATTCTTTCATAGCATAGACACTGTCTTATTTAAAGTATTTAATTATAGGACGAGAATTGTCCATTTGTAACTGTGGCTGCAAATAAGGATAGTTTGTTATTCCCCTAACTTCTCAGACTTTTGTATCCTTGTCTGTAAAATGGGAATATCACATCAAAGGGTTATTGTGAGAATCAAATCAAATAAATCAATTAGCAAGATTTTATTAAGCACCTACCACGTACTAGCTACCAGGAAATACAAAATAATAATAATAATAATGAATGTCAGGAAAGACTGTGTATGTGTGTGTGTGTATTCACAAAATAAAATATAAATTAGACACAAGGAAGTACTAGCAGTATGAGAAGTGGGAAGAATGGGAATTATTATAGACTTCATAGCCCTCAGTTTTAACTTAAAGGAAGTAAAAGATTTTAGCAATCAATGGGACTGGAATACAGAATCTCAGGCATAGAAAATAACTAGTGCAAGGGCCCGAAGATAGGAGATAGAGTGTTGTGTAAGGAGCTGAAAGAAAAGTCAATTTGGTTGAATTATAGAGATTTGGAAGAGGAGTATTAATTATAAAGACAATTTAGGGTTAAGTTGTGAAAGATTTTATTAGTTAATCATAAAAGTTTATAGTTTACATTCTGGAGCAAAATTTGGAACTACCTAGAAATGACAATGAAATTGTACATACCTTTTGACCAAGTACTGTCCTTTACTAGTTTTTCTTCTTAAGAAGATCAAAGACTTATAATTCCAATTTTTTTAACAACAGTTTTTGTGGTGGCAAAGAATTGAAAACTAAGAAGATGCTCATTAATTGAGGGATGGATAAATAAGCATGAATATGTATATGATGGACTACTATTATGCTATGAGAAAAGATGAAGGGGATAATTTCAGAAAAATCTGGGAAGACATATGGACTGATACAAAGTCAAATGAGAAGCACCACAAGAACAAGACACAAAATAACTCAATATTATAAAGATAATCAATCATAAAAATATTAGCTACTGTGATCCAAACAATTATCTATCACTACTCTAAAGATGATAAAAATTGCCATCCACCTACAGATAGAAAACTGATGGACTCAGGGTGCAGATTGAAGCAATTTTTCTTACTTTCTTTCCCTGAACATGGCTAATGCAAAAATATGTCTTCTATGTGCGTGTGCACACGTCTGTGTGTTTGTATGTGTGTATTGCATTGTTTACCTTCTTAACAAAAGAGAAAATAGAGAGATGGAGAGAATTTGAAACTGAAAACAAATTTTAAAAAAGGTTTATGGCATATCCTAGAAACAATAACGAGCCACTGGAGCTTACTGAGTAAGAGAACGACATGATCACATCTATGCTTAAAGAAAATCAATGTAATCTTTGCAAAAGATGTGTTAAAGTGAGTATAGACTTGAAGCTGGGAGTAGGTGGGCATTCCAACAGTCCTGCTGATACCTGAACTAAGATGATGGCTATGTTTCAAATGTGGGAAATATTAAGAAAGATGTTGAGAGAGTCAAATAGACACAAAAATAAAGACAGAGAGATACACACAGAGAAAAAATGTGTTGGATAGAAAGGAGGCTTTGGAGTCAGAAGAACCTGAGTTTAAGCCATCCTTCTTACACAAGCTATTGTGCTACCCTGGGCAGGTTATTTAATCTCTCCCTGGAAATTCTCTAAGACTATGAATTGCAAAGAAAGTGCCAAACTTTGAGTTGATATAAAAAAAAGGGCTCTCCTATTTCTCAAAAGAAAGGAATGCATGGATGCATGCATGCATGTGTACACCCATGTGTGTGCCTATATACATATGCATGTATTTAAATCTGTGTATAGACAATAAATATATATCTATGCACACCTATATGTGCATATATATATATGTATATATATGTATATATATATATATATATACACACACATACATGGAAATGTATGCACACATGCACTGCAATACAGAATTCTGGTATCAATATATCAGAATATATCAGTCTTGTATGCCTGATAGATACCTTGTTGATAAAGAATCAGTAAGACTAAATTTTGCTCAGCTAGATCATTAATTTTTTTAGCAATCAAAAAAACTCACAAAAATAAAATTCTCAATTCTCATAGAAATGATTAAAAAAGAAACTATTTTACTACTCCAAACAATGCTATGCTAATGGCTAATGATTTCTTAAGTATTATTCACTATTTGCAGATAGGGAAAATTGAGTCCTTGAGAAATAAAATGCCTTTGTTAAGGCCAGATGGCAAATCTGCAATAAAATCAGCAATAATACGTATTCTAACTTGAAATTTTAGACTCAATAATCCAGAAAACTCTGCTTTTAATGAGCAATAATTTTGCCCCCTCCATGAAACAAAAAATATTAAGATGCAGAACACATTCAGCTGGTTGGGTTTTAATTCATTGTTCATGAGAATAGAAAATGAAAGTACCTGATAGAGAATTTGGCCCACTCCCTGGGGACAGTACTTTGTTTAAGCTATTGCAAGGACTCACATTATGAAAATGTCACTGTGGGCAGAGAAGTGATCACAGGAGGCAGACTACAGAAAGCAAGAAGACCTAAGCTGAATGTAGAAAAGACCTAAAGTTTTATAACAAAGGAAGGAAGGAAGATAAGAAAGGAAGAGAAGGATGAAGAAAGAAAGGAATGGAGGAAAGAAAAGAAGACGGAGGGAGGAAGGAAGGAAAAAGTACAGTTTACTATGTGCCAGACTGGGCTAAACCCTAGAAAAAAAAATAATTGACAGGAGAGAGTGGGGGGAGGGAGATAGAAGAAAGGAGGGAGAGAGAAAGGGAGGAATGGAGGAAGAAAGGAAAGAAAAAGGAAGAGAGGAAGAAAGGGAAACTACTAGAGGGGAATGCCAATGCAGTGTAATTTTTCTAAGATCTCAAGATAAGATGACTTTCAGAGTTTTATTTAGTTTTTTCCTTCAGAGGTTTTTGGACAAGACTTTTAATCGATGTCCTCTAACCATAGCACAAGAATAAATCTTTATTCTTTTCCTCATTCTCTCATAAAGGAAATACCACTGTCTTTGGTAAGGCATGTTTGCCACAATCAGGTAATCCTTTCTTATGTCTAACAAATATATAATGTTGTAGCTACACCTTAAACTAGTTCCCTCTTGTTTTATTTTAACTGCTAACTAAGGTCAACAACTGAAATAGTTTCTTAAGAATAAGTGAAGGAGGAAGAGGTTTTTTTGTATCTTTCCCATAGGTAAAATGTCTGGGGAAGGAGCTTTTCCTGCTACATGATGAGAGATTAATGGACATATTTATCCATTGTTCAATGAAGAGATGATTTGAGAAAAGACATAAACTGGAAGCCACATAGAAGGAGGCCTGGTATAGTCAAGGATTTGGTGATAAATGTTTAACAACCAGATTTCTGAAAAATATATACTGGCACACTTTAAAGTTTAATCCTTATAGCATTAACATTTTCTCCATTACTTTCTTAAGTCTAACCAATAAACAAAAAGACAAGTCAATCCCTGTTTTTAGAAATGTCTAAGGTGTAAATACACTGAAAATTTACAATGGGCAATTGTAAGCCAGTTTCAGCACACTCCTGGGTAAAATCCAGATACACAAAGATTGCAGAGGAAGCTAAAAAATTCTGGATACAGGCATAAAAGTGATATTATGGAGAGTTTCCTACCAGTATATTTCCTACAATATAGAGAAGTTTCTAATAAACTTAATTTTTTAAAAAAATTTCTCATTTATTTAATTATTCATTCTATCTAATCATTCCTTCATTTGTGGTTTGTTTTTTGTTTATTCTGAGGCTGAGTCTCCTATCCCACTCAGACTGCATGGACATTGGGCACTCACAGCCTGATTCCTTTAGTGCCTGGCATGGGAGTTGTGATCTGCTCCCTTTCTGTCCTTAGCCAGTTCCCCCCTCTTTATGCAGCCTTGTGGACCCTTGCTCCCAAGGCCTCATCATGTGGGTGCCAAATTTGCTGTGGAGATCTGGTTGCCTTAGCCAACTGAAACTCAGAACAAGTGAGTTCACGTAATCTATTTGCCTCAGACTCCTCAATAACAAGGATCACTTAAATCCAAATCAAGACATCACCCACCTGATGTCATCCCTCTAATTTGAGAACGAAAAATGAATAGTAATAACAATAAGGTGTGTGCTGCCATATATAACTCCTTAATTTATTTGAGAGAATTATAAAAAGCAACTAATATTACATAGGAAATATCATGTGACTGGCTAAAAGTTACACTCCTTAGACTATGAAAAGCAAAATTTAAGGCCGGATATGACTCCAGGGCAGTGCTCTATCTGGCTCAAAAGCACAATATTCTAAGGAAGAATGGAAGGCAATCAGAGCTTGGAGTTGTTAAGAATCAAAATCCCTTCAGGGAGAAGGGATGTCTTTGTCTCCTCTTCTCCCTTATAAGCATGACCTCTAACATCTAATTTACTCACCCAGAGACTTTGAAGGCTAAAGAGTCAGAGTTTGAGGTCTAAATGAAGGGAAAGAGACAAATATTTCAGACATGGATACAGCCATTTTTTCACATGTTTGAGGTAGATATCTATCCCCTTAAGTCACTGATGGGTTTGAAGCCTGACAGTTACCATCAACCTAGTATAATTTTCCTGCCAAAACAGTTTTACTGGGGTATGGTTATATGAATGTTACAGCCTTTTGGATTCACAGGGGAGAGTTGGGTAAAGATGGATATCAGAGGTAGATGAGAAGCCCTGAAAAGGACTCAGCCATCACCACAGAGGTGCTAGTCCTCCCTGAACAGCCACACATCCTTCCACTACATAATCACAGATCATCATCTACATTTTTATGGACTAGAAAAGAGAGACAAAGAAAACTATGAGGAAACAAGGAGAAGCATAAATGAAACTGAGAATGAGACTCAGGAGGCCTTTTTCCCCAGGTGGATTGTCTTACTCAAGATTCAGGACAACTGGAGGATACAGAAGTGGATCATGTAGCATGATACATACACATATATCATATGGTCCAGAGTACTGGAAGCAGGGAGAGTTTCTTTAGTCTTTGAGCCTACCTGAAGGCATTTACTACATAATCTCATCACCTGTAAAATAAGAGATTGATTTAGATGACCCTTGAGTCTCATTCCAGCTCTAAATCTGTGACCTAAAGCCTTGTAACTCCAAGCATCTTAAGTATTTGTGGTACCAAAAAAGCTGCCAGAAACAGAGATCACCATATGTTCTCTTCAACTTGAATTTTTTTAAAGCTGTTATTTCAATAGCTCTGTCCTTCTCTGTGTACCACAAGTTTCAAAATGTGAAGGCCAAAGTTGTTTATTGTAGTCATCTTCTTCCCTCCAGGCTGACAATCAAGTTCCTTTGATCCAGATGGCTTCCACAGGCTAGCCAAAGAGAGGCAATGAACTCACCATCTGTTTCCTGTTGCCTTTTTGTGCAAGCTGGCCAAAGATTGTTCTTGACAAAATCCAATGGCACCATTTCTCGCTTCTTTTCTTCTCCCTGTCTAGTGTTATATCTTGCCTCAATCATGACTGATCTATCTAGGTCCACAGTGATGGCAGCTTCTAGATCAAATGAATGTGGAATATTGCTTTTCCAGTCCCTTCATCTCTCTCCCTGAGGATAAACATGAAAATGAGGGTTAATTTTTCATTTTATTTTCATTTCAAGGACTTCATCTGAGAAGAGAGATCTCAAAGCTCTTAAAAGTGGAGAATTATTATTAGTGGCCATGGAAATTATGCTTAGACAAAAAAAATACATTTTTGACATCTTACTTGTAAATTCACAGCTGAGTCAGGGTGGAAAGAATTATTGAATATATAGTCTGAAGACAAAGATTTAAATCTTAGCTTTGCTCTTTACTAATTGGATGGATTTAATTCAACTTATTTTCTCCAAGCCTCTGTTCCCTTGTATGTGTAATAGAGAACTGACTAAACCCAGATCTTATGAGCACAAGCAGTATCTTCAGCTGATGCAATTCCCATTGAGAATGCAAAGCCGAGAATATTTCCTATCCACTAACTATGTGGTAAAAAAAAATAGAATTTTATTTGATTACTGAACCAGAACTGGGCATCCATTCAAAAAGACACTAACCAGACAAGACCCGGCCTCCTTCCTGCATGACTAGTTAAATCTTGGCAAACATGCTAAAAGTTTCTCAATGGAGAGAGATCTCAGGCCCTCCCCATCTTAGGTCAGCATATGGCTTTAATATGGACCTCTTTTCTTTTTCTCTTTGCATTTGTATGCTAGTTCTAGGTAAAGAACTATTATATTAGATTTTAACCCAATGAGCTCCAAAAAGATGGAAGAATGAGCTGTCATTGGTGAAATGGAGTGCCTGCCAAGTTCTGAGGACAGCTGAGTCCAATAAAGACCAAAGTCCAGACATACCTGCTTGACCACACATAGCAGTGAATCAAAGGCAGTTAAGTGCAAGTCATGGCAATTCATTTATCGAATATGACACTTTCAGAAAACTAGGTGGAGCAAATACTTTATAATGAGCACTATAAGATTAATTTAAATTCCCTAGGGATTGCTATACTAAAGAAAAGAGGGTTCTCTATCCCCATTTCCCATTGGGTATATCTTGACAAATGTAGCCTCAGACACTTACTAGCTGTGTGACCCAAAGCAAGTCATTCAACCCTTTTTTGCCTCAGTTTCCTCATCTGTAAAATGAGCTGGAGAAGGAAGTGGCAAACGATTTCAGTATTTGCCAAGAAACCCACCAAATGGGGTCAAAAAAGTCCAGTAAGACTGAAGGGACCGGGGGGCAACTAGGTGGCTCAGTGGATAGAGAACCAGCCTTGAATTCAGGAGGTCCCAAGTTCAAATCTGGTCTCAGACACTTAATCCTTCCTAGCTGTGTGACCCTGGGCAACTCACTTAACCCTAGCCTCAAAAAAAAAAAAAAAAAAAAGACTGAAGAGACCAAAACAACAATGAAAATGATAACTATTAAAAAGATATTAAAATATTAAAAATAACAATTAAAAAGATAATAATTAAAAACATTAGGCTATTAATCACTGGTGATTAACATTAACATAAGATTATTGATGCATTATAGAGAAATCATCTCAGACCCTTTCGTGTAGTCCCAGGACCTTGAAAGAGAGACGGAGCCAACTCAGACCTCAGGGAGCCCTGACCTCAATGTTTATGAGAATTTGTGAGAAGGATTCCTAGAGCCCAGATAAACCCATTTCCATTTCTAAAATGGAGCTAATAATACAGGCACTGTCTATCTTGCAGAGTTGTTATGCGTTTTATTTATTATAATAGATATGAAAATTTTTCTAAGAAATGATTATTTCATTATGACTTATTATCACTCTTAAAGCATATTATAAATGTTTTCTCTGGGAAGTGTTATTCCTTTTAACCTCGCTATGTCAATAATGATGGTCAGGTCTAGGTGAGCATTGTTAGTCCTAGTATTAGGGAGTCTGTTCTGGCCAAGTCTGGAGCAGTGAGGGAGCAGTAAGGGAGTGTGGATGGAAGGCGCAATATGGCAGGTGAGCAGCAAACCTACTCTTGAATCCTGCTTTCTGACAGACTCACCTCTCTGGGTGTCCTGCAGGATGTCATGGATGGCACTAGACCCATAATGGCCTCTCTGGGAGTCCAGATGTCCTCTCTCACTGTGAGCAGCATGCAGACATGGAACTGAGCAAATGGCTCTGCTGCCTGACTGGGGACTCTCAGCATGCCTTTAAGCTTTACTGTTAGCTCCCAGAACACAGGGCCCGGCTTCACTACAGGAGCCCGGGCTACTGCAGACACACACTGCCAAATGAGTGACAATTCACACCTGGCCTCTCTCTGGGCCTGTACCAAGAGATTGAATTGGCTGGCATTTTAGCCAGAATGGCGAGGTTATTACTATCAATAATAATATTACTATAGTAAAATATGTCTGGAATCCTCAGGAAATGCATTAATTTAAATGCCGTAGCCCTCCAAATAGTCTATCTGCTTTCTTATTTTGGCTAAGTCTCAAATATGTAAGATTACCATATACCTGAGTTCTGGATAGTCCAGATGTTACTGGGTTTGTTTTTACATTTTCTCTCTAAGTGCTTTAAAATTCTTCATCAAAGACACTTATTCCTGCTGATCTGGTACCCATTCCCTTCTCTTTCTACCTTCCCTCTTTCTTATCACTTAGCATAGAGCCTTGTACATAAACACTTAATAAACATTTGTTAGATTTAATTAATTTGCTGTTTTAATCTTACTTATATTTAATAAATAAGATTCAAAGTCAATCCATTCTACTCTGGAGGTAGAAGGGAGGTTATAAGAAGGAGGCAGTATAATGAAATATGAACATTTGTTATGAAGACCTGAATATTGCCATTTACTGTGTAATCCTGGGCAAGTCACTCTAACCCTCTGAGTCATGAAAAGAAATCTGATAGGGAAAGTGTTTGCTATGTCAGCAAGTCAGTCAACCTGGATTTATTAAGTATCTACTATATACCAACCCATGCAGCTAGATGGCACAGTGAATAGCTTAGTGGGCCTAGAGTCAAAAAGACTCCTTTTCCTGAGTTCAAATCTGTTTTCAGATATAAGCTGTATGATTCCAGACAAATTACTTAAACTTGTTTGCCCCAGTTCCTCATCCCTCAGATAACAAGGAAATCAATTTAGTCAATATTTTAAAAATTAATTCAGGTTATCCATGGAAGGTCAATTACTGAAACTGAAGATTAAATGATTTGTCCAAATAATGAGAAGACAGGACTCACTGGAAAAGAATTGAATGCTGGAAAAGACAGAAGGCAAACGGAAAAAGGGATAGCAGAGGATGAGAAATGGTGGATTTGAGATTGGACAAACTTCAAAAAACAGTGGAGGATAAAAGAGCCTGGCATGAGATCAGGAAGAGTCAGGAATAATTGAAGGACTGAACAATAATGACATATGCTAAGCTTTGTGCTAAGGACTGGAGATGATAGAAAGAAAGAAAAACAAGCAAACAGTGCCTTTCCTCAAGGGGCTTGCTGTCTAATGAAAGAGACAGCATTCAAACAACTACTAATGATATATACAATGGGATAGTTGCAGTGTCAGAGGAGTGAAAGGTTTATAAACAAAGTTGAGCAGAGAGAAATCATAGGACTTAATCAATGAATTGATAATCAATTTGTAAAATTATGAAATGGGGACAGATATGCCCCATTCTTTGAGTCCACACTGGAAATGAGCATGATTGCAAGTGGGAAATGAAGCAACAATCACATTTAATTAAGCACAAAATATATGGGGATAAAAAACTCATAAAGGCAGAGACAAATGGCGTAAAGTGGTACAGAGGCAGACTCCAGTTTGGGAACAGAGAATGGGATAGTGAAGTAAACCAGCAATGAGGAAGAAGATGGGGAAGGGAAGAGAGCAGAGGATAGCATTCATGCAACCATGGATTAATTGGGTACACTAGGCAGCCTGGACTTTGTGGGGGAAGATGAGGGTTGGGGGTGGGAAGCAGACAAGCTTATATCTATGTCACCTTGAGGCTAGTTCCTTAACATATCCAGATAATCTCAATGGTATAGATAAAATTTCAAAGTCATCATCCGAAAGTTAACAACATCTTTTTGATGTTTTGCTGATCTGGACTCTTAAAACAATATGCTGTTACTATATGCAATGTTTTGCTCATTTTGCTCTTCATTATTTCATGCAAAATTTCCCATGATTTTATAAAATCACTGAGCTCATCATTTCTTATAGCACAATAGTATTCTATCACAATAATATACCAAAAGTTATTCAGCCATTCTCCAATTCATGGGCATCCCTGCCATTTCCAGTTCTTTGATATTACAAAGAGAACTTCCATAAACATTTTAGAAAAAAAAATAGAATTCTTTCCTTTTTCCCCTAATTAACATTGGAAATAGACCAAGCAGTGATAATGCTGGATCAAAGGATATAGGTAGTTTAATAACTACTTAGGCATAATTCCAGATTGCTCTCCAATCTAGTTGGATCAGTTCACAATTCCACCAAGAATGAATTAGTATCCCAATTTTCCCACATTCTCTCCAGCATTTGTCATTCTTCCTTTCTAACATTTTAGTCAATTTGATGGCTATAAAATGATATCTCAAGGTTGTTTTGATTTTCATTTTTCTAATCCATAATGATTTAGAGCATTCTTTAATGACTATAAATTGTTTTGATTTCTTTATTGGAAAACTGCCTGTTCATGTCCTTTGACTATTTATCAATTGAGGAATGACTCATTGATTTGACTAAGTTCTTAATATATTTTAGATATGACACCTTTATCTGATAAACTGTCTATAAAACATTTTCCCCCTAATTTTTTGCTTTTCTTCTGATCTTGGTTACAACTTTATTCATACAATATACTTTTAAATTTAATGTTATTAAAATGATCCATTTTACATCTACCTTTGCTCTCCATTTCTTATTTATTCACAATTTTTTCACCTATCCAGAAGTCTAATAAGAAATATGTTCCATGTTCTTCTAATTTTTTTTTTTGTAAAATTTCTCTTTATGTCTAAGTCATGCATCCATTTTGATCTTATTTTGGTAAATGGCTTAAAACAATGATTGGTCTATTAACAACACCGCTTTCCAGTTTTCCCAACAATTTTTATCAAATAATGAATGTTTATGCCTAAATCTTAAGTCTTTACACTTGTCAAATATAAGATTCTTATGCTTATTTGCTGTGGTAAATTGTATGTCTACTCTATTCCATTGATCCAACTTTCTATTTCTTAGCCAGTACCAGATAATTTTAATAATTACTGCCTTACAATATAATAATAAATATTTGGTACTGCTATACCTCCTTCCTTTACATTTTTTTCTCATTATTTCCTTTGATGTCCTTGACTTTTTGTTTTTTCAAATGAGTTATGTTGTTTTTTTTTTAATTCAGTAAAAAAAGTGGCAATTTAATTTAAGGCAATTTAAAATAAAGTTTTAACACAACTAGGAAAGGAGAGGAGGGGAGTAGAGGAGGGGAATGTGAGGAGAGAGATAGAAAGGGAGAGAAAGACAGAAAGAGGGAAGGAAAGAGAGACAGAAAGAAAGAGACAGACAGACAGAGAGAGAACAAGTTGTGTATGGTTATAATGAAATACTACTGTGTTGTAAGAAATGATAAGCTCAATGATCTTAGAAAGGTTTGGAACGACTTGCATGAAATGATGAAGAATGAAATGAGCAGGGGAAAAGAAAAATTGTGTACAATAACAACAATGTTGTTTTAAAAATGACTTGGAATGAGTATTATACATATACAAATTAAAAATAGAAGACTTCCGAAGAAAGATGCTATTTGTTTCAAGAGAAATAAGTGATAAATAGAGTATAGAAAAATTTTATATATATACATGTATGTGTGTGTGTGTGTGTGTGTGTGTGTGTGTGTGTGTAATAGTAGCCATTTCTAGGATTGGGGAAGGGAAGGGAGAAAAAAATTTTTTAATCTTTTTCTATGTTTGGACAATATAGAAAATTGTGGTAGATTTGCAATTCATCTTTTAAAAATTATATTGCTTTTTTGTATATCATATATGCTATATAATATTATATTGCTTGTTTTGTTCCGGGATTCAAAAATAAAATAAATTTCTAATTTTAAAAAATGAACTTGGAGTCCATTTGAACCTCAGTTCAAGTCCAACTCAAACATTTATTACCTATATTACCCTAAATCCCTTAGCCTTTATCTGTTTAAACTTCCTCATTTATAAAATGAGGATATGACAGCACCTAGCCTGGCAAGGTTGTTATAGAGATCAAACAAAATACTATTTGTAAAGCATTTGCTTTAAACCAGTATATAATTACTAGCTCTTAATGTTATTTAAATCAATTTTCTGCATCACATATATTTGTACTTTAATTAGTCGCATGTGAGATTGTGGATGAAATTTTAAATAACAGCAGCATCAAAACCCAACAAACCCTATGTTTCCTACACTGGGAATTCCAAGTGAACTGCCAGCCCTTATCCTAACCCAGACATATAAAAAAACAACAGGAGTTCTGTTTATGACTAAAGTTGTCAACACTTAAAATACATTATAACAGTCAATATTTAATTAACAAATGGCTATATTCATTTCACAGATGGAAATGTATAAGAAGGTTACCTTTAGCATGAACAGCTCATGAAAAACTCCATAGGAAATGTGGGGACTTGAATAAAGAAATTACCCCATAACTGAAATCATTAATGGTTAGAATTTAAAAGATAAAAAAGAAAGAGCCACAGTTAATATCTTGGTTCCAAAATATTTGAAGAAGTCAGTACAAATTAAATGCTTTGTTATAAAGAAATGAACATATTTTATATGATTTTAATAAATATTCACATTACATATTGAAGAAACTAGAAAAAATGTGAATATTGAATGACAAAAGTGACTGAATAGTAGAAATTGGAACATTTGCATTTTACTCCCTTTCCTTATGCCTGGAAAAAAAAAAAAACAATTTCTATGTGCTTCCCATTTCTGGATAGTAAGTCTCATGTAATATTGGTTAGAGCTCTGGATTTGTGATCAGGAAAACCTGGGTCTGAATCCAACTTATTGCACTTAATAGATGCGTGACAAGGGTCCAAATCAATTATCATTTCTGAATTTCACTTCTATAAAATGGGAATAATACCACCTCTAGAACCTACTTAGATACAGCAAGGTAGTATACTGTATTGAATACTAGGCTTAATATTAGGACCAATATTTGACCATAAGGTCAAATCCTTCTCCAGACACTTACTACATGACCATAAGCCATTCCCTTAATTTCTTTTAGTCACACTTCTAAAATGGGAATAGTGATAACATTTATTTCATCAGGTTGTTGTGAGGACCCAATGAGCTAATATAGGCAAAGCTCTTTGTAAACCCTAAAGCACTACATAAATGTTAGTCATTGTTATTATCTCACAGCATCATTGTAAGGCTCAATTGAAATCATGCATATAAAATGCTTTTACAAAGTGTAAAGGCTCTATAACCATAACTATCAGTAGACATATTGAATTAATTATCCAAAACATATAAATAATCATACATAAACCTGGAGGGCAAAAACAGAAAAATGATGACCAGGGACAAAAATCATGACCTGGAATATCCCTTTCTATTAGAACTCAGTCTCACTATCCTGATTGCTAAATGCTTCATGCAGCCCATCATACTTAGGCTAATTCCAACAAAGCTTCATTTTTCTTCCACAGCCATCTTCTTGACAAATCTATTACAGCTTGTATATCCCTAGTCTGGTTTCCATTCTGGAACCATAATTAAATCAGTACTGTGATTGCTTCCGGAAAGAATATATAAATCCCCTACCATGCTGCTCACCAAAACCAAAGACCATTCCTTGGTCAATACTCCCTAAAACTGGATTAGAATGTCATTTCCTTGTAGCCACTGACTATCTTCTCTTTTTATTCTTAGAGTTTAAAGTAACGCTTGATAGGTAGTAAACATGTAAAATATACTTTTTCATTTATTTGTTCATTCATTCAACCATGGGGCAACAGAATATTAGAACAGGGAGGGACCTTTGAATAGTCTAACTCAACCTCCTTTATTTTGCAGTTTTGGAAAAGAGACAAAAAAAAAGTCAAGTGTTTTGTCTGACACCACTCAGCCAGTTAGCAGTAGAATAGAACATGGAGCCTATGTTCATTCCCTAATTTTCCATTATAACACTGTCTCTATTGAGGCCAGTACTTGAATCTACCCTAGAGCTAGACAGCACCGCAGTTAACCTACAGATGTAAGTTTGAGTTCTCATTCATCTAAATCATCTGAATTTGATCAGGGATGAAGAAAGGGACAAGCTGTTGCTCTCTGGTTTTTTCCCAACAGGTTTTCTTCTGGGCCTGGTGTGAATGTGAAATTTAATAAAAAATCTTGAGAATGACTGACAGATAATTATTTTAGAGTTTTTTCCTCTTTCCACAGAAATACAGTTTCAATTTCTGTGCCCTTTTCAGCTAGTTCCTTGATAGATGAAGGGTACACGTGCCAAGAAATATTCTAGAGTGCCAGGAAAAATAGAGTAAAAAAATCAAGTCTTGCAAGGTGTTCCTGGCTTATTAATTCATTTGAGATGATCACCTTTTTCTGTTACCTGAACATCAATTAAAAACAAAAACAACAAAGCTAATGTCTTCTGTTGGAAGAAGGGAAAATGAGAATTTTTCCTGAATTTATAAACTCACTTTACCCTCTACTTAAAGGAAAAAAAAGACTACTCATAAACCAAAAGCTTATTTTTTTTTAACAGTGATCTACACTAAATGAGATGCATATTTTAGCCTTTTGGGATCAGTCACCATTCTTCTTGCTCAATGGCCCTTCAAGAATACAATATCTCTAAGGTCCCTCCAGTTATAAAATCCTAGGAGCCTATACTCATCTTCTTTAAATCATGTTCTTTCTCTGAGCCTGTCTTTTCTCTTATTAAAAGCAGTGTCCTTTATCATCCATCTATCGCTTACAAAGACATTTTGGAGAGTGCATGACATAATGTTCCTACAGTTTTTTAGGATTCTTGGAGAAAAGTTCTTTATAGGGGATAGCATCTGAAAGCTTTGTTTTCGTTAGCTACAAGAACACATAGATCCATGAGTTAGCATTGGGGTTCTCAGTGAAAATGATATAAAAGCTGATAGCTGATAAAATCTTTGACTCCTGGTCATCCAGTTCAAATCTTACCAAAATTTCTCTGTGACTATTTGCAAGTTGTTTAAAATGTCTATGTGATACATAGGGTTTACTTCTTTACCACTTTCAGTGTTGTACAAAATTCTCTATCATAATTGGCCTGAGTGAGAAAAATATTTGCTAATTGTTCCAGGTACATGATTGTCATCTCCTCAAGAAAAAAACTGAATAAAGAGAGATTTTTAAAAAAAGGTCAGGTAAAGGAAATAAGGTTGAAAAAAGTGACTACTATTTAGGGGAATTATATGAACTTTTTGGGGGGAGTGTCAGAAATTTGGGGCAAAGGCAGTGGTTGGATTAGTGTGTTTTTTTTTCTAATGGCTGGTTAATCTGGGAATGTATTTTTCTAGGGGGTATAGAGACATCACATTTTATAGTCTATTCAAGGTTAAGAGAATGTGCTGGCTCTTGTTAGCTGTTAAGGATTCCTCAAGCTTATACAAGAGTGTCAAGGCATCCCTTTATCAAGAAGACATGCTGATAGAGAATGATTTTAGATTTATAAGTTAATGCATGGAGAAGTTTGCAAGTGTCTATGGGTGAATTATGATAGCCAAAAAGAAATCAGAATCAGGGGGTTTGAGGGCAAAGGAATTGTTAGATTTAGAACTAGGACATTGTAGAGGCAGATATGCCCTAACTTGATGTTGAGTCACTTCTTTTAGAGAGAACTCACAGCCTTCTATATAATAAGTCCATCTTCTTTCTGTAGCTCTTATTGGCTTCAGTCCTTGCTTCTGCCCCCTTTCAACCCTTTTTTTTTTTTTTTGATGTATTATAGATTGTAAGCTCCTTAAAGGCTTTTTCTTATTTGTACCTTTAACACTTCTCAGTCACTATTCAGTTGTATCCAATTATTCATGATGCTATTTGCAGTTTTCTTAGCAAAGATATGATTTGCTATTTCATTTTCCAGCTTATTTTATAGATAAAGAAACTGAGGCATACAGGATTAGGTGTTTTTCCTAGGTTCACACAGCTAATATGTGTCCTAAAGCTAGATTTGAATTCAGACTCTATCCACTGTATTAGCTTACTTCCATGGTAGGTACTATTTATTTATTTATTTATTTATTTATTTATTGAGTTTAACTTAGATTTTAGTCTTAGAGAGTTGTACGGGGTCTCATACACCCAACCAGTATATAGTTCATTTCCTTTAATAAACTTTGATTCATCTTATTTATTTACAAAATTTCTCTCTGTATCCCTCTTCCCATGTCCCAGAAAACCATCTCATATAATAAATACTATGCTTTTAAGACAGGAATGAGAAAAAAATCAATATACTTTCAAAGAGTCTGTAAATATGTGCAATATTCCATGCTCATGGATCTCTTATCTCTGCAAAAGAATGAAGGTAAAAGTAGTCTCTATCTTTTCTTTTGTTCATGCTTTTTCTTGGTAAATTTGCAACATTTACTTCTGATTGTTCTTTTTACATTTTTGTAGTCATTGGCTATATTGAGCTTACTCTGAATCAGCTAATTTAAGTCTTTCCATGCTTTCTTTATTTATAATTTCTTATAGCACAGTAACTGTCTATTCTGTATTCACATATCACAATTTGATTAGCTATTTCTTAATGGAAAGACATTTGGGGCAACTAGATGGAGCATTGAGCTTGCAATCAGGAAAAAATCATCTTCATATGAGTTCAAATCTGCCCTCAGACACTTACTAGCTGAGTGATCCCTGGGCAAATCACTTAACTCTTTGCCTCAGTTTCTGCACTTATAAAAATGAGGTGTAGAAGGAAATGATAAACCACTCCAGTATCTTTGCCAAAAAACAAAACAAAAAATGGGATCATGAAGAGTCAGATATGACTGAACAACAACAAAGAACTAATCTCTCAGTGCCCTCAAAATTACACTCTCTCTAACAATATCTTCTGGAGAAGGAAATGGTAAAGCACTCCAGTATTTTTTCCAAGAAAAACCCAATTGTGGTCATGATGAATTATGTATGATCAAAATGACTGAAAAATAGTGGAAGGACATTGATTTTGTTTCTAGTTCTTTGCTACCTCACCAAAAAAGGGGGGCTATTATAAATATTTTATTAAATATGGGATTTTTTCTTATTAATGACCTCCTCAGTGTATATTCCTAGTAGAGCAATCTCTAGGTAAATATATGGACTTTTTTGGTCATTTTTGACAATTTGTAGAGTACAAAGTGAAATTTTAAGGTTCTTTTACTAGTAGTGACTTGGAATATTCTTTCATATAGTTGTTAATCATTTATAATGCTTCTTTTTTCCTGAGGCAATTACATTTAAGTGACTTACCCAGAGTCCTCACACAGCTAGGAAGTATTAAGCATATTATACATTCTTGCTGCTATTATGTACAATGTATTCCTAGTTCTGCTTGTATCTTTCAGTATCAATTCATGTAAATCTTTCCAAGCCTTTCTATAACCATCTTGTTCATCATTTTAAAAAATAGAACAATAATATTCCATTACCTTCATGTACCACAACTTTTTCAGCCATTTCCTGATTGGTGCACATCCACTCCTTTTCCAATTATTTGCTACCATAAAAAGAGCGGCTACAAACATTTTTGCACATGTGGGTCCTTTTTCTTCTATGATTTCTTGGGATACAAACCCAGTAATGACTACTGAGGATCAAAGGATATATATAGTTTTATAGCTCTTTAAGTATAATTCCAGATTGCTCTCCAGAATGGCTGGATCTTTTCACAACTCCACCAACAATGCTTCAGTGTCCCAGTTTTCTCACATCCCCTCCAACATTTATCATTATCTTTTCCTGTCATTTTAACCAATCTGAGAGGTGTGAGATGGTATGTCAGAGCTTTGATTTGCATTTCTCTAATTAATAGTAATTTAGAGCATTTTTCGTATAATTATAAATGGCTTTAATTTCATCATCTTAAAATTTTCTGTTCATATCCTTTGACCATTTATCACTTGGAGAGCGACTTGTATTCTTATAAATTTGACACAGTTCTTTATATATTTTAGAAATGAGATCTTTATTAGAAATATTAGCCACATATATGAAGGTTATGGAATATTATTGCTCTGTAAGAAATGACCAGCAGGAGGAATACAGAGAGGCCTGGAGAGACTTACATGAACTGTTGCTGAGTGAAATGAGCAGAACCAGAAGATCACTGTACACTTCAACAACAATACTGTATGAGGATGTATTCTGTTGGAAGTGGAAATCTTCAACATAAAGAAGAGCCAACTCACTTCCAGTTGATCAATGATGGACAGAGGTAGCTACACCCAGAGAAGGAACACTGGGAAGTGAATGTAAATTGTTAGCACTAATATCTGTCTGCCCAGGTTACATGTACCTTTGGAATCTAATGCTTATTGTGCAACAAGAAAATGGTATTTACACACATGTATTGTATCTAGGTTATATTGTAACACATGTAAAATGTATGGGATTGCCTGTCATCGGGGGGAGGGAGTAGAGGGAGGGGGGGATAATTTGGAAAAATGAATACAAGGGATAATATTATAAAATATATATATATATATACATACATATATATAAATATATATATATACATATAAAAGAAATATTAGCCATAAAGATTTCCCCCAGTTTTATATTTCCCTTTTCATCTTGTTTCTGTTGGTTTTGTTTGTGCAAAAACTTTTTAATCTAATGCAGTCAAAGTTGTCTATTTTGCCAGTGTTCTCTAATTCTTCTTTGATCACAACTTCCTCCCTTCTCCAAAGATCTGATATGTAAATTTTCTCTTGTTTTCCTAATTTATGTATTAAGGTATCAAAAAATTTAAAAAGTAACTTATTCATCCTTCAATCAAGATTGCTTAGCAATTGGTTTTAAATAGTAACTTTGACACATTTAAGTTTATTGTGTTCTTTCAAATAAAGTAAACTATAGGTGTCCAAATTAAGGGGAAAGATTGAACACAAGGAGGCAATTGTGACTACATAGATCTTATTAAAACTTGTCCTCTTTTGACTTGTGATTGAAATATGGTAGCATCAGGGACTACTTCATTCAGAAAGAACAGGTTGGATAAAAGTAAAAATAGGAGAGAACTGCATACCAAAAATATATATTCCTGAGGCATTGGAAATTCATGAACCAGAATTAAAAACATGATTGGAGAGTGTTGAATAAGAATCTATGGAGAAAAACAGAAGAGGTTGTTAGGGATGATATCACAGACTACACAGTCAGGAAGATTTTATTTAGATGCTGAATTTTGGAAGCAGATAAGGATAATAATAATAGCCAACACTCCTATTGTGCTTTTAAGGTTTGCAAGGTGCTTCACACATGTTGTCTCATTTGATTCTCATAAAAATCCTGTGACATTTTTAGTCATTATTTCAGTTGTGTTTAACTCTCCATGACCTCATTTGGGGATTTTGTGGCACAGACACCAGAGTGACTTGGCATTTCCTTCTCCAGCTCATTTTACAGATGAGGAAACTGAGGTAAACAGGGTTAAGTGACATGTTCAAGGTCACACAGCTAGTGTCTGAACTCAGGAAGATGAGTCTTTCTGACGCCAAGCCCAGAGCTCCATCCAGCATGCCAGTTCAGACTCTGCAGATTATCCAAATAAATTCTCAATTTGCTTTAATGATAATTTCATTCTTTAAAAAATAGGTAATCAACAAAGGGGAAATATTCTTTTAGACCTGATAGTGACCAATTGATAGGAACTTGTTGCTAAAATAAAAATTAAAAAAAAATAAAAAGCTAAATTTTCATCTTAAAATCTGAAAGAAGGCAATAGCAAGCATATGATTGGAGACAAACCCTAAATTGTTGGAAAGAAAATTTCAGAGAGTTCAGAGAAAAAGATGAGACACACACCCCCCGCCAAAGATATAGAAATGCCAGTTCTGGTAATTGGCCTTCCTCAGTACTGACAGCCTTGAAGTGTTTCCAGGCATGTCAAAGTCAGAATCCCCCCTGACTAAGAAAGGCCATTTCTGTTCTCATCCTCTTCTTAAAAGGATTCCTAGAACTTGCTTCTTCCCTCTCCTAGGAGGCACACTCGAATCCCCAGCCTGGAGTTCTTAGGCACCTGGCCAATGCACAACATACCCCACAGCCAATTAAGCACTATTTGTAAAGATCATTTGCCTCCCATTAGGCTTTGCAAAAGGAAGACAAATACATCTGTCTCTGGAGGCATTTCCTGACTCAGACAGCCCAGGTTGCTCTGTTTAATGTTCTGTCTGTCCCTGCTGTGTGGTTGTGAGTGCCCACATATACTCTCATCCATGCTCCTCTGGGCACATGGGGATGCCTCCAAGATTGTTAAATATTGTGAAGAGCAATCTCCCTAGCTGTCGGTCTGGTTTTTCTCTCTGAGTTAGTGGAAATGGTCAAAAGAAGCTCTAGTCCCTCGAGAAGCACTCTGACTGTTAGACTTAGGACCCCCTACGGGACTATCCAGCTGTGTTGCTCCTGGGCCTGTCATCACTCCCCATTTTTTGTTGATGAATTAAGGTCCTAGATACAATCTCTAGAGAGTATCTTTAGCTTTTCTATGATTTTACAAAAGAGAAGTATGAGAAAATATATCTTCTCTGAAGGTTTTGCTTTTCTCATTAATCTTTCTTTGGACCCATTGCGCCCTTGTATGCTCTGTTATCTTTATGAGTAAAGGGCCAAAGTACCCCCTGCTCTGTGATTGAATTGTTCAGATTTCCCCCTTTTAGCCTCCCACTGAAAGACAAATGTTCAATTGCAACCATAGGCAATAGCCCTGATGAATTTCCTTGGGAGGGAATTCTTCTCTTTACAGAGCTTGCTGCAAACAGTTTCCACCCATCCTTCAATTCAATTCAGAAAAACCTCCAGGAAGCTTTCCCAGATAACTCTCCAGCCCAGTGATCTCTCCTTCCCATGAACTTAAAATACTTATTTTACATATTTACACCTGGAAGTATATTCCACAGCTGCAATCTCTCCCTCTTACTTGAGAGAGCTGTTGTCTCCCTCTCCCACCTTCCCCCATTTCAGACATATACTAGTTCTATAACACCAGGTAAATCATTTGACCTTTTTCCCCTAGTTTTCCTCAACTATAAAATGAGCCAGAAAAGAAAATGGCAAACTATTCCAGTGTCTTTGCCAAGAAAATAGGGCCATGAAGAGTTGGACATGACTGAAAAATGACAGAGCAACAATAACTAATGATGCTGGAATTAAATGATTATTAAAAAAAACAACAACCACACAACTTCTTAGCCACAGTATCTGGTACATAGTAGTTAATATAAAAAATGCGAATTTTTTCTTTCCCCTTCCCTTCTGAGCTTGTCATGATGAATGAATTGTTTCTGATCATGCATTTATGTAGATACTCTATAGTTGAACAGATTAGGCAAAAATCAATCTTTCAACTCTTGAGAAGTTTATATTCTTAAGTGATCTACTTGATATGTGTGTGCCTGTGTAAGCTATGTACAGTCACACGGACTGTCTAAACACATAGACACACAGCTTGGGGAGGAAAGGGAAAGTTATGATTTGAAGTCTGGATTGTCTCTAAAAGAAAGAAGAGTATGAGACAAGATTTGTATCACTGCCAGCACTAGGTGGGAGAGGTAGAGAGAGGGGTTGGCAGCTTAAAGAATTACCCAAAGGCTCAATACTTTTCTCCCCCTCCAGACTCTGAGAGGGATAATGAATTATATCTGTTCTTACTGAATATTAGTGGTCTAGAGGTATAAGTCAGCTATAATAAAACTTCTATACTGGTTGTTATTAAGTAGCTCTTTAGATTACATTAACCAGCTTAACTCCTTCCCTTAATGGTTATGTTAAAGCAAATAATGAGGAAATCCATTTATCTAACTAAGACAACAAATAAAAATGGGGACAATTCAACAAAATTAGAATATACCAGAAAAACACAAAGATAAAGTGAAATTTCAGCTCAACCAAGAGAAAGGACCTAGTCTCACCCAAGAGGAAACTACTTGAAATATCTAGCAAAGAGGTCTAGAAATAAGGGACATATTGAGGAATTGGCTTCCCCATATATATATGTAGCTTCCCGAGACTTTCTCATTCCCCATAAAAATGTTTCTCACATCACAAGTTTCATCTCTCCAAGTTCTATCAGCAACTATATGCTTTTGAGCAGATCCACAGCCTTATGTCAGATATCGCTCCATTTTTAAGTGTCACATATAGTGGCATATAAAACTCCTCAGGCCTCAGTGAAAACCTATATATAAATTTAGGATATTTTTGCTTATTGGTACATGGTCAATAAAAATTTTCAGTTTATGGTATGCTTGTAAATTATACTTCCAAAATACTTTGAAAATAAGTAATGTAGATTTTGAGAGATAATTAAAGTGACTAATATATTAAAAGTAGACCCTCAGAATAAGTTATAACCACAGTTTATCTTTTTGAGCATCATACTTAATAACCATTAAATTACTTAGGAAGGAATATTCAGAAATGTTTGAAAAACACATTTTCAAGATCTTGTGATGGGCTTTGAAATAATCTGGCTTTTCCATCAGTTAAATTTTGATGTTAAAATTTTTAATCATGGATAAACCCTATGCTTCTATAATGTTTGAGAACAAACAAATACCTCATTCATGGGATAAAAGTGCTTGGAATAAACCTCCCAAAACATTGCACAAGCTTCACACCAAGTCAACATCACCCAAGAGAGACTCATTAGGGAGGCAAGCTTCTAGCATGTCCCTTTAATATAGATTATAAAAGTCTTATGGCAGTGGCAAGTCATAGAGTTGCAATAGGTGGGAGGTATGGGAGCAGGTGAAAGTAATACCAGAAATATGCAGGAGGAAATAACAGCTATATTGTTTTCCAGTATCTTGTCCAGGTCTTTATGATGATGGGGAAAGTTTTGACTGTTTAAGCATTCTTTGTGTGGCTGTTCTGAGTTCTCAAGCCTGCCACTGAATCAAGATGGACAGCAAAGTAATAATCAGAGCTTGTTTCATAGAACTTTCTTTCATACTTTTCCATGAGCAAATTGTCCTTTTTCAAATGTGATAGGTAGATAGAGAATTAACTGGAAAACTGACAAGTATTTCTCAGAGTAAATGTCATTTGAGATGAATTCCTACATTATACCAATAATGATTTAAAACTTTTAATATCTGTTTAAATTTTGTTCTCAATAATATTTAATTTTTCCAAACACACATAAAGATGGTTTTCAGCATTCAGTTTGTAAGACTTAGTATTCCAAATTTATGACTCTCCCTCTCTTAACTCCTCTTTTCTCAAGACAACAAGCAATCTGATATAGGTTAAATATGTATAATTTTTTAAAACATATTTCTATGTTTGTCATATTGTGCTAAAAATATCAGACTAAAAAGTAAAAAAAATGGGAAAGAAAAAGCAAGCAAACAAGCAAACAAAAAGGTGAAAATACTATGATTCAGTCCATATTCAGTCTCCATAGTTCTTTCTCTAGATGTGGATGATGTTTTCCATTTCAAGTCTGTTGTATTTGTCTTGTGATTCAATTTTTTGTTACTAATTTGTTAAATGTCTTTGCTCTGATATAATAAATTACCTTGTTTGATCAATCAATCAATCAATCAATAGGCATTTATTAAGTTCCTACTATGTGCTAGGCTCTTTGATAAGCACTGAGGCTACAAATACAAAGAATAAAACAATCACTGTTCTCAAAGAGCTTATAATCTATGTTGGGGAAGCAAGCATGTAAGTATATACAGATTAAATATAGAGAAGGAAAATAAATACAAAGTAGTTAGGGAAGAAAAACAATAACTAGTTGGCTTGAGATTGTAAAAGGTATGTTAGAGGTGGTTTTTTTGAAGAAACTTCAGTATTTTTTGGAGGCAAAGTAGAGGAAGGAGTATATTTCAGGCCTGGGGAATAGCCAGGTCAAAGGTATGGAAGTAGGAGCCCAAATGCCATGTGCAAGAATAGAGAGAAGAGGGAAAGTGATATATATTGAGGAAATATTGGCCAGACTATACAGTGTTTCAAAAGCTAACTAAAAGTGCTCATATTTTATCCTGGAGGCAATAAGGAGTGAAAAGCTAGCATTTGTTGAATAGAGGGATAACACATTCATTTCTGTGGGAACCTCTGTGAGAATGTACTGAAATGGAGAGGGCTTGAGACAGGAAAGCCAATTAGAAGGTCATTGAAACTAAGGGGCTGAACTAAGGTAGTCAGCAGGCTAATAAAGAAAGGAGGCCAATGAAAGATATGGTATTAGATTGGATTGGATCATTGAGACATACAGTTTGAAATTTCTAATAGTTAAAAGACTGAAGTTGAGAGAAAATATATGTCTGTCTGTTTGTCTCTCTCTGGGTGTATCTATCTATCTCTCTCCCTTGCTGCTCCCATGTGAAGAGAGAGGGACAGGGAGGGAGAGAGAAAGAGAAAGAGAGGGAGTGGAGAGAGAGACAGAGAGAGAGAGTGACAGAGAGACAGACAGACAGACAGACAGATAGAGACAGAGAGAGACAGAAAGAGAGAGAGAGAAAGAGAGAGAGGCAGAGAGAGAGAGACAGAGGGAGAATGATAGAGAGACAGAGAGAGAGAAAAAAGAAAGAGAGAGACAGAGACAGAGACAGAGAGAGACAGAGAGACAGAGAGAGAGAGAGAGAGAGAGAGAGAGAGACAGAGACAGAGAGAGACAGAGAGAGAGAGAGAGAGAGAGAGAGAGAGAGAGAGAGACAGAGACAGAGAGAGACACAGAGAGAGAGAGAGAGAGAGAGAGAGAGAGAGAGAGAGAGAGAGAGAGAGAGAGAGAGAGAGAGAAACGAAAAGGGAAAATGGCCAAGACAAGAGCCTTGGGAAACATGAAGTCAGAGATGAATAAGCAGTGAAGACTTAAAAGGAACATTTAATAAATAGATACAAGCACACTCCCAGATTTACTCCACAAGTGTTAGATGGGGGGGATGAGATTGGGACTCAAAGTTGTGTATTTTAAAAACTAATGACTCAAATAGTAATAATAAACTTGGTATATCTACAAGGAATTTCATGACTGGAGATGAGATGTAGGTTTTGTGCTATAATTATATTTGTTTAAGTCTAAATAATCTTGTTAATGGATTCATTTATCTTGCTTCATGAACCTTTAAAACATAACTCAACATATATTTCTTACTAATATCATAAAGAATGATAAGTAGTCAATGATAAAGGAGAGGGATAGCAGATAGAAAAGGAACCTCCAAATTAGTATTTTATCTATAATATATCTGATAACAATATAAATAGTGAGATAAACTAGGTGACATAGTGGATAGAGTGCCAGACCTGGAATCAGGAAGATCATCTTCTTGATTTAAAAATCTGGCCATATATACTTACTAACAGTATGACCATGGGCATGTCACTTAACCCTGATTACCTCAGTTTCTTCATTTGTAAAATGAGCTGGGGAAGGAAATGGCAAATCATGGTATATCTTTGTCAAGAAAATCCTAAATGAAATATATAGTCAGATACGACTGAAAATAACTGAACAGCAACAAAAAAATCAGTGTAAATATTTGATATCTAGAGATTTAATATGTCAGATCCTCTAATGAAACTTTACCTTTTAGGGTCTTTAAGGCTTTTTTTTTTTTCTCAGTTTTTGTTTCTGTTTAACTTTTCTGTAATTTGATACTTTAGACCATCCCCTGCTTTACTGAACTTAACCTAATTCAAGAGATATTTATTAATATAAAATTTCAATAAGATGCAATCCCTGTCCTCAGAAATGAGTGGGACATAACACACATATAAATTCCTATACAATTTTTTAAAGTAGAATTTTATTTTTCCAAATACATGCAACACTCATCTTTGCAAAACCTTGTGTTGCAAATTTTTCTCTCTCTTCCTCTCTCTCTTTTACCCCTCCCAGAAGCAATCCAATATAGGTTAAACATGTGCAATTCTTCTAAACATATGTCCATATGTATCATGCTACACAAGAAAAATCAGGTCAGAGGAAAAAAGGAAAAAGGAAAAAAAATAAAAATAAGCAAACAAAAAAACAAAAAGATGAAAATACTAAGCTTTGATCCACAGTCAGTCTCCATGGTTCTTTCTCTGGATGTGGATGGCACTTTCCCTACCAAGTCTATTGGAATTAGCTTGGATCATCTCATTAAGAAGAGACAAGTCTATCAAAGTTGATCATCACATAATCTTGTTATTGTGTACAATGTTCTCCTGATTCTGCTTGCTTCATTTATCATCAGTTCATGTAAGTCTTTCCATAATTTCTGAAATTTCCTGCTCATTTAAATACTTATAAAATTCTTGCTTGGGGATGGCTAGTTCTAACATGAAACCAACTATGTCCGGTACTATGTGGATGGAGATAGCCTTCTTTGATTGACTGCCTGCATTTTTAAATCTGCTGAGAATGTGTCAATCTTTCAAGTTTCTACATCTTGTTCATTAATCCGATCAGTATGGCTGCCATGAACTGAATAGCTGAGACAGGAAGGAAAATATTTCCTCTACTTGCTGTCTTTTACTCCTGTTCTGAGGAAGGGGAGTGTGAGTTTTTGTTTCTGTTCAATGTTGTTTACCCTCAATTTTAAGTGTTTAGGGTGATCCCAAAAGGACCAGAAGTTCAAGGCATATTTGAACCTGTGTGACCTTGGATCCAAATTGCAAGTGGGGTGATGCAGACAGTCAGGGTGCCTGAGACTTGCACCTGAAGAACAAGGATTTGGACTTGGAACTGAAACTCTTCTCTATGAGAACCAAATTAAGCTATGAATCTAAACTTCTTCTCCCTAAAGACTGAGGTCCATCCCATATGTTAGGAGAACAAATTTGTATATTTGTGATCATACCTTCTGAAGTAAAATTTCCTTTGTACAAGTCTTATCATATGTGTATGGGATAAACTGAGTTAAGACCTCTCATGGGAATATAGCCTTGAGACTTTTCAATAATAAATTGGTAAATTCCCAAAGAGAGACATTCAGAGAAAGCAAAAACAGAAGTAGCCTAGTAAAAATAGAGTATTAATTCAGCCCAGAATTAAATCAGCTGAAGAAAGTTTGAAATCATTCAGGTAAGGAACAACCCAGATAGGGCAAGCAACTAGTGAGGAGGGAGACTAAAAAGAGGATAAGATATTGTGAACCTTGGGAAAGGAGTATCTGGCTTTAAAAACCTATCTAATGTCCTAGGAAGATAGCCCTTTAGGAAGAACTAGAATGAAGTACCAAAATGTATAGGAATTAAATATTCTTGTTTTATTTGGACACATGCTCTGCTCACTGAGAGGAATTATTCATTACCAGAGAGCTGAGTGTAAATTCAAAGGAGTCTTTTGTACTTTTCTGATATTTTATTTCTAAAATTTTATAAGAAATAATAGAGAGGGATTTCAAATTGAGTGGTAATTCCATATACATGGACATCTGCCCTAATAAGGGAAAGTGGAAAGAATAAATCAGATTCTTAAGAAACATGATTAAATTGATGTTAGATATTAAATTCCATTGGACCAAATATTTGCCTATTGTTTTGTTAAATAATTAAAACTGTCCCCAGTAGTGATCTGGAATTTTCCCCAAAAGAGATTGGTTTATTTTATTTGGGAGGAAAATGAAAAGACACTCTTAAAACAAAGGATGTTTTAAAGGAATTATATGCTGACAGTGTCCTCATCCCTTTTAGCTCTTAGAAAGCAAGGATTGCTGGTCCAGACAACATCTTTGGAGTTTGCAGTTCCAGAAATGTGGGTACTTATTAAGTCCTGGAAGAGGCAGAGTGGTGGGAAGGACCTTACAAGATGTTACAGATGAGCTGATACTGCAGTTTGGAGGCTTTAAGAACCTGAGGAGGAAACTCAAGAATACACTGTTAAATTTATAATCTCTAAATTTGATTTTGCAATTAGGAATGTTTTGGTGGGAGGGGAAATTAATTGTGTTTAGATGAATTTTTAATATTGGTGTTATACCTATTATTTATATTTCCAGAAAAGTTTATAGAAACTCTTCAATTGGAGGAAGTTCAATTAACATTTTTTAGAATGAAGAAATTAATGTTACTTCTGATACTGTTCTTCAATGTATATTTCATATGAGACTTGATTATAGAGTCATTTAAAAATTGTTCCCATTATTTAGGGAGATTCTGAGAATAATGATATATGCATTTATCCCTTTGAACATGGCTAATATCTGAACATGTTTTGATATAGATTGTTCATTGAGCATCTTAAAATAAAATGGTTTGTGTAATGTTGAATTTAAAACCCATCTACTTATATATGAAGATAAACTTTCTAGGATGAATCTGTTACTGTTATCAGTGTAAGATTATAGTCAATAGTTATTTAGGAAATGTGATTCTTGAGATCTAAATTTACCTGAAGCTTTGATTAATGAGACTTACTATTTGAGATAAAATCTCTTGGGAGTATAGCTGATATTGTTTGTAGTTTTGAACTCAGGTATGATTGTCTGGTGGATCATCAAGTCAGAAACCCGCCATCTAAAAGGACTATGTCACAAGCTACTCAGAGGAATGTTATCCTGAATTGTTACAGATGAAGGTTAGTATCTAGGCAGGAGTGGAGAAGACAACCTTGGCCTCTGTTTAAGGTGGGATCCTTCTGACTCAGTTTCCTAGTGGTGTTTCTTTGAATGAAAACATATCTGATTATCCCCAAGTCTGACTATAAGGTGGACTTGTTATTGCCTACAATTAGCTAAGTATGCTTTATCCTGTCTTGTAGATGCTGTCAGGCTGAGGCCCGAGGACCAGTTTTGATGCTATTATAATCATGTTCCTGCTTTTTTCCTCTTATAGCAAATTTATATAATCAGGGCAAGTGTTGAGTAGAAGCTATGAGCACAATTCAATTATGTAAGATGTTGCAGTCTCCTAGCTAGAAATATGTAGTCATTATATCCTAAATAAGTATGTGAGTATTTGGCCTTGTCATCTGTCTGTTGCTAAGATGCATATAACTATCTGTTTCTTTTAGTATTTCTGTTGTTGCTGAAATATCTTTATTTAAGAAGAGTCACCTACTCTAATTACTGGGGACATGAGTGATTGGGATGATAGATCGCCCAGATGGGAGTTGGGATACAGAGCCCCATTTTGTATGCTAAATAAGCTCATTAAACTCCAGACCATAGTCAGAATGGTTATTAACCAGACACCAAAGGCAGTGTATTTGTTAGCAGGCCAGGCCATATATATATGTATCAAGAATGGTGTGAGAAGTCTTCATAGATTAATAAATAAAGAGGAGGAGCTGTATGGGATAAATTGAGTGGCCTTGAGACTTCAATAACAAGTTGAACTTATAGCTAAAGAGCTGCAGATATTCAATTGATTTTGGATCAACATTACCCCTCCAGTTCCCTCACACACACCTCTTAATTAGCATTTAAGTACTTCTTTTAAAGGTGATGATGGATCAGAGAATTTGGGTAACAGAAATCTCTCATCCAAGAATATCTGTTTATATAGCAATTCTCTAGGGAAATTTAAATTGAGTTTGTTATTTACTAATATTCTTTTGTTCCTGGGATAGATTTCCATTTTTAGAATGTAAACCTGGACTCCCCCCAAAATGGGAGAAAATATCAGGGGAGGGCAGGGCTTCTGATCTATTTAATCTTGTGTTTTGCAGTTTGCACTTTGCATTCCTTTACTGATGACACCTTGTCTGTTAGGAGTTGCCCTTTCTCACTAGATCAATAAATCCCTTTTTGTTTTTTCCAACCTCATGAGTCTCTGTGTGTGTAGTGGTTGCTACTATTCCTACAGACATCTATAATAAAAAAAACTATCATGTGTAAATTGAGAGGTAAAAGCAAAGTTTTACTTGAGATTCAAGAAGGGAAGGCCATTACTTGCAGGAAAGTCTCCCCAAGGATTTTTGTTGCATTGGATTTTAAAGAATAGGATTTTAATAGGCATAAAGCCTGTTAAGGTAATTCTAGTCATAAAGAATTCCATGAAAAGATACCTAGAAATAGTAAATCAAAGGACATGTCTGGGAGATAATGAATAGCTTTCCAGTTTCTCTGGAGCACAGAATATTTAGAAAGCAGCACCCTTAGATAAAACTGGAAAGACAAATTATAGCAGATTGCCAGGGACTTTCAATGCCAAACAAAGAAATTCTATTTTGACACTCCTTCCTCCTTTTACTGCCTAAGGGTACAATATCTTAATTTTTATCTCACATTCTAATGGTTACCTTTCTTCTTTTTCATTGGTTTCTCTACTCCTTGGGGGCTTTACTCAAGATTCAATTTTCAACTTTTCTTTATTTTCTTTTTCCATTCTAAATGTTACAGTGGTTTGGGCCCAGAGACCAGAAGATCTAAGCTCAAATCCAACCTCAGACATTTCCTAGGAGTGTAATCCTGAACAAACAATTTAGCCTTTGTCGCAGTTTACTCATCTGTAAAACGTGGATAGTAACAACATCTACCTCCTGAAGTTGTTAGGCTCAAATGCACAATGACTGGAACATAGTAAGTTCTATTTAAATATTAGCTATTATTATTCTAAAAGAAGCACCTTCATCATTTCAGTGATCCCTTCTTCATGAATAACTCCTAACACTATATCCCCAAACTTGATCTTTCTCTCAAGCTCCAGTCCCAAATCTATAAGGCATTTTAACTTAAATATCTCATTGTCACTCTAAACTCAATACACCTAAAATTAAACTGTTCATCTCTTCCTCCAAATTTATTACTATTTTCTGTTGATGTTATCTTTCATTATCCATTTGTTTAGTTACTTAGGTTCATTGCTTTATTTTTTTATTATCTCTTTCCTAATATTCAATCTGTTACCAAGTTTTTTTAAGTCATTTCTTCCATTCCAATCTTCTTTTCCTTCCATTTTTATTGTCACCACCCTAGCACAAACTCTTATTAATTTACACTTTAATTACTGTAATAGTTTTTTAATTGATCTTCTTGAGTCCATTCATGTTTGATTCATCTTCCCAAAATGTCAGTCACATTCTTCAAATATAACTCCCTCTTGAATCATGCACAGATTCTTTTTTATAATAATCATAATCTGCTATGTTCTGGCACTGATCTATCTTTTTTAAACATATGTGGTCAAATTAGATAGATGTCTATGTATACAAATTATATATGTATGTGTATATGTATACATATATATGAATATATACATGTAGGTATATGTGTATACAAGACAGAGAAATATAGATATAGGTAGATATTCTTACTTTTGCTTATAAAATTCCTCTTGCCTTTTTTCCCTCTTCTCACTCAGCATTTAACCAATTTCTTTTCATCAATAGGAGATTTAGGACAATAGAAATGCAAAAAAGTCAACAGAAAATGACTGGTGAGTCAAAACACAGTAAAAAAAAACAAAATATGTTTGTAATAAGTAGGCTGCCACACATTCCCAATAATAACTTACATCAAAGAGTGTTGTAGTACTGAAAGGGAAGCAACCCAACCATTTTATTGGCATCTGTGAAATAGTAAAAAATCAAGAAGAAAGCCTTCAGTGAATTGGAGATATCTTCTATTGAGAATTTGTGGAAAGACAAATAAGAATTATGGAAGAGAACATCTGGAAGTGTTGTTTTCTGTAGTAAAGGTTACTCAATTGATGAGATCACAGATGTATTGAAACTTGTGCACAGGCTCAGGACACTAGGAATCAGAGGGTTAAGTCATAACAATAGGATATTTCAGGGTTCATAATTCTCAGGTGCTAGTACAACCATACTGCAATCACAGGCTGAAGGATTATAATTATTCTCAGGTAGAGGGACTAAACTAGGCACAAAAGGAAGACCACATCCAAAATGTGGAGAGAAACATGACCAAGTGCACTCAATAAATGAGGTGTAAAGCCAGAGTGATTCAATTAGTCCAAAGTAAACTGAATAGGATGAACTAATATGAATGGCAATGGAGGCTGGGAGTTCATGTCCAAAAGCCCTGGGAAAGTCAGGTAACTAAAACAGATAGATATGACTGAATTATAAAAAATTGTAAAAAGACATGAATACTTCCTCCACTCACTCTCCTCCCCAAACCAGTTATTTAATATTTTCCAACACAATTTTGATTATAAAAATTCAGAAGGAAAGATAATTTATAATCTGGAGTAACCAGTGAACGTTCTAAAAGGTGGGTCTTCACAGTTAGTATCGAATTCCAAACACATTAAGGGTTTTTACAGGGTTTTTTTTTTTTTTAATTCAGTCATTTTTCAGTCATGTTTATATCTTCATGACCCTAGTTGGGGTTTTCTCAGCTAAGATACTGAAGTGGTTTGCCATTCCCTTCTCCATCTCATTTTATAGGTGAGGAAATTAAGGCAAACAGTGGTAAGTGATCTGTCCAGGGTCTGAGGCCAGATTTGAATGCCGGAAAATGAATCTTCCTGATTTCAGGCTGAGCACTCTATCATACTACACCACTTAGTTGACCACACTTTTGAGTTTATTCTCCATTATTAACATTTTCCTATCACTTTAAGTCTAGATAATCAACAAAATATTATAAATTAACAAAATCAACAAAAAATAATAAATTAAGCTCTGATTTGCAACATTTGCCAATTTCTGCTCATACTGAAAATATAATCATCTATTTTGGCCCCTTGGGTAACTGTGATTCTCATTTGGCACCTAGCACATGCTAGGAATAGGCACAGGGACTGGACCTGTGATTTCACTGGCATAATAGACAGACTCCTACATAGGAAACTCCTTATACTTAGACAAGGAGGTACTTTTTAATCCCATTTATTTTCTTAGCTATAGTTTCTTAGATCATAGAGAGGACAAGATTGGTGTAGTGAATAGAGTACCATACGGAGACAGGAAGACCTAGATTCAATTTCAGCCTCAGATGCTTACTAGCTGTATGATCCTGGACAAGTCTTTTAATCCTGTTTGCCTCAGTTTCCTCCTTTGTAAAATGAACTGGAGATGGAAATAGCAAACCACTCCAATATCTCTACCAAGAAAACTCCTATTGGCACCATGTAAAATCAGACCAGACCAAAAATGACTGAAAGACAAACACAGAAGTTTGAGAAGTTGAGACTTGACCAGAATTATCCAACCAGTATGTGTCAAGGGTAGGATTTGAATCAAGACCTTTATTCCTTTTTTTATCTAGTTCCTACATGTGCCTCCCCTCTGTGAAGTTGCTTTTTAATACTTAACTGTGCATGGACTATATCTTCTCAATGGAACATAACCATTTGCTTTTTTCTTTTCCCCAGAATTTAGCATAGTGACTAACAGCAGTAGTTTAATAAATGTCTTATTTAGTTGAACTGAAGTCAAGGATCATAGCCTATTTTGGGACTGTTTTTTATCTTCCACTGTACCTAACATACCAAAGTGAACACCAAAGTGAAATAGTTCTTGTATAAATGAATAAAGATGTAATTTATTTCCTAACCTTATTTTCCTTATTTGTTACTTAGAAATTGTTGCAGTCCATGATCTGTAGAAATAGCCCAACTTTTCTCAACCACAAAGAATAGATAACAAGCAGACAATGCAGATTATCTTATAAAATCTATAGGAATTTGGATTGTGGATCTCTCAAGAAATCAACTTCTAGGAGAGGTTTGTAAATAATTTTATGCAATTTGGCACTAAACAAATATTTTTGGTGATAACAATGAAAGCCTGAGGAAGAACAAGTATGAGATGGAAAATAAATCTCTCTGTGAATGATTAAGGTTAGAAGGAGTACAAAGAGAATGAAGCTAAAAGATAAGGAGAATTAGTAATAGCTTCCCTTTTTACCTTTGGAGTGGAAACAAAATTTTAATTTTTCTTTAGCTGGCAGAGAATTGGTTGGTTCCCTGGGGTTGATTAAATTGATTTGTGATTTCTCCCTCCTTCTTATCCCCCTTCTCAGTAAAATCAATCCAACCCAATCCAGTATGCATTTATTTATTTTAAAAGAAATAAATTGTTTTTGTCAATTAACAAGCATTTATTTTCTCTCCCTCCCACTTAAATACCTACTCTATGTACTATCAACTACCTACTATATACAAGATATTATGCTAAACAGATAAAAAAAATAAAATGACAAACACCATCTGCACTTAAAAAATTTATTTCTTCTCTGTGATACATTTATACAGATAATAAGTATATGATAATTTTATTTTATTTTATTTTTTCCTTTTGAGGTTGGGGTTAAGTGACTTGCCCAGGGTCACACAGCTAGGAAGTTGTTAAGTGTCTGAGACCAGATTTGAACTTGGGTCCTCCTGAATTCAGGGCTGGTGCTCTATCCACTGCGCCACCTAGCTGCCCCCATAATATGATAATTTTAAGAGGAATGAGAGAGCACTATAAAATATGGTCTATCAGAAAAAGTCATAAAGGATGAGGTGGCTTATCAGTTAGAAAACTTAATCTGCCTGAATTCAAATTTGACCTTAGATACTTACTAGTTGTGTGACTCTGAGCAAGTTACTTACTCCTGTTTGCCTCAATTTCCTCATCTGTAAAATGAGCAAGTAAAGGAAATGGCAAACCATTGCCGTGTCTCCAGAAAAAAAAAATACTCCATGAACAGTTAGACATGCCTGAAACAACCTAACAACAACAACAAAGATGTGATGTGCTGGCTGAGCTTTGAGGACACAAGACAGGCAAAATACAGCCCTTGATATTCAGGAGCTCACAGTCTAACTGAGGAAAAAACATAACATAACTACTAGTGAGATATACTCAGGATGAATTAGAGATAATTTCTGAGGAAAATCACAAAGAATAAAGAGAACTGGGGAAAGAATAAAGAGAACTGGGGAAGGCCATTTTGTAAAAGTGGGACATTAGATAAGACTTGAAGGAAACTAGGGAAACTATGAAATAGAGATGGGGTGAGAGCAAGTTCCAAGTCTGGGGGACAGCCACTGAAAACACTTGGAACTGGGAGATGCAATTTTTTTGTAGCAAGAACAACAAAGGAGGCTAATGTCAATGTATTGCCACTCAGTGTATTAGGTATATGGGGTATATAAGGTATAAGAAGATTTGAACTGTGCCTTTAAAGAAGCTAGTGATTCCTTAGAATCCTTAGAGCTAGAGGTGAAGGAGAAATACATGCAGTATTCTAAGAAGGAAATGTAGACAGCAGCATAAAGGAACAATAGCACATAGCTACACATTCAAGAAAATGTTGTGAGGATTTGTTTATTTCTTTTATTAAGTCTTATTTTTCTAGGTTCAGGATCTTTCCTCCTGGAATTTTTGTTTAATCAAAAGTCTGTCACTTCAACAAAACTTGACTTATGGAATAATAATGTTAAGGGAAGACTATTTGACATTCTTCAGATAAAATTCAACTTCCCAAGAAGAATCCCAATTGTCCCAGATCCCTTGACTATCTTGGAGACATATTAATCACTTCTCCCTCAATCAGTCTATTGTGAGCCTTCTAAATATAGTTTAAATTGTAACTTGATTTAGTTTGCCTAAAGAGTCTCTAATTTTTAGGAGATGTATGAGATTATGATCATGTTTAACTAAGTTTGTTTTTATGATATTTGAAGAAAGTATGGGAATATGAATCTTTTTTAAACTTCATAGCCTAAGAAGATGTATGAGATTATAATATTTGAAAGAATTAGTTCTTTATCTTTCAGATATAATTTTATTCTTAAGAATCAGAGTTCATATTTATTTGTTTTTCTCTGATTCCTAAACTGTGTTTAATCACAATAAAACATAGGTTTTTACCTTTACAATTTCTGTGGCTTATTTCAGTAGCAATTACCTACCAAATGAATTTAAAAAGATTTATTTCTTTCATATCAGAACAGTAAGTAAAACGGTGTTGAAAAGATAGAGAACCAATGTAGAAGAAAAGAAGAGAGGATGGAAAAATAAATTGGATTCAGTTTGTGAAGGACCTTGAATGCCCTTATCCTGTAGGCACTGGGAAAGTATTGAATCTTTCTGATCTGAGGAGTGATTAGGATTAACAATAAACTATAGGATGGATTGGGGTGGGTAGTATGGGATAGAGAAATACAAACTTGTTAAGGGCCATTGAAATAAAAACTAAGAACTAAGAGGAATAAGATAATAATGACTTGAACAAAGATTGGAACAAAGTCAAAAGATACTTAGAAGGGAGAAAGTATAGAATTTGGAGCATGACACACTTGTATTTGAGAGAGACAGGGAAGATGCAGTGATGACTCCAAAATTTTAAACCTAAGTTATAGAAAGAATGGTGGAACTATGAACAGAAATAGAGAAGTCAAAAGAGGAGAATAGGTTTATGCATTGCACCTTGGGAGAGTATATTTATTTATTGAGAACTTTTTTCCCCCAAGCATATTAAAAAGTATAATTTTATTCTATTTCTCACTTCCCTTTGGTACTATTTCTTTCATAGCAAATATAGACATAAAAGGAAAATTACATTTTGAAGGTTGTCATAATTTTGCCTCTGAAGAGGAGGCATGGTCCAAGAGAAAGAGTACTTGATTTGGACTACGACATCTGGCAATCATATTCCAATTCTTCCAGTTACTACCATTCGCCATTGGCAAGTCTCTCAGCCTTAGTTTATAAAATAAAGGACTTGTACTAGATGATTTCTGAGGTCATTTAAATCTCTATCTCTATTATCCTAATATTGAGAATGCAACAATAATTCATTTCTTCAACAATATAGCTTAGAATTTAGTTGACTTCTGCTTGGAGTCAGGGAGTTAAGATTAGATGGGTCTTTGGAGATTTTTTTCCAGTCCTAATCATTCTAAAAGAAAAATGGAAAACTTCTACCTAAAATTTTACAAAATATGAGTGATATAAAAGAGGTATGAAATAAGTCTGCTTTATAAAATTCCCAAGAGACTTTTCTTCATAAATTACAATACTATCACAAGTTAATGTCTGTCCTGTCACCGACAATAATGGCATCTGTAATCCATTATTTCCAGTAGGCACAATAATATGCAGTTCCCCAATCCATTGCCTGATCTTTGTCTAGGAAGGCAATTAATTTTATGTCATTGCAGTTTTATAGAAAGAAAATAGTCTATGTGCAAACACAGAGTAGAGTTGCATAGCTCAAATTTTGAAATGACTGGATATGCCAACCTAACTCTATTTTGAATTTCCAGACTTAACACTGCTAGGTTCTACAAATAAAGCCTGCTCTGTGGGTTTCTGGCCAGGTTTTTCCATTCTAGCTTCTAAGCTATTCTACCTCAGTGGTCTTTGCCATGAGCCTTTATTTCAAAATCAAAAGGCTCAGCTGTGGTCTCACATTTTGGTTTCTGACAAGAGAGAATTAAAGAAGTAGCCATGTGAGATGTAGGTGGTTTCTTGATGAGATTATTTAAAATATGATTGATCTATGAGTTCTATAAGATCATTAAACTGGAAGATATCTTCAAAGACATCCACTAAGTGGTCAGAAGATATGTGCAAACAGTTCCTAAAAGATCAATTGCATAGTATTAAAAATCAATATTTGGAACCAGGAGAAATGCAAATCAGAATAATTCTGAAGTTTTACCTCACAGCCAACAAATTAGCAAATATGATAATAGATGGGAATAATCAATGTTGGCAGGATAAAGGAAGGACAAGCATACTAATACATTGTTGATGGAATTATAAATTAATCCAACCATTCTGGAAAGCAAGATGGAATTGTGTTAAGAAAGCTAACACTCTCATATCCTTTAATTCTACTGCTAGGAATATATTTTACACAGATCAAAAATAGAAAGATCTCACAAACAACATAATATTTATAATATCAGTTTCTATACTAGGAAAGAACCAGAAACAAAGAAGATGCCCATGAATTGAAGAATAACTAAACAAGCTGTGGCACAGAGATGTAATGGATTATTGCTATACTTTAAGAAATGATTAATGTTTAGAAATACAGAAAATCTTGGAAAGACATATTGACTGATACAAAATAAAGTAAGAGTAATGAGAAAAACAATACTCATAATAACTACAACAAAATAAATGGAAAGAACAATAGCAACAGCAACAATAACAATAATAAATGAAGCTTACTCTGAGTAATTAAAATAATTAAGCTTTGGATCCAAAGGTAAAATGAGAAAATGTACCTCTTTCCATTTTTTTTTACAAAGAATTATGGATATGAAGTATTGCATATATTATCAGCATTGGTTATTGTGCTGGTTAGGTTTTTTTTTTTATTATTAAAGCTTTTTATTTCTAAAACATGTTCATGGATAATTTTTCAACATTGACCCTTGCAAAACTTTCTGTTCTAAATTTTTCCCCTCCTTCCCCTCACCTTCTCCCCTAGATGGCAGGTAGTCAATACATGTTAAATATGTTAAAATATGTTAAATCCAATATATGTGTACATATTTATACAGTTATTTTGCCGCAAAAGAAAAAATCAGATCAAGAAAGAAAAAAACCTGGGAAGGAAAACAAAATGCAGGCAAACATCAACAGAAAGTGTGAAAATGCTAGCTTGTGAATTACATTCATTTCCCACAGTCCTGTCTCTGGATGTAGATGGCTTTCTTCATCACTGAACAATTAGAGCTGGTTTGAATCAACTCATTATTGAAGAGAGCTATGTGTGCTGCATAGTTTTGTTAAACTGAATTTTTTCTATTTTTTTGTTTAATTTTTTATTATGAATTTCACACACACAATATCCATTTTCACAAACATAGCTTTGTTGTTTAGTCATTTTTCTGGAAAATCTGATTTTTTTATGACCCCTTTTGTAGGGGTCCTCACTTCCTTCCTTCCTTCCTTCCTTCCTTCCTTCCTTCCTTCCTTCCTTCCTTCCTTCCTTCCTTCCTTCCTTCCTTTCTTCCTTCCTTCCTTCCTTCCTTCCTTCCTTCCTTCCTTCCTTCCTTCCTTCCTTCCTTCCTTCCTTCCTTCCTTCCTTTCTTTCTTCCTCCCTCCCTTTTTCCCTCCCTTCTTCTCTTCCTCCCTTCCTTCCTCCCTTCCCACAATATCCATTTTCACAAACATGGCTTTGTTGTTTAGTCATTGTTTTGGAAAATCTGATTTTTTATGACCCCTTTTGTAGGAAAGAAGGAAGAAAGGAGAAAAGGAAAGGAGGGAAGGAAGGGAAGAAGGAAGGAAGGAAGGAAAGGAGGAAGGAAGGAAGGAAGGAAGGAAGGAAGGAAGGAAGGAAGGAAGGAAGGAAGGAAGGAAGGAAGGAAGGAAGGAAGGAAGGAAGGAAGGAAGGAAGGAAGGGAGGGAGGGAGGGAGGGAGGAAGGAAGGGAGGGAGGAAGGAATATAGGAATAGTTGAGAAAATTTAGAAAGACAGAGATTATATATAAAAGATGAGAGCTTGAAAGGGACTTGAGAACTAGAAAAACTGGGTTATACTCCTTGGTCTACCACAAATTCTGTGGAACTTTTCTGTACCCCTGTTTCTCCATTTGCTTAATGAGGTTTTTGGAAAGTTCTTCTAACCTCTATAATTTAATAAAGAATAATAAAACTACTTTTGTATAAGTGATATAGAGAAGATACAAAATAGGAAATGTAGAGAAAGCAAACCTTGTTTATAAAAGTCCTCGGGGAATTTCTCTTTATATAAATTACAATACTGTCACAAGTTAATGTTGGTCATGTCACTGGATAATCAGACAATAATGACATCTGTAATCCATTATTTCCACTGGGCACAATCATTTGTAGCTCCCTAATCCATTGTCTGAGGATAGAAAGGCAATTAATTTTGTGTCACTGCTGCCATGATGAAACTAGCTAGTTTCCAACACTGTTTTCCAACTACCTGTCCATGGCAAATATTTACTGGTAAACAAAATTCTTTATCCTATAAGGAATTGTTATTTCTTAAAATCTTTATAAATTTAAAAATAATCAACTTTTCCTTCTCCTCCTCCCTTTGACTTGCTCCTTTCCTTTCTATTTCCGTCTCCTTTTCCCATGTCCTAATACCTATCCAGAACTCAGACTGGGAAGGATGAAACAGTCTTCAGTAGAGGACTTTATTATTTTATAAGTCTCTTTTTTCCTTTAGGAAATCATGAGTCAAATAAATCATATGATCCTTAATTTTAAAAAATCAGAAAACTCAGAGTAAGGAAAATCTAAGTTTAAATCCTGCTACAGACACTTAAAGCTGTGTGAACTCGAGAAAATCACTTAACCTCTTAGTCTTAGTTTTCTCATTTATGAAATGGAAATTATGATAATAATGTCTACCTTGTTATGAGGCTCAATTGAGATAATTTAGTTGTTTTTCATTTTTGTCCAATCTTCATGACTGTATTTAGTGTTTTCTTAACAAAAATGTGGGAGTAATTTACCATTTTCTTCTCTAGCTTATTTTACGGGTAAGGAAACTGAATCAAATAGGGTTAAGTTACTTGTCCAGCATCAAACAGCTAGTATCTGACCCCGAATTTGAACTTGGAAAGATGTGTCTTCCTGACTCCAAGCCCAACATTATCTCCATTATACCACTGCCTCTCTCTCACTTGCAAAACTTAGTTTTATAAATATTAGCCATTACTAAGTACTATTCAGAATAAACATTTTAAAAATTATTAAATTTTGATTTTTAGTAGAATAAAGCAGTTTGACCTTTACTTTTATGTACTTCATAATTATGTCAGATAGTTATCTTGGAGAAGGACCAAGTTTCAGCTTATTTTCAGATTCCATCTTAACTTTCTCTTTGCTTTCTTCCCCCCCCCCACATAGGCTCTTTTAAAGAGTTAGTAAAAATCATATACATTTAAATTAATTTTTCTGACATAATTCACAGGAGAATTAAAGATACAAAATGAAGCATAACTAATGACAGAATATCCACAATAGTATCACCATTGCTAATTATCACAGTTCTTTTGTGATCTCCAAAGTTATAATATATATATAATCAATGAAAAAATGTGATTTGTAATTCAAATAAACAGTTTATATATGGTTTTTATTAATAATGCAAATATGTAGTGATATCAAATGTATATTAAAATATATATACTTTAATATTAATCAGCACAAAACCAATATTCCTCTTCTCATTTATTGCACTCTCTTATTTCTTTTTTTGATACACTCACAATTTATGTCATTCCTGGTTTCTGAGCTATTTTTAAGAACCAAGTGCTTCTTTCTGTATTCTTTTTTCTCCCCAAGGAGAATTAGAAGCATAGACTAGCCTGAATGTAATACTTTTCTCTGATACTTTTAGGATAAAGAACTAGGAAGACCTAGATTCAGGTCCTCACCACTGACACTTTCTGGTTGTGTGGCTCTGGCTATATTTGGCCTATCATTGCTCTGGGTAACTCTCTGTAATTGTGATATAAAGTACAAAGAGAAATGGGGTCACTCACCTGTGCATAAGGATGGCTGAGAACTCATAGTCATTTAGTTATAAATTGTAGCATTATCCATTTTCATTATATATAATAAATAAAATTATATTATACATTTTATAAATTTATTTACATTATAAATAAATAATATTATAAATTATTATAATTTATAAATTTATAAATAAACACATAAATAAAATATATTTTATTTAACTTGATAAATATTTCCCAATTACATTTTAACCTGGTTCAGAATACTCTTAACAGTGTTGTGGAACAAATCAGGCCACATGTTTGACACTTCTGTTCTATAAATCTTAAATTTCAAAAACACTGACTTGCATTGGTAAAAAGAGCAACCTCTTTGAGAACTTCCCCGTATCAGTAAAATCACAGCTCTAGTTCCTCTGTGCTTCTGATATTAGCTCTATGATGCTGGATGTGTTCCTTAATCTGTTTGAGCCTCAGTTTATTTACCTGCAAAACAGGAAAAATAATATTTGTATTACCTATTTCTACCAACAAAACACTTCATAAATGTTAGATAGGTAGATGGCATAGTGGATAGAGTGCTAGAGTTGGAGTCGAGAAGACCCGAGTTCAAGCTCTTCCTAAGACTATCAGTGTGACCCTGTGCAAGCCACTTAACTTTTCTCAGTCTTAGTTAGTAAAATGGGAATAATAATGACACCTATGGTTATGGTTATAGACATGATTAGGATCACAAGGTTATTGTGAGCATCAAATAAGATGACTCTTTTGAAGTGCTTTACAAATTTTAAAACACACTATAAAAGCAGGAGGTACCAGTTTATGGTAAAGAATGTTGATCTGAAAGTCAAAGGACCATGGGTTGGGTCCTCTCTATTTTACTGGCTACCTATGTAAATTTTGGTCATTCACTTAATATTTCTGAGTTTCATTTTCCTCATTTGAAGTGATGATATATATTGCTATACATATATATGTATGTACCACTTACATATACATATGCATACATACATATGCATATTTTATTTATATAGTATATGTATTTATAATATGCATTTATGGAGTCAATATGGTACTTATATATAATATATAGTATAGCATATGGAATATATAGTGGGTACCCAATATACTTTAGTACATGAGCTATATGGAGTATTCAGGAAGAATTAGCACCTCTGGTGTGAAAGCTTGCTAAAACCTTTTTAGGATTATTCATTTACCTTTGGTGTTTACCTGTTTTCTAATCTTACCTATGGATCCAAGAAACTGTAGATGCATAGTGGTCATGTGACAGTGAACCCTCATAGTAGACAAGCCTCAAACCTATTGATGAGCTGGGGGATGTCTACCCCCAAGGTTAGGAACAAATAGAATCTAGGTAATATACATTAAGACTCCAAGGGAAACTTCATAAACAGAGGGATTAGAGTCAAGAAAAGTTGCACCCAGACAATTACACAATGTGATTTAATATGCATCACAAAGTCCCTCCTCCCCCTAAAATATGTCCTTTATTGACTTTCTGTAACCAGTTGTGACCTCCTAACCAGCTATAAATGTTCACCATCATTGTTCTTCCATGAGTTGGGCACTTAGGAGTATTCTCTTAAGACTATTCTTAAAATGGACATGTGCTACTTAAAGGAGAGGAGAAAATTAGGAAGCACTGAAGGAGAGGACATGCCCTAAAGGATTTTCTTTATATTTCTCATATTAGAACATTAATTTAGATTAATTAATTATCTCCTTAAAAGACACAGTAGTCAGGTTCTGAGGGCATGACATACAGGACTGGTAAAAGACAGTGGGTAGAGGAAGCCTTTGCTTGGACATGCGGTGGAGGGACCAACCTAGCAGAGAAACTACCTAGGGGAGGTGGGTAAATCAGGTTATGGTAACAAGAACAGGTTTTAGGAAGATAGATTATCATAAAAGCAGGAAGGGGGTATTGGTATTTAGGCAGGACCCAGGAGATGGAGCCCTCCTGGTGAGACTGGGAAAGATGTAGGGAAAGGAACAAGAGAAAAGAAATTTGTCTGAGTTTGGTCGAGCTTCCAGTATCTGATGGGAATTTTCGCCCCCTTAATTCTGTCTCCCTTAGGAGTAAGTACCCAAATGGAGACATCTAGTGGTAATTCTGAGAAGGTTTCCCACAAAACCTTCAGGCACTCTCCATGAAACAAACTGCATCAGAAAACTCAAAAAAAAAACCAACAAAAGATGTAACTGTGACTACTGCAGCCATGTTGATTAGGACTGGGGGTTAGAAGACCTGGAATTCTAATCCAAGTTTTGCCAATTACTAAACAAATTACTTGGAAAGTTCTTAGTTCTCATATTGTCCATCTCACAAGTTGAAGCCGAGCATCAAGAGTCAGTGTGGTGTAAAAACATATATGAAAAATTTCTGAAAAGTCTAATAACTGTATAGGAGCCAATAATTTGGAATAGGACAAGTGTATGGGTCAGTGAAAAGATCTGTGAATCTGGATCCAGAAAGACCTTGATTGGAACCTTGATTCCATTAATTATGCCTTGTTTGATTGTGGGCAATCACATAATCTGTCTCTAGGCTTCTGTTTTCTCATCTCTGAAAGAAGAAGGTTTAGACTAAAATCCCCTTCAGCTCTGATATCCCATAATAAAATATGTAAATATTGCTTCAATATTTTACAAAATATGGAATGCCAGTGAATGCCAGGGGATTACTAGTGAGTATTTTAAATTGAGTGAACTTTTTAGTGTCTAAAACTTGGATTATGTTTTCTTTTTCTTATATTTAAAAAAAAAAGATTTGCAAATAAAAAGTTACTGACATCTCTGGTAACCAGATTTCTATTTATGGATTGTTATGCTAATATTGTTGACCAGGGTCAGAGGTGAGAATTCTTCATTCACTAAGTACCATCAGCCTTCTTTCTTGTTTTGGAAAGAATAGCACCAGGATATTTTATGAAGAAAAGAAATGGATGGAAAGGTAAACATTTCTTTTAGAACACAGGAAAATATATTCAAATAGTTGTTCTAGGTGAAAATGTCAAATTTTGCAAGTATGGCATCCAAACTTAATTAATTTTCTTATATTTACTATAGTTGTACAGCTAAAAATCATTAAAACACCCATGTGTTTTAAGTGAAATTTTGTAGGGACAGAAGATAAATACTTCCCCCTCCATGTTCCATCAAAAGCCTGCAGAAAAATAATTAGCTTGTTTTCCAAGATTCTGATCAGATGTAGATAATGCAAGTGCCTTTTTGTTATTGTGATTGATGGAGTAACATATTTCAAATTTAGATAATTTATTACATTTTTACATTTAAACTGCCTGCCAAGACAATTCCAATTTGTGATGGAATCTCCAAACATTTATTTTTTGTTCCTAATTTGAGTGATCCTGGCAATATCTCCTATTCAGATGGGTGGTTTGTATATTTAACCAGTCAGTACTAAATTGCTTTGAGTAAAATTCATTCAACCTGTCATTATTCTTGAAGATAATAGTTTGAGATATACATTCTCTACCTACCTCAATTGTCAGATACGTTAGATCAATCCAAGGAAAATAAATGGAATAAGTAAAATAAACACTTGAAAATAAACACCTTGCTTTTTAATTTATTCTATATGTACAGTAGCTTCCATCCATGTAGTTATTTCAATTTAAATTATAATGAGTTGGCTCTGAAGGGTATCTTTGGAAATGTGGCCTTAAAAAGAACAGAAGTTAAAGACTAGGAATCTGAATATTGAGTTCTATTTCAAAGTTCTAATACTGACACTAAAGATGGGGTAAAATGGGTAAAAGTCATTGGGCCAGTTGCATCCCCTTTTAATCCTTTTGGTTCCTATAGCCATATAGGAAATATAACAAATACGATTATTTGAATATTACCTCCTTTACTGCTTATCAACTATCTCATTAATATTGTTGGCAAGGAAAGATTTGCAATCATTTTCTTTTGTATAGTTTTGTACTCAGAATAGCTTCATGTGAATTTGGGCAAAGAATTCAGTTCTGATTCTCTGAAGTATTTTCTAGAATGGAGGTCCCTAGAAGGAACTCTCTTATAAGAGAAATAAGTCTGTTTGAAGAGATTTTTCAAGTTGAAACACCCCATAGTTCTTGAAAGAAGTGCTGGGATGAAAAGGCAGTCAACAAGCGAGTCAGAAGTAGAGTCAGAAGCATGGTCAGGAAGGGAAATTTTCAATATAGCTAGTTGTTGGCAACGTTTAATTTACCAATTGATTTTTTTTTCATATCAGGTATATTTGTGGAAAAGATTGAAGGCAAAAGGAGAAAGACAGCAGAGGATGAGATGGATAGTGTCATGAAAACAACAAATGAGCTTGGACAGACTTCAGGAGATAGTGGAGGATAGCTGGACCTGGTATGCTATGGTCCATGTGTCTTGGAGAGTAGAACACAATTGAATGAATGAACAATATGTGAGTTACTGGGGTTTACTTGTCAATCACCTATAATATGTCTTGCTTAGCTACCCTTTGGTTTGAGGCACAAATTTCCTCTCATAGGCTTAGTGACTTTTGCTGTGCTTTAAGATTTGGAATATTTCCTCATCAGAATATGTTTCAAGGAATAATAAACATTTCTTCAATAGATATGAAATTTATTATTTATTGAATCATAGTGTGATAAGTAAGATGCTTGAGTAAAACCAAGCCAAAAAAAAGCAGCTTTATAATTTCATAGTATGTCTTTTAATAAACTATTTTTGCTCTATAGAGTAGAATGAATGAAAAAAGGAATATACTACTAGAGCACAATTCTACAAGCTATATTATCCTGAAACTGGTCTCTTCCAAGTTACTATCAGGCTATGAAGAAAAAATTTATAGTATTAATATTAGTTTTAATTATCCTATTTCCTATATCTGAAATGGACTTCCCTCCTTCTGTCCCTCTGTCTACCTGTTGGAATTCTTCTAAGGGCCAACTCAGATGCCATTGCTTAGGTGAAACCTTCTCTGATTCCTCTGCCCATATTTCCCATAGCTCTTATGAAAGCTGGTGGACAAAGTGAAGGAACTAGTCAAGAAGACCTGGATTCAAATTTTATCTCATCCATGTACTAACTGTGTGATCCTAAGCAAGCCATTTAACTTCCCTATACCTCAATTTAAATGAGTTAGGTTGGACTTGATACCTTCTGAAGTCTATTCCAGCTCAAATCTAATAAGATCTTATGATCTCTTGTTCACATGTTTTTGTAGCCATAGATGGCTCACAATATAAAAAACATAACACATTACGCACTTTCTCAAAATTCACCATTTAAGACTCATCTAAGGGATGGAATGTGAAATACAGAAATAGTAAGTAGCTGACAGTATGATATCTGAAAAGCAGTGGATCTTGTCATGGTTGGTATTTCTTCCAGATCCTCAGTTGTGTTTGTCTATTTCCTGCTAAAGATGAGCTCCAGACTGTTGTAACATATCCATGTAAGACTTCATGTGGTCCCTAGGAAAGGCAAAGTAGATGATGCTTTAAAACTCAATAAAGCCAGGGAAAATTTGACCAAAGAAAAGGGGAATAAGGTGATGGAATGAGATCATGGAATCTTTCTTTGGAGGCCTTTTGAAAATCCACAAATTCCCATCCACATACTCAATAATTTTGTGAATCAAGTAGCTCAGTTTGTCTCTCTAAGCATCTATAAAAGGAGAGGGTTGGGTTAGACTAGCCCTGAGATCTCTTCCAGCTATGAACCTCTGATTTATTAATAGTCCTATGTGAAGAGACAATGAGGAACTCAGTGATTTTTGAAGCTCTATGACTAATTTAGAAAAAAAATTAAAGATAGTAAAGAAAAATATTAAAGAAATAATATGGAGACGAACAGTACTTATGCACCTTCTACAGGCAGTCTTTTTAAATTTTCTCAGTTACTGGTATTCTTCCGCCTCCCAGAATTTATTTTCTCTCTATTTTGTATAACATACCTTTGAACTCCAAAAGCTTGGCCACAGAACAAGGAGGGAGAGGAGCTAGTCTGTTAAGTTAGGTTGTTTCTCCCCAGAATTCCCTTAGCTATGAGGAGTCCTAGGCTTGATCAGGGTGAGTTAAAAATATAATTTACATTTCCAGAAATTCCTGTGCTATACTTTCTTAGTCCTTCCAGAATAAAAGGAACTTGATGACAGGTTTTGGCTTTTGTCTGTATTTGTATCCCTAGTTCCCAAAACAAAGTAGGTGTTGTAAATGCTCATTGAATTTTAATTGAATTGTTACTTAATTGTTTAATTAAATAATTGTTTAATTGAATTGAATTTAAATTTCCCTCTAACTTTAAATGAAGGAACTCTCTTGTTTCAAAAAAAAGAAAATAAAACTAAGGAACATAGAGGATATTTGTATTCTGGAAATGTTGCATTTACATCTCTCCTTATAAAAGCCTAATTTTTTGTAGTGTTTCATTTTAATTCCTGCCATTTTCATTTTCTTAATTTAGTAGGACAAGGCAATCTTACTGGGCAGTTGATGGATCAAAGACAAAAGATCCCAGGTCCATGTAATACTGGGCTGTTGTTCTCAGAGCAGTCCATGATTCACTGGCCTATGACAGAGGAAAACAAAAGCAATCAACCCCATTTTACACATGAGATTCATCTCAGGAAAAAAAAAAACAAGCCATTATGATATCATAGATTTAGATGAGGAAAAGAATTTAAAAGCCATCTAATCCAATACCTTTCTTTTTATAGATGAGGAAGGCTTTGAATAAGTATGAACAAGTTCTAACCTCTCTGGGACTTAGTTTTCCCATCCATAAAATGGCAATAATAATAACACTTACCTCCTTTGGTTATATGAATTATCATATTAAATGTTTTGCAAACCTTTAAGAGCTATATAAATATTTGCAATTATTATTATCCAGCAGACTTGGAAGGTTCTCATACTACAAATTTAATATTCTTTTCACTGCCTCCTCATTTGTCATGTTATGTTTATCTTTCATGTTTCAAACTCTTCTAAGTTGAGTTGTCAAGTACAGTTATTATATTGGGGGTTATTACAATTATTATACAGTTATTATATTATATTGCTTATTTATATTACCCCTATTGTGGGTAGGGGAATTTCTTCCAACAACACAGATTATAAACTATTTATAATGGGCTAGACAAATCCTAGAGAGTTGTTTGAGCTCAGAGAACTTAATTGACTTGAGTATGGTCAGGCTATTGTTTGTTCTTCATTCTCAAAGACAACTATGATATCAACCATGACATACAGTAGAATTGGATTTAAGTGAGAGAGGTTTTGCAAAATCACCAGCCTCACTTTCTCCTCTAGCGCCACCTGGGACCATGGCAAGTGGAGATGATCCTGGATGAAGTGGAAGACTTTGGCATGTACCTGGTATATGTTGGAAAGAAGGGTATGCTGGAGCCAGCTTCAATCTAGTTAGAAATGTTAAATTTTCTGGGTGCAAATACTCCCTGAATAAATAATTGTTAAAAATTGAGGATTGATTTATTATTTGTCTAGAATTGAGAAAGTATAGATATTGTAGATTAAACTTTAAAATGTATAGACATGCATTTCCCCCCAGAGAACCTGGTTATTAAACTTTTACCACCATATCCCTATATTGTGCTTCAAATGCAAATTACCTGTTCAGCCAGAGTATATCCCCATCCATTCTGACTGTGATTTGGGTCCCAGTAATCCTGTGAATATATTTGTCTTTTAAGTCGTAAGAACTGATTTGCTGAATCATCAGATAAAAATGGAGCTCCTATCACACCTGCAATTGAAACAATACAAGTATATATCTAATATCAAAAGGTTCTTTGAGATTCTAACATCACTTTATGTTTTACAACTCATCTATACTTGATGTGTTAGTACCAATGCAAGTGTGACACCAGTTTCTCTCTGTCCTAATTGTGTAAGTGCTTGGAGGGGAAAAGGTCACTATTTTTTCACTATTTAGTTTTGATTTGTTTTATTTTCTACTGTGTAATTTATAGTAGTGGCCCTCAAATATTTTGTTCTCAGCATCCTTTCACATTCTTTAAAATTAGCAAGGTCCTGGCAAAGAGTTTTTGTTTATATAGATGATATCTATTGATATGTACTGTTTTAGAAATTAAAATATTTCAGTGTTATTATGAATATAGCTTTGACTTCTGGGACACCCTGAATGGATCTCAGAGAACTTCAGGGTCTTCAGGTGACACTTTAAAAACTATTGGTTTATAGGATTTCTGGATGTTCAAAGACCATGTGTATCACCTGAATCTGCTACATTCTACCAGGCTCCTCTTAGATTGGGCATCATATTTGTAATACTATAATCCTGTGGTAGGTAAATATGACTTAGAATCAGAGGAACTGAGTTAAAATCTCAGCTCTGTTAATGATCTAGTAACAGGTTTCCAATGGGACTTTAGAAAAGTCATTTTTCTCTCTTTTGGTCTATTTCCTCATCTGGCCAATGGGGAATTTGTTCCAAATATTACTTAAGATCCTTTTCACTTCTAAAGCATATGATGATAAAGATTTGTTTAGTATGATTTTTTAAAAATTATTTCATTTTTTGAGGTTTCCTTTATATTTGTGTACTTAAAATAATATTTGATATAGAAATTTAAAGTGTTAATATATTGCAGAACTATAAAATGAAAACAGAGGATTGGAGAATAATATGGTTCATGTCCAGCCTTTCCTGCCTGTTTCTCTTAATTTTAGTTTTATTGGAATCACCAGAAGCCATAAAAGATCGCCTTATCTAGGAAGAGGGAAAAGAGCAAATCAAGGAAAACAGAAGAAACTACTTAGGTTATGGGAATAAACAGTGTATCTCATATAGGAAGTGGAAAGGGAGGGTCCTAAAGGGGGAACCCGGAAAGCTTGACTTTTTCTTCCTTCCCGCTTCCTCACTCACAAAGGAAGATGATAGAATTCTAGTATATGATCAAATGTGAGTTTCAGAATCTTAGTAGTTATACGACTTCGGGCAAACACTCAATCTCTATTTGCCACATTTTTCTCCATTGTAAAATGGGGAAAATAATGGGTAATTACCTCCCTGGGTTGTTGTCAGGTCCAAATAACAAGATAATAATAGCTAGCATTTTTATAATGTTTTTAAGTACCATCTAAAGGAGTGGCCAATTATTCTTCCTCTGATGATATTGCTCCCAATTGCCTTACCCAAGGAATTTATTTGTACCTCATAAAAAAAATTACTTTGGCTGGTTAAATATTTATAGTTAAACATCTTATTATTTGTCCTTTTTCTGTTATTAAGTCCTGGGCTCTAAAGGACCAATATATTCCCTATCTTCCCTTTAAAAAGAAGACTTGTGGTGTGGTAGATAGAGAGAAGTTCCCTGAATAGATGACATGGGTTGAAATTTTGCCTCTGACACATATTGTCTTTGTAAATCTAAATAAGTCATTTAACATTCCAGTGTTCTAAAGGTTCTCAGTACTATAAATTGCAGAGATGCTAAGCTGAATTAGTGGAAGAAGGCCCCCACTGGGAGTAGCTTCTTACATTAATGAGATCATAGCTTCAGTCCCTATTCAGTCTTTCTATTATTAGGGGAAAGTTTATGTGATTTGTTCAGTTATTTCAGTCATGTCAGATTCTGTGTGACCCCTTTGGGATTTTCTTGGTGAAAATCATGGAATGTTTTACCATTGCCTCCTCCAACTCATTTAATAGAGACCAACAGGATTAAGTATCTTACCCAGAGTTACATAATTAGTAGAAGTCTGAGGCCATATTTGAACTCACATCTTCCTGACTCCAGGTACAGTATTCTATTCACTGTGCCACCCGTCTGCCCAGATTAAGTGAAAGATTTAATCTAATGATGAAACATGGTCATTTTGGAAGGACTCCTGAAATATCTATGGACTTGACTATATCTATGTCATAGCGAGTTGA